>NC_137471.1:10677052-11026043 GCF_964235325.1 Thermobia domestica
AGCAAATAAACATAAGATGGAGGGGAAGGCACAATTTAAATTAGTAAACAAGCTATCACGTATTCATGGATCCCTTTAGAGCAATACCTGTTAACTAAATTTGAAAACTTTTTTTTTTTTCACTTTGTTGAATTTTTTAGTATTTCTGCCACAGTATACCAAGTGCAATGCATGTGAGCTTTTGCCCTGGGGTGATGGAGTGAGGCCGTGCTGCCGTTGTGTGTGGTCGTGGTGGGTTCTCTATAAAGCGATCTCTCTGATGGTTCTTTGCAGGTGAACCCGCCTCACATGTCCAGTACCCCTGAGCACATGGTCTCGAGTCCACCACCCCATCAGATGTCAGCCCCAGTTAGCAGTCCTCCCCTTTCAGCCGGACCACCCCCAACAATGGGTCAGCATCAACATCAGCCGCAGCAGCCCATGCCCAACGTACAGCAACAGCACCACCACCACGTGCCCACGACTGGGCGACCACCGAATTCATGCATCCGCAATGGTTGCACCAACCCAGCTGTACCAAACTCTGAGTGGGAAGACGAATACTGCAGCAACGAGTGTGTCGTTAGCCACTGCAGGTAAGAAAACTTCTCTCATCTTATTAGGCAGAGCCTTTGATCTAATACCCTGTCATGTCAATCTTGAGATAGAAATCTTGAAGGTGCGCCATCTTTGTGTTTTAGCATATTGATTTCCATGCAAAATTATTTTAGTAGTTCAATATAATTTTATTTCGTATACTTAATTATTTATTTTGTCTTTACTGACTTTTATTTGTAATTTGGCGTATAAAATTATATTTTTATCATGAGCGGTTCCGGGTTCGATTCCCGGTGGGGTCACTCGGTCCAAAAAGTGTAAAATTCTTTTTCAGGCCAGCTACCCTGAATGAGGTTTTCCTGGGTTTTCCTCATTCACACCAGGCAAATGCCGGGGTGGTACCTAACTTAGGTCCAAGGCCGCTTCCTTCCTTCCCTTTCGCCGGGTAGTGTGCTCGCCGAGGGACGTCATCCCTCAAACGTGACGGGCTAAATGGCCTTAGATGCCGAAAGCCCAAAAAATCTAAATCCTAAATCGTATATTTTTCTCATTGGTATACATCATATAACACAAACAAACCAAAAAGACAGCATCACGAGAATGGACGCAGTGTATTTTTTACACCAAAGGAAATTTCCATGTATGACAGACTTCATTACTACGTCTGATCTAGGTATAATCGGAGAACATTAAACTAAAACATTTCATTTCATTTTCATTTCACGTCTGATCTAGGCTACATATATTCATTGACACTTACATCTTCCATATATGCATTACATTGTATTTATTATAACAATATATATAAACAAAATATTACGTCAACATTTAACTAAATATTACGTGAGAACGGGCGCGTTGCAAAAAGTTCATCAAACCGTGACCATTCCAATGTCAGAGCATATTATGCATCAACGGGGCTGAGCAAGTTGGTGCTACTGTAGTAGTAATGTATCGAAGAGAGTTGCCTTATGGAATAGATAAATGAAGGAGTGTGCCTTGGCATCTGTAAATTATAGGAGAAAAAGTGTCATTGGTGTACTTTTTATACCAGCGCTTGTCCCGTAAGGTTAAAGTTCCAGTTCATTTCAAAGAAAAATAGGAGAATAATTCCTCACATTAAACAATGGTCTAGAAATCAAAGTTGGCGTAAGTACCCAACACCACTAAAACGTCTTCAAATCAATTAAGACATTGTCATAGTACTTTTTTTCACCTTTCATTTTTTGTTTTTATTTATTTTTTTTAAATTTTTCTTTTTCGTGCTTGCTTGTTTGAAATCACTAGGATAGTATATATCGTATGCAATTAGTGATGCTCTTGACATGGTGATGGAACGAGCTGTGCATTATTATGGTATCCAAGCCATTGGTTACCGAGTTATAGAACAAAAATACGTAGAGCATGTTATTAAACGTAATTAGTTTTTCACAATAACCACACATCTGAAGTAATTCGCAACTTACCTTTAACCCTTTAATATTAATTACCTTTAAATTGTCTGTTGTTTATTAACTTAAAATTGTCTTTTCGAACTTAAAAGGCACCTTTGCCTCCTACTGTATATTACAATGCATTAAAAACTTCAGGTCGCTTGGAGACCATTTAATATTACTCAATTCAGTTATTTTCTTCGTATGGATTACTCTGGTCTATTTGGAACTATTTTAGGGGATGAAGAAAGAAAAAAAAAAATCAGAAGTCGGAAAACAAGAATCACCCTGTAATATAAGTGTATGTGTAACATTTATTTATCACAATTGTTAAAACAATTTTTAAATTTAAGTCTACGTCATGGGCGACTCTGGCGGGGTAAACAGGGGGACACGTCCCCCCCTAAAGGAAGTTGTGTATAAGAAATAGTCTGTGCATAAGGAAGAAAGGAAGAAGACAAGTTCGATACTGAAAAGTTTAAGGATGGGAAAGTGAAAGCAGATTTGTTTGAAATAAGTAAAAGAAATAAATAAGTATATATATGGTTTCAGGGAAAGTAGGTACAGGATTATTTTGAACTAAACGGCATTATGAAGATATCAAACTAATAAGCATTGATGTTTCTCAAAAACTAAAGAAAGAAAAGTATGGAAATAAAGTTCCACCGAAGAATGTAAAATAACGTGTAAAAAAGTTGAATAGAATTAAGGAGGGAAATCAACAAAGACACGGAAATATACAATAGGCGTAAAGGTGATTCAGAGGAAGAATAGAGAAATGTGTATGAATTAAGGATGCGAGCGAACTACAATTTGAGATTATGGAAGCAAAACATTGAGTTACGTGACAAGGGAATAAACTGTATGTGTGAATAAATGGATATTATTAATGGTATAATTCCCACTTCAAGAGGATGTTCCCTAAATCACAGTATTTAGAAACTTCTAAATATGTAATTAGTGATCTACCAGTGATAGAATATATTGATTAATTATATTGGTAGTAGAAGAAACCGAATGCAGCTAGCTCAAATAGCTTCCCATTGGCCTTACGATTTTGACGTAAATTTAGTTGGGTTCTACAATCATTCTTCATTCTCGTCGCCTCCCCGCAAGTGTTACATGTCAGAGACTCCCCACGGTCAACGTGTGAATTTTAGTACAATTAATTAACTCATATCAAGGTACAGTTAGTAAGTTTTACTCAGTATTTTGGAATATACTGTTTGACAAAGTAGAATATGATCTCGTAAAAATCTCTTATGAAACATGTAACTCTGAAAGTTAAAAAAAAATCTAAGTGTTTGTGTTAAGGTTAACGGTGGAGTTCATTAATAAGCGCGACTTAATTTATCATTCTTATGATGTTAACATTCCTTGAAAGCTATGAAACTTGTGAAGAACTTGTAAGGTCTGATTTTAGAAAAGAAAATCAAAACTTATAATATTGATTTTAAACTATATATTGATTAGTATATTTAGATAGTTACAATTAAAAAAAAAATATATAGAAGCTTAAGCTTTAAAATCCTAAATTTACTTACTGTTTTAAAATATTAAGAAATCATTGCACCATTGTTGAATGTTAGATAACAAAACAAAACATCACAGAAAAGATGATCCCATTTCAAAAATAATTTTGTAATTTTGCAAACATGTTAATCTTTCATTATTTGCTACAGCTTGTTTTAACACTAAGACATATAGAGAATGCCTTCTTCTGGATAAGATAAAAATTAAGTCTTTAATGTTATGGAATTGAAATATGTCGGTTTAGTCAGAAACATCTTTCTTGCGTACAAATGTAGAAAATGGGTAATGCATGAGTATTTCTTTTCTTTCTTCGATATCGTAAAATTTCGGAGAAATTCGTCGCTCCTTCCTCGGTCTGCGAAAAGAAAACTTCCTGTTGTATAATTGGTTGATATATGAATTTCTTTTCACGCCCATCCTTTGGACCGGTTGAGATTAAATAATGTTAAAAAGTGTTAGTAATTTTTTTTTCTCTTCCAAGTATGTGTGTGACGGAAAACCTCTTGGTATGGTGAGCAGTCCTTCTGTTGGGTCAAAAATAATATATATTCTACTAACGTTCTTAAATAAGTGTATCACTAGGATAAAAACAGATAAATTAGCTTCAGAATGATTAAATTCTTAAATATTGTACTTGTATGATAAGAATTTGTAGAGAATTGAAGAACTTTCACTTTTCTGTAGAACTCGGCACGTTTTTTCCAGTACAGGAAAATCTAACTATAGGGTGTAGAGAAACTCTATTCTTGTATTCGATTTAAACTCTTTATATTATAAAATTTATGTATTATTGATGTATTATAAATATTTTTGTTTATTACTCGTTTGGTCTTGTGCACTCTTAAGGACGTACCCTGCCTTTAATTTTATCTTCCTATAATATCTATTTTCAGTCTGGTAGCACTATTATGTAACCCTGCATTTCGGCTTGATGCACACGTTGACGTTTTCCCTACCTACGTCTTTAGTCTTTCATTTTCCTCTTCCTTATCTGATAAAGCATTTAGCGAAATCATTTGTACTGTATCTTTTTTAGTGTCTGAGATGTTTTCCCTATTTTCTACTAAAGTAATTCGTTCTGTATATGTGTAATAAACAGGCAAATACATATCGGTATTAATATGTTGGTATTTTTTTCTTTTTTTACAGGGATGTATTCAGCTCCTGGGTGGCCTCCAATCAGGCCCCAACTCAAAACTTCTCCACTGTGAAATAAAGACTGTTGCTGTTTGAACTATGGTTGCTCGTGCTGTCACTGAAGAAGAGGAAGCATACTAAATGTAAACATTTTAAAAAAAAGGACCCGGATTGTGTAAAAAAGAAAAAAAAACAAGGAATTTAGAAAAAAAAAACATACATGCGCGCCTGTATAAAAGAGACAGACATGTGTGTATGTGTGTGTGTGTTTGTGTGGGGAAAAATTGTGTGGGTGTGTGTACATCGTTATCATGAAAGTAAGAAGAACGTTATTTAAGCGCAGGACTTGTTGGAGTGCATGAGAAGCGATGAAGAAAAAGAAAAGTGTTGTGAACTGATATTAGATTGTATTTTAAAAAAATCCAGTTTTCGACTGATTTTTATAGGTATGTTATGGAAATAAGTAATTATGAAATAAACATACCTTAAAGGATCTTAAAGAAAAGATACAAGGGATCATAATTATCGTGTATTGTTATATAGACTTGATTTTTCAACTCTGTATATGGTTGTTTTATTTCCGTTTAAAACAGAGTGAAAAGAAGATAGTTAGTTGAAAACGCTAAGAGAATACCTGATAACGATATATATAAATATATATATATAAATAAATTTTCACAAATATATATATATAAATACATATAATATGGACAAGATAGTACAAGCTACTATCTTCCAACATGTATATTTTTCATGGACAGCTCAATTATTTGCTGCTGTATTTGTTGCATGTTTTAACTTTCAATTGAAGTAAGGTAAAACGGAGGAAGATGGATAAAAAAGAAAGAAAATCTTCTATTAATATATATATATCTATAAATAAAAATTAAACCTTTAAAGAATTAGTACTTATACCTGCTCATATACGTGTTGCTGTTAATTCCTGAAATTTATGTAAAAAAAAAAGCTACAAAGAATAAAAAAAAAAAAAAAAAGAGTGGCACTTACCTTGCTACATCTTTTTGTTCCTGAAAAAGGATGTGTCCCCCCCAGGGAAATAATTTATAGTAATAATTATGAAGAATAATTTTAAAAAAAAATAAACGTTGGAAGGCTTATTTTTATATATCATATCACCAACAGTATTCAGGTAACTGTTCAAAATTTTACATGTTACTTCAAAATGCTTCTGTTAAGAAGCAAAATACCCAATAGAATTGTATATAATATTATATATAAATATAAATATATATATAATAATAACACTGATGCCTCCTTATTTTCAAAGGCATTTTTTTCTTGTTTTAAGTATATAAAATGTAATCGAAATGTTGATTTTAGCTGTTATATATATTTAAACAAAAAAATAATAAAGGGTACTGAGAGATCTGTATCTTTCCATGCTCTCGACACCATTTTTTTTTCCTAGAGTAATCAAATGGGGCGAAATGTGTTGACCTTGGAATCCATTACTTAAGGGGCGAAGAGGGTGTTTTATCTTCCCTTGATTGAAAGTATATAAAAATACGAAACTAATAGTAGTGAATCCAAGGCAATAGTTATATTTTTTCGTTTTTTGAAGAAGAAAAAAATAGTATTGTACACTTTGCAAAATGGTATTATTTCTGAATTTTTTTCTTCTTGTTGATCCTGCTGTTGTAAATACAAGATAGAAAAAATCCATAATGTCAACTTTTTTTTTTTCCTATTATAAATATGTGAAAACGTGGTAAGTTTCCTGGGCCGAGTTACGAGGTGCAAAACGTTTTTATAAGACCAAACATTTTTAGAAAAAAAAGTAAAACTGGTCTGTATTTTGTACTTTGTATTTACTGAACAGGAGGATCTACAGAAGAATATGTAAATGTTTTTAATCTGTTTTTTCTTGTAAAACAATGCTTGAAACATGTTGTTTATATATATAATATAGAACACTAATGCACTAGGTTTATACCTTCGTAGTTAATTCCACTTGAAAAAACCATGAGAAAGGAGTGATTTTTTTTTACTAGTTCCTGTCAATCAAGAAAAAAAAAACTTATTCTGTAGACTATTCTAAGGGTGTCTTTCAAAACATTAATGTATGCAAGCGGCGCCATTGCTCTGTCTATCTACATTGCATTTTTTTTTTTTTTTTTTTTTTTTTTTTTTATCAGGCAGGTGAAGGATTAGGTTGAGGTTTCTTTATCAGAAATAAAGTTGCCCATGTTTACAAAAACAAGTAGGGGCATCAAGTTTATTTTGTGTGTTTTTCCTTTACTTAAAAAGTATTAAATGCATAAATTATAGCATGGAGTAAAAAAAAAAAAAAAAAAAAAAAAAATTGAAAAGTTTGTTTGTCACGAAAACTGTGTATTACCAAAAGAAAAATAATAAAAACATTTGTTTGTTGGGTAAAAAAAAAAAAAATCATTTGTTAATTCTATTTTGAAAGTTTTTGCAAACAACAGTTGCCTCACTCATAATAACCTACGTTAGTTACTTTGTTTGTGTTTTAAAATATATTTATTTGTTTTTCAATGACACGAGCAGAAATAGATTAGGTTCGTCTCTTTTTAGTAATCTTGTTTTAACTTTTATGTTTGGTATGAACTTTAAAAAGGAAAAAAATATTGCTGAACTTGAAAGAAGGTTTCTGAAAATCAGATGAAATTTTCATTAGCTGGCAACATTGAAACAACACACTTTTATCAGATTTTCAAGTGAGGAAAAATAAAGTTACTACAGTTTTAATTTATGTAGCAATGTAAATTTCTGACAAGCAACAAGCGAAAAGTAACACAACATGTATAAGAAATATGTTTGCGATTATGTGAAACAAGAAATTCAATCCAACTTAAACTGAATGTCTGTTGTTGTTACCTTTGATGCCAGCGAAAACAAAACCTAAAACCCAAACTTTATTCCAAAGTGGTTGTATAGTGTTTTTTTTTTTTTTTCTGACACTGTTCCCTACATTTTTCACACACTGTTGTTCTCTTTTGATATATTTTAAATCTGAAAAATAATAAAAAAAAAAAGAAATTACCTCTTGAGGACCCAGCATTGTACAGATGGTGTATGTAAATGTGGTAATTGCACAGTGGCCACTGTATGTAATCGTAAATGCATAAATAAATTAATTAGTAAAAAAAATAGTCTTATGATTAATTTAGGCTAAGAGTAATACAAAAATAAAAATAGAACCTTAAGGTTTCGAACCTAAAACCTTAAGATAACTAGGTTTTCACATAATACCAAAACATATTTCGTAAACTGTGTGTAAAGATGAAGTTTGAAGAAGTAATTTACTATCAAATGAAATCAAATGTATAAAAATATCGTCTGTCTGCTTTTAGAAACACGAGTTTTTTTTAGTACAAACCTGAACAGCCTCCAACGGTATTGATTATTATAGGCGTAATGTGTATTCGTAGAGTTTTAAAGATTATTTTCGTACGGTTAGAAAATAGGAATGCTTTCGAAAAAAATGTTAACAGGAAACCCAATCGAAAAGACTATTAGGAAAGCCTAGACGCAGATGGAAGAACAATATTGAGATGAATCTCGCAGAAATAGGAATGCAAAGTTAAAAAAAAAAAAGAAAGAAAAAAACAAAAAACTGCTCCAATTGGCTAAGGACAGAAGCAAATTGAGAGCGTTTCTGAATGCGACATTAAACCTTCAGATTGCATAGGCCATAGAATTAATTACTTCCTTACGACTTCTCCGTAAGGATTTAATCTGGTTATTTCGGGGCAAAAGCGGCGTTAGATACAAGCCGAATAAGCAGTCAGTTGAGATCTTGCACCAGCACATGTAATAGTTTTTTTTTTTTTAATATTATTATTATTATTATTAGTAGTAGTAGTAGTAAAAACAATGGTTTTATAAAATGCATGAATAAAAAAGAAGAAAATTTATTTGTAGAGTAAAAGGAAGAAATGGGACTAACACAAAGCATTGAGCGCTCTTCCTAAGATTGAGGGCTAAAGTTCTTATGGATATTAAGGAAGTGCAGGAGATCCGTAGACGTGTCTTAGGACGCATGATGCGCGCATAGTATTTGAGGGGACATTTTGTCATTTAAAATGGTACAATTAAACTGGGGAATTGTAAATTTGAGAAGAGAAAGGTATATTTGGAGGGAAGAATAAAAATTTTGAGGGGAAAATGGTACATATTTTGGGATAAGAAGGTACATATGGAGTAAAGTGGTGAAACTTGGAGGCAAAAAAGTAAATTTTTGGAGGGAAAAATAAATTTTTCAATGTATGTATGCTTGTCCCTAAATTTTGAGGGAAGAGTGGTAAATCTGGGATAGAATGCTAAATTTGAGAAGGTTTCGCCCAAGCCTTTGGAGGAAGATGGGCATTCCTGGGAAAGTGGATCTGGTAACCTAAATAAATCTATCATGAGTGAAGCCGTGTATCTAAACATTAAATTACGCCCAACGGTTTTAGTATTGATTTATTTTTGCAGCTATTTATTTATTTTTTTTATCTTTATCTAATAACCTGCAATCAATTCTTTACTCTTAACTTGAAAACACTTCATGATTTCTTGTGGGAGGAAATAATTCTTAAACTCTTCTGTTAGAGGCGCCATATAAAGGTGTTGAACCACCCTGCCACCTATTGAAGTAATGCTTAATTAACTGACGTTGCCTACGTATATATGCAATCTAAATATATTTGTAATAGTTTCATTGTTTTATTGTTATTGTAGTTACGCATCTACAAAATTTCAATGCTCAAGTTAGTATGAAAGTACGTGAAATTTAAGTTGGAACATTGCCTGAAACAAACAGAAAAGCAACAGAAGCAGTGCTCGAAGACATAAAAAAGAAAAATAATGTTCGCGCTGAGTCTGACCTGAAACAAACAGAAAAGTAACAGAAGCAGTGCTCGAAAACAGAAAAAAGAAAAAATGTTCGCGCTGAGTCTGGTGCTTACCTAATTTATGATCCAAATATGTTGTCCTATGCATTACATTATAGTTGTATTATTATGACGCTTGGTTTACAGAACTAACGTCTAGGTAAGAAAAATTTTTCAAGCACTGAACTAAAAGCCCCTTGTAAAATAGAATTTTCGTATAGAATTTCCCAGCAACTGGTACAGAGTCCTAAAAATCTTTTAAAGTTAATTAAAAAGCTTTATACGAGGTGCAGTCAAATACTTCCCGGAATGATGGCATTTTGGCATTTGTGATGCAAACGATTTGTGATGTGACCTGTCCTTAGATTACCTACTTATGAATCTAGCAAGTATCAACACCTCTTAACAGGCAGTGTACGAGTAGTGTAGCTGGTGATCAGTTGGCTGAATTTCACAGATCGAGCAACCCTCAGCTATCAAGTTCATGTGCAATTGGGGGAAAATTGGCTTCAAAGATTCTGATAGCCTTAAAAATAGTTTAGCATCAAGGCATATTTGGGTCTTCCCTCAAAAGTATCTATCCGTCAAAGAAGAAATCAAAACGAATGTGACGGCTGAACTTCGGAAGATATCAAAAGACGACTTTCGTCGCTGTTGCCAGCAGTCGCAGGAGGCTGGAACAGGTGTGTATGTGTTCCGAAGGTACTTCTTTTGAAGGCGATTAAGTAAATACAGGGGCGGATCCAAGGGGGGCGATCGTTCCCCTCCCCAGAAGAAGAAACTTTATCGTTTTTTATATATAAATAAAATCAATCCCCGAGTTAAGAGCCCTTAAAAGTAGCATTATGACAACCCACCGCCCCCCCCTCCCCAGAAGTCGGTCCTGGGTCCGCCCCTGAGTAAATATGTATTTATATTGTGGCCATAAAGAGCTAAAACTAAATTCCGAGAAGTTCTTGACTGCTTCTCGTAAGATATAGTGGGAGGGGGAGTATTGTAAATGACGAGTACCGTGTTTCTTGTTGCGGTAGAAATAATTATTTTCTGCCATAAGAGTGTAGAAGGAGATACAGAACCAGCAAAGTAGACACGATGCTTTGCTGAGTGTGGCATTGGACCGCGTGTATCTCTATGCAAGTTTATTATAACCTTAGCAGTTTGAGTATTCTGTTAACACGTCAGTTGTTCGAGATTTCTACAAACGCATTCGTAAATTTTGAGAAGAATTTCCTACAACAACAAAATAATCTTTTTTTGTTAATTAAATTTTCTCTCATTTGTAAATGTGGTTTTTGCTGCACTTACACGAATAATGTACGTCAATGTTTCTGGATTGGAAGAGACAGTGGGTATGGCCTTAGGTAAGCTTTATGACCTGTCCCTTCCTTCTCCAGAGTAGTGATACAACGGAGACACAAAGCTGAGCCATTTACTAGAAACTCTAAAGAGAAAGACTTCGAATGGAACTTAAGAGAATTTAGGATTATCTATTGTTGAATCAGTACAAGTTGGAAGGAAAACATTGCCATAAAATTTCCTGTGCAATTTAAACTGATTGTTTGTCTGAATTTCAATATTTTGCCGCAAAATTTCCCTTAGACCTAGGAACCAGTAGCGTCATTTCAGATTTGGCTTGGGGGGGGGAAGATCCCTTGATATAAGTAAAATTTCGCGTTTTTCACTGACATACTATTCTATTAATAAAATCTATATAAATCTCAAGCTCAGGGGAGAATGCCCCTCCCCCTAAATGACGCCCGTGCTAGGAACACTGCCATAATCCTTGTTAAATCTCTGTGTGAAAGAAATGAGATGGGAGGAGAAAGAAAAACTAAAATAGAAATCACTAATCTTGGATATTGAGTGTAAAACATCTCGAAAGCAGAATCAGTATCTACAATATTCAGTGAAGTGGAGATGATCAGCATCTTGGCACCTGTGGTAAAGCATTTAAGCCATACAAGGAAACCCAGGGTCTTGGACAAAGTTTAGAAATAAAGAAAGGACTGAACCATAGACGACCGCTGCACAGTGGGTGCAGTTGCACTCACATTAACTCTTGATCTTCATTTTTCCTGCAACAATTCATTCAGTTTAGGATATTCCCTTGTGTGTTTGGTTCCATTTGAGTAATTTCTTATCCGTTCCAACCTGCACCCACATTACCAAAATTCTGCGTCCGTTCTTGAGTTGAACTCGATCTTCAGGTCTCAATCTTCAATAGAGAAATTTTTATTTTGAAATATTGTATTACTTGTTAAGATCGTGGATAACCAGATAAATGTTGCTTCAAGCACGTAGATGTTTTCTGAAGAGTAACCGCAGATTGACGAAGGGAGGTTTTCAATTACTCTAATCACAGTTAGAAACTAAGCGAATAATGGAGAATCGAACCAAAATGGAAAAATAAGTCAAAAGAGGAAAAGAATGTTCACATACAACGAAATGGATGAAGTAATGCAGATTAGTGAAATTGAAAACTAAATTTTAATATTTTTATGCTTTTATTCATCAATCCTTTTAAGCAACTGACCCCAGCTTAAGCTTTACGGAAGTAGCACGTGTTTGGATTTTTGTAGAACCTGGTTTCTCAAAGTTCTGGCCAATTGAGAAGAGTTTGAAATCATTCTCCACTTTTGGTAAGTTAGATTTATTTTTGTAAAGAACTGAAAATGTTCCGTTATGAGTTCAACGGTGAAAACATTTTTAAAATTCTATGAAATACTCAGGGGTGCCCACAAGGGGGGGGGCTATGACACAAACTGCGCCATTGAAATATTTGGGGGGTTAAAAACCTATATAAATGTTTGAGGGGTGTAAAAATAATCGAAAATATTTTTTATTCATGGAAGAACACCTATGGATACACAATTGGGGGAGTGCGTCATGAACATAAGGGGGGGGGAGGCACCACTGAAATACTTCAATATAGTAGGAAGCAAAATTGTGCCCTAAAGTAGAATTAGATTTTAGGGTGGTTTTGACAACATCTGTGACGACTGCGTCAATAGAAAGAAATTTTGTTGCTCGTGAATCCTGCTAATGTATTTTAAGCCTACAATATCAGCAGAGATTTCTTTAGTGTTATCCTATCTATAAATAACGACGTAGCTCTTAATATTGATACACTAGAAGCAGGGATGTAATGGAACGTGTGCGGCGTATACCTAAGGTAGCTTATACTCACCTTAAACTTACAAATCAACTAGCTTATACGGGGGTAAATATACGCTATATTTTTGAAAACGAGCGTTACCTACGAGGGCCGTTCGGAAAGTAACCTTCCCGATTGGTTAAAAGAAACATTAAAGTAAATAAGAATAATTTATTATATACATCTAAAAACTACTTCTTTGCTTAATTTTTCAATATAGTTTCCATAAACATTCTAGCGCTTATCGTATATATTCCTTAAAAGAGAACATTAAATCGAACGTAATTTTTTTGTTTCATTTTTGTGTGATTTATACAAGATCTTTGTGAGGTACTTTGTTTCATATGAATTAAAATAGAAATATTTATTTTTTAAACATTAGAACAAAATTATACTACAGCAACTTTAGATGATGAAATTTTTGAGTGTTACGTCCACAGTTATGCCGGTTAGGCTAAAGGGGAAACGGTGATGATGAGAAATGAGTGAAATGATGGAATGAAGGAAGTGGAGGAAACGGGATAACCCCGAGGAAACCCACGCACACGATTGTGTGTCCACCTCAAAGTTCACTTGGCGCTGGGTTCGAATCAGGGACCCCAAGCACCACATGTGAACGCTCTACCACTGAGCCACTGCGGCTCCTAACTTCAAAGTATATCAATACAAATAGGGATGCACGCGAGACACGAGACGAGACTCAAAATTTTATGCGAGACGCGAGACGAGACTCGGTTAAGTCTCGCACGAGAAGTCTCGCGAGACTTCTCGCAGTCTCGCAATATTTATGAATTACATTTAATTGTATATTTAGTGATTTTACATTTATTGAGTTTTCTAAGTTGAGCGTTAATGTCTCCAGTAACAAAAAAGTGATTGGGGCAATAGACATTTCAGAATTAAAGCCTTCTTTAGTTTCTAAACATCATTAAAAAAAGAAAAGCTTTGTAAATTGGGAATTTATTACAGCATCGATTTAGGACTTTATTTTGCGACACACATACACGCGGGCGCGCACGAATACATGAACTTCTGTTTTTGGTCTGAAAAGCGAATAAGACTCCCTATTGCTGCGAAATGTGATATTTCTGTTGTTTCTGTCTTTTTCACATTACTGCTAGCGATTAATGTTGGGGGATGGCGGGGAAATCTCCTCTCGTTAAAGTTTATCCCCGGTCCGGTTCGCAGAAATAACATAATATTTTTACATGGAGTAAGTATTTTTTCTATATATTTATAAAAAACATCCCCCTCTAGTTCGGAAGTTTAATTCAAACACTGGTTTTGTAGGATGGCCCTATAGGTTTGGTGGGAGATGGTAGGAATGGCCCTATATCTGTCAGTAATTTTATTTTCTAGATATGGCAACAATATATAAGTTGAAAGCGAAAGTTGATAAAATGCGATAATGCAACATTGCTATAAGCGCGAACGAACCAAAAGAATTGGGTCGTATTGTGTTGTGAGGAGTTCTTTTGTTATCTACAAGCTCTTTTGGTGGTCTAAAAACATCTTTATAATGGAAAATCACCCTTCAAGGAAACGACCAAAACGTGTAAATATTGATAGTGGCGACGATATTTTAGAAGAGCCAAATGGGGACCCAGTTGAAAGTGAAACGGATTCAGGTACTGTTTCTGCAAGTTCGAGTCTTGATCCATCCGAAACAGCAGAGGGTAAAAGTAAGTTCCAGGATTACTTTGAAATTGCGACGAATGCTGAGTTGGCTATTTGTAAATTATGTAAGCCTACGAAGATAGAATTGAAAATGCATTCTCGTAATATAACAGGGCTGAAGAAACACTTGCAAAATATTCACAAGAAAGAGTACACGATTCTCTACCCCGACAGCGACAAAGATCAGAAGGGTAGCTGCAGGAAGGAGGATATAACAATATATTTCCCTCAGAAGAAGGAAACTAAGATAAGTGCATAGCATACTTGACAGTGTCTAAAGTGTTGAAAATTATCACTATTCCCCGCGGCGAGCCATTGATATAATTGTTATTAGTATATAATATAATTATGTTGTATATCAGTTATTTAGGTTAGTATATTAGTATATGTTATCCACAAGTCCGTTCACACAAGTAATGTTATTCCTTGGTGGCTGGTGTAAAGGGAGATAGGCAACAATAGATGGCAGCACTGTTCTCCTACACAAGTAACGTATTTTTATATTTTCTCTGCTGTTTCCACAAATTTAATGCTAGAGAGTTTAAACGTTCTGAAAAGAAAGTTAAAACCTATTCTAAGGGAAAAATCCATGTCAATTTTGGATATTGTGACGTTAGAGCATTCCTCGGACTAGAAGCAGGCAAAGACAAGGTTGAAATCCGGTTAAATAAAGACGAAGAAATTTACATATAGATTACCACATTGCGCTTCGACAAAGCCGACTGGCCAGGATATCGAAATTACCTTAGTAGCATTTTTGCAAACTCAACTCTATCAGAAACGGAGGAAGATCTTCATAATTCTTTGGATAGAATAACTACAGCACTCCATGACGCTACCAGCCGTTTTATACCGACTAGTACATCCCATAGTTATCACCCAACGCTCCCACCCCATTATTTACCACTTATCAGACGTTCACGAGCACTCTACAGAGATTACAAACGTACAGGAAATCTAGAGTCATTGCATTTACATCGTCAATTTCAACGCACAGTTCACAATTATGTTAAAGCACATAAACTCCGTCAATGGATAAAAGCTTGTAATAATTTGGGAGACGATGCACACCCATCCAGATACTGGAACCGTTTCAACATGCTTACTGGTCGCAAGACCCACACTATCTATCCTCTCCTAGAAAATGAAAATCCTTTTCACACAGATAAAGAAAAAGAAGACGCCTTCGCAACCTATCTACAATCTATTTTCACGCCGTCTGAAGCAGCCATTCCTCGCAGGCATCCCACACATACCTTTAACATAAATTCACCAGAACTTCAACCCAGCACGTCTCATGTTTTACCCGACCATCCTCTTGCTATCACTGTAACAGATATCAACTCCGTCACGGCTCGCGAACGCAGTACTGCCCTTGGTCTGGACTCAATCACTTACCGTCATGTCAAAGAAGCGCCTCTCGCCTTACTACACCTTTTAGCAACTATATTTACGTTTATTCTCCGCACAGGTTATCTTCCCCCTCAGTGGAAGATTTCCAAAACACTCATGTTTGCTAAGCCACACAAACCACTAAATTGCGTATCATCTTACAGGCCCATACAATTAACTCCGACTTTCAGCAAAATATTGGAACTCATCCTTGTCAAAAGCCTTCACACTCACTTAACAGCGAAAGAATTGCTACCTTTACATCAAGCTGG
Organism: Thermobia domestica; assembly: GCF_964235325.1. NCBI lineage: Eukaryota > Metazoa > Arthropoda > Insecta > Zygentoma > Lepismatidae > Thermobia > Thermobia domestica. Next base: position 10,693,047 of record NC_137471.1, read on the forward strand.
TTTCCGACCAGGATATAGTATTAACGATCAGTTACTTCGCCTCACCAACATGATCACTAATCATTACAATTCTTCCAAGCCTGCCTGTTTAGTTTTATTCGATCTCGAAAAGGCATTTGATAAAGTATGGCACCTGGGACTTTTATTCAAGCTTCTGTCTTTCCGTCTTCCTATCACGTACATCCGCTTCATCTTTAATTTTCTTTCAAACCGTCTGGCTTACATCTACATCTACATCAGTGTCTCTTATCCTGTTTTTCTTCATAGCGGCGTTCCGCAAGGCTCTGCCTTGTCCCCACTGCTGTATCTGCTTTATGTCGCTGACATGCCGTCCTTACCGCAAAACATTCATACTTTTCAGTACGCCGATGACACGGCTTTCCTGGCGTTAACGAAAACTATCTCTCAAATAAACAATGCGATGAATGAAGCTATCCATCGCTTTAGCGATTGGTGTCGGACGTGGCGCTTAACAATAAACGCTACCAAAACTCAGGCCATAGTCTTTATTCCACCGAAACGTCGATCACGAGTTCATCGAAACCCAGCTCGTCTTGCCCTTACCGTCAATCATGCTGCCATACAGCACTCAAAGACAGTGAAATACTTGGGTATAACATTTGATCATCATCTTACATGGCGTCCACACCTCGCTACCGTTGTAAGCAAAGCCAAAAAGAGATTAAATTTACTTAAATGTCCCATAGGTACAACGTGGGGTCTCCATTCTTCTACGCTCATCAACACCTACAAGGTCTTCCTTCGTCCCGTTCTTACATATGGTTTTACCTCATCGGTATCAGCAAGCGCAAAATATTACGAAAAGCTGTTAATAATGGAACGACATGCTCTCCGCCTAGCCTACCGCATTAAATTACCAAGTCCAACCCGTAAATTGTACGACCGTATCACATTTCCTCACCTTCTTTATCATATTGAAGCTCTTCGTATTAAATATATAAAACTCAACGGTATGACAGCGAACACGCTTTATTTTTTAAAACCGTTTACAGCGACGCTCCCTACACTCATAGCCGTCACCACACGTCTACAACTCTCTCACTGCTTTTCGCATTATATAAACATACTGTACCTCCAAATAATCCGGACTATAACATCATCAGTATCCTCAGCACATCACACGTACCGGCCCATATCTCACCTTCATATCATGCACAGTAAACCCGCTTGTTACTCACAGGACCTCCTCACGTACAACAAAAATAAATAAATAAATAAATAAATAAAACTATTGATGTTTAATAAAGTTAATAAATGTCTCTTTGCCCAACAGAAATTCATTTTTTTTGCCATAATAATGTTATTTTTTTTTTCAAATAGAGGGTGTAGCCCTCCCAATGGGTGCTAGCTACACCATAGCTAGCTAACTTAAAAAAAATACATATTGATATAGTAAAAGGATCCGGATTTGGTTCAATGAGTTCAGAAAAACATATACGGAAACGTTATATTCTTTATATCCTAATTACATTGGCGACTTCTTTTTCGGGGCAAAAATGTGCCCGCGTGGCATACTGGAAAATATTGCTGGAGAACTCTAAGCTGGAAAACAATGTTGGATCCAGCAAACAATTTATGCTGGTTTTGTTGTAAATTATGCTATGCGAAAATTAATGGTCCAGCAATAAAATTCCAGCACAACTTTTCTTTTAATTTGGAGCGGAGTGCACACAAGTTCGGATACCATGTTGAACTCTAGGTTCCGTCTCCTTAGGATGTTATGAACATTCAACCCATGGAAAGCAATGGCAAACCACCATGGGTTCACCTTGCCAAGGGACTTTTAGGTCAAATATCTGCCTTCGGACAGAATATCACATCATCATTCATTAACAGCCATAGAATAAAACATTGCAAAATTTTAACCCAGAATATATGCGAGACTGCGAGACCATGCGAGGAAGTCAGACGCGAGACGAGACTCAAAATTTTATGCGAGACGAGACTTCACATTTTGCGAGACGAGACGCGAGACGAGACCAACATTTGAGGCTGCGAGACGAGACGAGACTTTTCCATTTCTCGTCTCGTCTCGTCTCGCGTGCATCCCTAAATACAAAATAGAAGTGTATGCTTTATTCAACATTTGCACTCAATCTACCTTCCAAAATAAGCGAGACGCTACACTTTATTAATATTCACAACTAACGTTGTGGACTATGATACTGTTGTGTGGAAGTTCACCTGGTATCCTTGGATGCTTATCATGGTTGCAATAACAGGGTACGGTTTGAAATTCTTGAAGTGGGTACAGGCAAAGGAAGATGTTTGGTGCATCTAGCAAGAAACATAATTTTACACAGAACGAGTAGAATTCGCAAAGTTGAATTAAATTTGGTAAATATAATTGCAAGAATTTTACTGGTTTAGAGTCAATTTGAAAATTCTTTTCAGCGTAATTTTTAGATGGGACAAAAATAATTTAGGGGGAGTGTCCCCTCTAGCTCCTCCCTGACTACGGGCCTGCATTTAATTGTTAATTGACTGCTAAGATGATTTGAGGGTACTGGTCCCAGGAGGCCATAAATTTCTTCTTACCTTTATCTCGATTATGAATAGTCATGTCACATTTTTATTGCGATATTTTGCTTCTCCCGAAAATGTACCAATGGGAGCCGAGCACCATGTCAGGCTCATGGTCTCACAGTAACTTGTGACAATAAGCATCATATATGATGCTCAAGAACCTGGATAGGTTAGTAATTTGTGTTATCAAACATGAGCATCATCTATGGTGCTCATGACCCAAGAGAGAAATAACGTGAGCACCACATATGATGCTCATGGCAGTCAACCTGTTTTGAGTTTTAATTTTCTTTTTAGAGCACTAGGCTATATGAGATGTAGATATACATGTTCATATGGAATCCGGATCATATATGCGCTCCCAATGGGAATCAACCCCTTTTCTCTCCCTGCCCTAAAGGCTGGTGTGCTAACCAATAAGGCACGAGAGAGCTACTTGTGCTATAGATATCTATATCACACATTGGCTATTTCCAGTTATACATTGCTGCCCCATAATACGTACTCCTTGTTACTGTTCCGAATAGTTCCGAGATAATGGGCCTTTTGCAGAGTCGTTTCGAAGCGCGATTAGTGCCATACTAAAGAGTTCGACTAATGTAAGTCTCCTGCATTAGTCAGTGGTTTAGTATGACGCTAATCATACGTCGTAACGACTCTGCATAAGGCAGAATGATTTTAATATTGGATGACTACCATGAATACGAAGACCCTTGATAACCAAAAACAAAGTGGGTTTTTACGGTATAACATGTAAATTGCTATTACGGCACAATAGAGCGTTGGATATACTGCAGCACTGAGATTTTCTGTTCGTCTACAATCTGCCCTCTGCCAAAGAACATCATTCGTATTTTGGCCATGTAATGTACAGCTACATTTTCTTATAGGCAACCTCCAATACATAAGAACCCAAAATATAGTAATAAGGTTATAGTACATAATATGTGTATACAAGCAATATTACCAATCAAAAAAATAAATAAAATAAAATAAAAATAAAAGTAAATAAATAATACTTAAAAAATCCACAGGAGAAAAATAATAATATGGGTGAGATTTAATGTAATTTTGTTTGGTTGTAAAATTGTAATTGTTGTGTTTTGTTGTTTGGTGTATGTATGTATGTTGTATTATGTTTATATATATGTACTAAAAAAATTGTTTTATATCTTACAGCAATAAAGATGCTCCAAGTAGTAGCAGAGACCCGAGATTAAATTCAGGACTCGGGTTAATAAGAAAGCCACACCCCCAGTCATGGGTAATTAAAAACGAAAGAGAGAGAGAGAAAGAAATATTAAATAGAGAGATTAGAAAGAGTTAGGGGCAGTTGCGACTGCCGATAAGTCCAAAGTTATTGGCAATGGCAGGGGTAGTGGTGAAAAAAAAATACATAATAGTGAGAGACAGTTGCATATTGATAAGGATACACACATCTGACATTTTGTAATGTATGCACCTTAGTTTTGGATTTAATTTTGCTGCGGTGGCCCCGCGTAGCGTAGTCGCTAACGGTCTCGCCCTCGGTACGAGCGGTCCCGGGTTCGATTCCCTGTGGGGTCACTCGGTCGAAAAAGTGTAACATGCTTTTCCAGGCCAGCCACCCTGAATGAGATTTTCCTGGGTTTTCCTCATTCACGCCAGGTAAATGCCGGGGTGGTACCTAACTTATAGGTCCCAGACCGCTTCCTTCCTTCCCTTTCCCCGGATTGTGTGCTCACCGAGGGACGTCATCCCTCAAATCGTGAAGGGCTAAATGGCCTTAGATGCCGAAAGCCCAGAAATCTAAATCCCTAAAATCCTTAATTTTGCTGCGATGTCTGCGAGCTTTTATTCAGTTTCTTTCTTTTAAATATGCGTCTGCGAGTTTTTCTTTTCTGCTCATACACGATTTCTCTGTTTCACATACACATCGTAATTTACACATATAAAAGATAGAGAGTGTAAGATAACGATGTTGAATTGAGACATTATACTCACAAGGGGACATCTTATATTGATGGTAGCATTACCCAATCAAACAATAGAGGAATGAAGAAAGGTGAGAAATCCAAACTTTTACGGGCCGACACCCAGAAACACAGGAGATACAGAGGAAAGAAGAATCAATAATCATGTGAAGATAGCAATGCAAAAATTACACTGACACAGAAAGAATTTCAAGATGATTAAAGTACTCAAAATGACATTTACACAATAGTATAGTAAGCAAATATTGTACCCACAGACATGTTTAATAACATCATATGTAATGCAGTGTTGCCAACTGAGCACAAAATGAAGTTTCCTAAATGGCACGGAACACAAATTATAATATCTAGAAAATCTAATTATGAGTAGAACCTTACCTATGAAGTCTTGATGTACAGTGTTGCCAACGTTTGAAGATAGACCTATATGAATTCCTATATGAATCAGATGCAGAAGAGTACATACACTATACGATTCAAACTAATTGAAACCAAAATATGAGACCGCAAACAAGAATATAATCACTGAAGTACAAAAATAACGGACGAAGCACAGTGTTGAAGCATTTTTGCTAAAGGAAAATGTCAGAATATTACCAAAACAGAGCACATAAGCTGAAGTGATCCATGTTCTTGGATGGGCAAGTGGTCCGCAAACGTTGGCAAACCGACTATTGCACAACGAAGTTACACACATTTCGCGTCGGCTCCTCGTATCTATTAGTACTTGCTTCACTAGCCACACGCAGTGGCGCTCTCTACCGCGAGCTGTGTAACTTTATTGTGCAAGAGTCGGTTAGCACTGTTACGGAGATATATTTGGTGTTTCTATTCCAAAACGGACACAATCGAAGCAGCCGAAGAACGACAGAATCGGAAGAGACGCAAGAGAAAGGAAAATTGTGAACTCAGGCAAAGGATTGTTTGAAGGGGCCATCACCTTGAGGGCCCTAAAATGGTGGGAAAACTGTGCGAAGAACACGTTTCTTTTCAGTTTTATTTCTTTTTGACAATGTTGCCATCACTTTCAGGCCCCGAAAAAAATATATGTTGTACCTAAGGGTATAACAAATTTTTTAACCAAAAAATCAGCGACGTGTCCCTCCCCCCCCCCAAAAAAAATTCTACAACTTTTTGAAATTTTCAACACGTAAGAAAAATAATCATACGCATTGATGGTTTTGAAAAATAAAATGTACAATTACATCTAGATAGTATCTACAATCTGTGAAGCTTTCAAAATTTTTCGACCACCCCCACCAAAATTTTAAAAAAGTATTCAATTTTGAGCATGTATGATACGATAATTCGGTAAGGGCAGGGGCTAGGAGGTCCAAAATTTTTTTAGGTAGTTTTAGGTCAAGGGTAACCTTTTGGGTCAATAGCGACCCAATTTGGATCAAGGGCTGATTTCACTATCTTACTAGGAAAGACCCTTTAAAAACGAGACGAGTAAACCTTATTTCCCGTCTTGTCTCCTCTCGTGTGTAATACAAATTGCACAGTTTAAACGTCCTAATATTGAATTTCCACAAATATTATTAGTGAAAAATATAGTCTTTCACTTGTTTGTCCCAGATACTTTGAACAAATCGAACTCTTTCCCTGCTTTTCCCTTCACACATAGAAAAAAAAAATTATATTCAACAAATAGAGAGAGAAAAAACTACTAATAGTAGATAAAGAAAAGCCATTTTGATTCTTTGTTATAATTTCATAAAATTCGCTTTATCTTCTTTATATACGTAGCAATTTTAGGAAGCATATATATATATATATATACATGTACACTTTTTTTTTGTCTGTTTCAATTTTTATTAATAGCAGTAGAAAGTCGTTGTCAGAGGTATTGAGCCCGCCACTTCCCGTCCATAAATCTAATCCGAGTTTCCAATATAACGGGTGCTGAATCATGTTTTATTAAAACTTGGATTAAACCTTGCTATGAGATTGGACGTTAGGGCGCGGGGGCGGGCGGGGGAAGAACTATTTATGAAGGAATCGATGAGGTAGGTGGGGGAGAAAGAGGGGACAAAAAGGGAAAGAATGTCTCCTCTCTTCTCCCCAATTCGTGGCACCATTTTATCCCTTCCCACTTCCCGCCCGGCACCAAAATATTCAAGCTATTGACGTCTTCAATAGAGAGGTTGGTAATCTCTTTCTTTCTTTTTTTTTTAAAAAAGATTATTTTATTTTAATTTTCTTTTGTCATGTGTCAGTTAGAAATCTTTTTAGAAGAAAAATATTAAAGTAATTAATATTATAATAGAAGCAAATTTAATCTTTTGATAAGCTATGTACATTGTATTAATAAATTTCCTAATAAATCATGTTAGTTTACCATGAACAATGTGAGACTATGTCGATTTAATCAGCAAAACGACAGCGTAGTGTCGTCTACGTTAGTTTGGTTGGAGCTACTTGTGACTAACCGTGTTTATACATATTTTAGCCAATCCGAATACCTATATAAATAAAGCTATATATTAGCTGGTAATTGTGAAAACAATAGAACAATTCTGTGCAAACTTTGACATGAAAACGAGTAGTCCAAGGTCCATAACACGAAAAGAGACTGAGTAATCGATTACAGAATTACATCATTCTGCTTATTCGCCCGATTTAGCTCACTTGTCCAATACTCAAACACGTCTTACGGTAAGCCTAAGTTTGCCCTTAATTTCCCTTCATAGACAATCTTAGAGAATCTCTCCGAGTATGGCTTTGCCGAAAAGTAAATTTTAAGACATGCTTGACAGTGTGTCAATTTAAAGAATATATAAGGCTAATATTTTTACGTATTATTGTCAAGTCGAAAACAAGCTTGCCAATCGAGGAACTAATAAGTTACTTGTAGCCTTGCTTCGGTCGTGTAAATGTAAGCTTGTGCAAACCCACGGATTTAGTCTTGAAGGCTTGCGTAAGGCTATTAAAAGTTTGGAATAATATTAGCTTGTGATTTCTGCAGAGTTCTATACGAGGGAGTTCCCATCAGCAATGATAACGAAACAGTGTCCCCTTCCCCCCGCAACCTCCGGCTTTGGGGTTTCTAGTGATTTTTTTTTTTTTTTTTTTTTTTACTTTTGAAGGGATTCTTGAAATCCTGATGGCAGGCACAAATATTACAGGAGAAATAACAACAAATTATATAATCATAATATCTTAGACATATAGAATTATTGAACTTAATTTTAATCACTTTATTCTGCACCAATAATTTACGCTCTTCAAGATGTAGAAAAAACAATTGATGTGCCAACATCGCTCAACTTATTTCTTCAATTTAAGTTTCTTAATCGATTCTGTTAAAATTATTCGGTTACATAATCATTAACAAAGTTAGTAACAGTAGAACTTGAAACTAAAGCAAAACCTATGTACTCTTAAGTAATGGTGAAAAGTTAATTAACTAACTTCACTTCTCATATATTGTTAAGGCGTAGAAATGAAATCTCTAAGTTTTACGTCCCACGATTATGCCGGTTAGACTAAAGGAGACGGTGAAGATGAGAAATGAATGAAATGGTGGAATGAAGAAAGTGGGAGGAACCCGAGGAAACCCACGCACACGGTGATTGTCCACCACAAGGCTTACTTGACAGGAGCAGGATTTGAACCCGGGACACATGCACCAGAGGTGAACGCTCTACCACTGAGCCACGGCGGTCCCAATATTAAGGTGTAGCATAGGAGGCAGGGTAATACTTTCAACATGCATTGAAAATCAAGTATGAATTCGATCTTTATAATTTTGAAACCAATGAGAATTCACTCGATCATTTGTTTTTAGTACTAATCCGTAAGACGTAGACCTACTATTTAACGTAGTATCTAGTTGCACGTGCTCCTATCAGGAATTGAACCCCGGGATCCCATGCCAAAGACGCGTTTGCTAACCATTTATCCACGAGGAATGCCAAAATCTACATGAAGTTCCACAAGTCTATGGAAAACTGAATTTACTGAACCTCCATGAGTGTTTCCCACCTTAAACCTACCTTACATGACAGCTGACCCAAATCTACGATAATTCTAACCTTCAGGCAATTAAAGCAATAGAAATTCATGTTTATGTAGTATACTTCTCTGTAAAGTTCGAAATGTTATTTTTGAATGGTTTGTTATTCTCTACTTATTGACATTTTCTAGGTATTTATTTCAGCTATAAGAGTAACATACATATTTGGAAATTCTTTCACAGTAACATACCAGACTAAATCATTTTAAGATGTACTTACATGAACGTTCATTTGAACCTTAAGTGCTTGCAAATAATAATAATAATAATAATAATAATAATAATAATAATAATAATAATAATAATAATAATAATAATAATAATAATAATAATAATAATAATAATATACCATACAGCAGAATTATTAAATTTCGAAATCTTAAAGTGTATTAAGAAAGTACGTTTCTTTACTTAATAATAATTATTATTTATATAGAGCCTGTGACCATCGTAAAACAAACACAACCTTCATCGGAAACCTACTGCGGAGATGTCTTGTCCTTGAGAAGTAGAACGGATTAATCCTTCGAGGATCTTTCTTCCTTCCATGTAGCAAGCGTCAGAGCTTAAACTGAGGCTCCGTCCTATTTCCTTTCCGCCTCCTCCCTTACGCAAAGAGATAGGAAAGGAAAAGTATCTCAGTCACAAAAAAATATGTGATTACATTGTACGAAAGAACAGGCATTTAAAGAGCTGCAATTTGACAGCACCTTGCGCTAAAAAGAACCAAGCAGAACACGTGAACAAAGGGTAACATAAACACGTTATGTTGCTCTATCTCTAATAGAGATCAATCAGGGTTACAAATTCCATGTTAGAATAACTAAAATTATTATTAAGTCTTTCCTCATACGTATACAAGATTAAATGTCCATAGTTGATTGTGTGTGTGTGTGTGTGTTTTTTTTTTTTAATCCTTATTAATTGAAACGGCACGTAACTTTGAGACTATACTATAGAGCCGCTCCTGTAATAATCATTAGGTCGTAAAGCTCTTATTTTTAGCAAAAAAAAAAAAAAATGTCAACTAGCTATAGATATACGAAAGATATGGCACGTAGATACAGACATGCGAATCTCATTAACTAAAACTAAATGTTGATTATTGTTTGAGAAGAACTTCTGAAGCTCACCTCATTCATTTACGAATAAATAAATAAATAAAGGCTTGATTACTGGAGAAACTCAAACATACGTGACACTTTTTAAAATTGTTATACGCCTAGGACGCGAGGGCTGTAATGTCCAATCGGGTAGTTAAGGAGTTGGACTTAAAATCCAATGCGCTCTACTCGCACAAGTTTGAATCTTGTCCGTAGCGTTATGATTCTCATTTCCCTTTGATAAAACATAGATTCAAAACAGCGCGTAATCAAATAAATTCGATCAATCCTTGATTCATAATATTTGATTAAGGCAGAACGCAATTATTTTTTATGGTTCGCATCAAGAATGTTTTTTTCTTTTTAATTCTCAGCAAAGTAGCCAAACGTAATAACCGAAGTGTTTCATTTTAACTTAACCCAATACTTGAATGTTTTATCAAAGATAAATGCAAAGGAAAATAATAACGCTGCGGACAGGATTCGAACCTGTGCGGGTAGAACCCATTGGATTTCAAGTCCAACTCCTTAACCACTCGGACACCACAGCTGGCGCATTTTCATTTCCCTACGCATGTGAATCACTACAACAAATTACCCTATTTTGAACAAAATCGTTTTGTTTCAAGACTTGCCTGAAGACGCTGCGGATATTCTAGCTTATTGTTTCCAAGTTACCTGAAGACTCTACGGATATTCTAACTTATTATTTCCAAGTTACCTGAAGACGCTACGGATATTCTAACTTATTATTTCCCAGTTACCTGAAGACGCTACGGATATTCTAGCTCATTATTTCCAAGTTACCTGAAGACTCTACGGATATTCTAACTTATTATTTCCAAGTTACATGAAGACGCTACGGATATTCTAGCTCATTATTCCCAAGTGAAGAAAGAAGATAGTCGAAAAGAACTTAACATTTGTGGTAACACATCAACAAAACATTACTAAAAATCAACATCACAAATGAAGTTAGAGAAGAGAAAGTACAAAATGAAGGCTCTGACGAAGAGAGCAAAAGCAAGGAAAAAGTAAAGAAGACGTAGATGATAAACAACTGCTATGCAAAATTAGAAGAAAGTGCAAAAGATGTCTGTCCTGCGAGTGTTTCGACTCTCTCATGCACCCAAGTATTTTGGGAAATAATTTTCTACATCATGAAGATTATCCAAAATGAATTAAGATTTTCCTTTAGGAGAGAGAGCCTCTAAGATGATTTTCTTTTTCTGCTTTAGGCGCGGGAGACCCGGGTTCGATTCCCGGCGGGAGCTCATGTGGTTCGGATTCCACGTTAATCAGTAGGTCCACGTCTCATATAGCCTCGCTGCTGAACGGGACGTTAAACTCAAAATCAATCAATCAATCAATCTTTTTCTGCTTTAGGTTGAAAGATCACTTTAGCTTTGACTATGGCATAATTAATGAAGAAAACGTCGCCTATTTTAAAGCAATTAGGCCATTATGTAAATTATTAACTACCAACAAAGAAAACGTAAAAATTATAATAAGTAAATTCTGAATGCAGTTTTTCTGTTACGATTTTAAAAGTATGTAGAAAAAGCACCGGTAAATATTTTAATTCATAGGGACGTGTTAATATTCCTAAATTTTTGGTATTTATGTAGTTCTAGTTTTAAAAACATATATTATTCAGATTGTAATCTAGGTAAAGTATGGTGTTATTTTTAAAGAGTGATGTAGCTTTTTAAAAAGCGGAAATATACTAAATAAGAATGTGACTCTATAGTACATATTATCATTTTGCAATCAAAGTTTGTTTAAAACTTTCAGTGGTAGTGTGTTCACTTCTAGTGCATAGGGTCCTTGGTTCGATCCCAGCTCGCCCCAAGTAAGCTTTGTGGTGGACACACACCGTATGAATGGGTTTTCTCGGGGACCTTCCGTTTCCTCCCACTCTCTTCATTCCACCATTCCATTCATTTCTCACATCATCACCGTCTCTTTTAGCCTTACCGGCATAACCGTGGGACGTAAAATTCAAAGATTTCATTTCATTTTTCAAACTTTTAACTAAATGTGGAGTTAATGCTAACACATTTACCAATGTTCAAGACGTTATGATTATAAAGAAAATAACTCTGGTAAGGACAGTAGAGAGGATCACACGAATTATTTCCATGCATGAGATTATGGATAGACAATCCCTTGCCCGTTACGATGTTAACGTATTATCTCCATTAACGAACCCGACTGACGTAATTGGTCTAGCTGTCTACTGCAAAGAGAAAAAAAAACATTCAAAAATCGCTTACTTGCATGGGATATGGGCTATAGATACCTACCGTTAAAGTCACCCTTATACAATGATATGTTAACGGATTAACTCCGTTAAGAGGCCTAAGCCTGCGAAATTAAAATACCGCTAATTTTACAGTAATTATGTGATATCTTCAAATAGATAAAAGATAATCGAAATGTGGAACAAGAGCGCCGCCCTAGACAATATTATTTTACATGAGAAACCGTTATCACGACTCACTTATCTGCTTTCGATTTCCAGCCATTTTGAAAATCGGCATTTATTTTCGCGTTTACAAATGGCTGCAAACGGAAAGCAACTAGGTGACTCGTGATAACGGTGTCTCACGCAAAATAATGTTGTCTAGGGCGCTCTTGGTTCACATTTCGATTATATTTTATCTATTTGAAGATATCACATAATTACTGTAAAAATTAGCGGTATTTTAATTTCGCAGGGATTAGGCCTCTTAACAAAGTCGACTGAGATAATTGCTCTAGCTATGTAATGCAAAAAAAGAACATAGTTCAATAATTTGTTTACATGCATGGAATGTGAGCTGTAGATAGCCACTGCTAAAATCGCCGTTATCAGTTATTAGTTTAACAAATTTACTCCATTAACGAACTCAGTTGAGGTAATTGATCAAGCTATCTGTTTCGAAAATCGCTTATATGTATAGGATTTGGGCTATCTATAGATAGCCACCGTTAAAATCTTCATTAACGGTTAATATGTTAACAGTTAACGAAGTCGACCGACATAAGCGCTTTAGAAATCTATTTCAAAACACAGAATTTGAAAAAAAAATCGCTTACGTGGTTGAAGTCTCCGTTATCCGAAGACAAAATTGAACTTTTCCTATTGACGTGATTCTAGTAAATTTTCTCGTGCTATCAGCCAGGTAAAAATAATGCATTCCGTCGTTGCGAATACAGACATTCCATTTATCTTTATCCAATGGTAGAATGAAGAAAGTGGGAGGAAACAGGAGAATCCCGAGAAAACCCACGCCCACATTGTTTGTCCACCACAAAGTTTATTTGGCTTGAGCGGGGATCAAAACTTTAAAGTTGCCCTTATCTGGTAATCCGTTACCGAATTGACTCTATTAACGAATTCGGCCGAGATAACAGCTCTACTCCAGAAAACAAAATTCAAAAATAGCATCCGTTCAAAAGTTACCTTTAGGGATGCGCACGAGACAAGTCGAGACAGGATTTTACTGACACAATTCAAGTCGAGACACAGCCTCTTCCAATAGAGAAATATACATTTTTCGAGTCGAGACATCACTTTTACAGCACATTTTCGAGACGAGACAGCCACAAATCTTGTCTCGTGTGCATTCCTAGTTACTTTCGAAGAACGGACGTACGTACTGATATTATAAACCTTACTGCATGAAGTTTTAGGAATAATAATGGCTTTATCACCAAATTGTAACGGACCTTTATAATAAAAAATGTTTAAAATCGGAAAAGCACAACAATGTCCACAAGATCTGAGTATTGCTGTACTCAAGCTGCAAATGTATCTGTAATTTTTAAATCGATTCTTTATATTTTACTCTATATTACGAGCGCGGGTGAAAATTGACTCAGAGTTTACTTTCGTAGTGTGTTACTAGAGGGCATCATCATCTAGTTTCATGTAGCTCCTAGTATTCTCCTCTCTTTCTGTGCAGTATTTGACCCAGTGATGCCAACCTGAAACAATATGAAATCCCATGTCGAGAGGCAAAAAATCCCATTTTACGTATGAATTTCCCACGTTATACGAATTAAAAGTATGCCATAATATTAAAAATTAAATTTCTTTGTGTTAGTCACTTTTTACAATATCTAAATGAATAAACCATAAATTTCGATCTTCTTGGAAAATCCCATATATGCTGCTTATTATCAACTTCCGAGGAAATAAGATCAAAAAAACTCCCACGATATGGGATTTTCCCCACAGGTTGGCATCACTGATTCGACCGAGTGTTGAGAATAGTGTTTTGAGATTTAGTTCAGCGTCAAATACAGGCGGGTGGGTGATTTTTTCCACCCAGTCTAGTGTTTGCGTTACTTTTGATTAAGCAAATCTGGCTAACAAAAACTGAATTAATCACACATTTCAGTAACGCATAACACGTAGTCATCAGTTATATGCTGTAATCGTTAACAAGTGCTCAAGAAATAAATATTTTCTTAATAATATGCACTTTAAATTTTTAAAAGGAAAAAAATGGGTCAATTTTCACTAAGTCTAGTATTGAATATAAAGACAGTGTCTTACAGTTTTCTCAAACACACCTTTCCTCGTGTTGTCAAAAAAAAAAAAGTGTCGAAAGTGTCGAAAGAAATAAAATACACACAATGAAAACTTAATTAAAATATTTGTTTCAGCTTTGTAAACATTATTAGTGAAGAGACAAATGCGGATTTTAGTGCGATTTTAGTTCATGTATTTTTTAAAAAAAGATTCTCTTTGGCGTTATTTACAAAAAAAAAAAAAAAATGTCCAGTCTAGTATTAGAAGACAAAAAAAAAATATGTCTAGTAATCTAGGGTTAGGTGTCCCTTGGATTCTTGAATCCTCACAAATACATTTATTACCACAGAAAAAAAATAAAAAATGAACTTACGGTTCTTCTTAAAGTAAAACCGTAGTTTTCGTAGTTTTGTTCAAGAAACTAAAAAAATGAGCTCAAGATTTAAAAAAAAAAAAACAATTAATAACTTTAGTACTAAATTTAATAGAAAGCTATTTAACGTACTACTGTCTCTAGTTGTAAACATACATTCAAGAGGAAAAAAAGTCAACTGCTTTCGAAAAACACTTCCTTGCTGTAAATGAAACTATTACCATAAATTTTGATGGTGCGTGTAAACCCTGTAGCTAAGCTGGGTGGACCAAAGTTTGCCAATGCGCTCCTGGTTCTGGCACAACACTAAAAGTACACCGTCCACGTCAAACATACACTCAAAATTCTCATTTGAAATTAGTTATGGGAAGTTAGACTTCAGTGTCCCTATTTGCTATGAGACAGTGCTAGTAACCAATAAAGATAAATAAAGTACTAGGATGTGCCAGTGCAAATACTACAACGAGAAGCTTTCAAAATGTGGGTGTGGGAAAGAATGGAAGAATTAGCTGGGTCGAACGGAAAACGAATGCAGTGGGAGAAAAGAACAATTTTAAATATTATTAGCCTAAGAAGAGAAATAGAAACTGGTTTGAAATTGACTATGAAGAAACTATATCATGAGAGAGGAGCTGGAGGTATGGTGGCAGGAAAGAGAGGGAGGGTGTGAAGGGGACTTCAATTAATGGACGATTTATCAAAATAGAAAAACCTTACTTGAAGAGTTCAGCGAAAGACAGTGGAACATAGAAGCTTCTCAGTTGCGGTAAGTGACCTGCCAATATTAGGAGAATATCTATCATGATAGAGTTTTTATTCATATTATCAGAGAAATTTTGATTGAAAAAAGTATTAAGCTACCACTAAACATAATTGGCTAGAAATGGGCAACTTTGAACATAGAATTGCCCAATATTATAATAATATTGTTAATAGCTAACCTACATTTCTATTGGCTAAATACCATGTGAAATGGCTAGATTTAGCAGTAAAATGGCTAAATTGTCAACATTGGGGATAAGCATATGTAGAAATGAGTCAGATCGAGTATCTTTTCTATTTTTTTCAATTGGTTAAAATATTTACTGAATTAAATAAAAGATGATACATAAATATTAACAAAACAGTTTGCGCTGCGGACAGGATTCGAACCTGTGCGGGTAGAACCCATTGGATTTCAAGTCCAACTCCTTAACCACTCGGACACCACAGCTTAATGAGTAGTCTACCCATAAAACAAAATATAGTTGTTATACACATTTATATTTGTTTTAATGTTTTATTTTGTTATGCATATTTTCGTTTCATACACTCATAAAATAAATATTTTTCATGCTTTTCTCCTTTAAAAGTGAAAAGACTTGCTGTTTCCTATAGTTATGATCATGCACAATTCATTAAAATTAGCACGAAAACTATACTTTCTTTCTTTCTTTTTTCTTTTCTTTTTCTTTTTGTAAAAAGATAAAAAAGTCCAGATCATCACGGATCACGTTTTCGTATCATGACTAAGAACAAAATTTCGCGTAGTATTGTAAGATAATACATTATGTTAAACATAGGATATCCTAATTTATCCTAATTTATAAAAGCTATCTGCAAGCGGGGCCA
This sequence comes from Thermobia domestica, assembly GCF_964235325.1. Classification (NCBI taxonomy): domain Eukaryota; kingdom Metazoa; phylum Arthropoda; class Insecta; order Zygentoma; family Lepismatidae; genus Thermobia; species Thermobia domestica. Next base: position 10,709,194 of record NC_137471.1, read on the forward strand.
CTGTGCTCAGAGGAGCCCTCCCCGCTGGTCTAGTGGCTAGCACGAGGCCTTTGGTGAACGGGTCCCGGGTTTGATTCCCGATGGGAGAGCCTTTGGAATTTTAACCCTCAGTAAAGTCGCATACTGCCACTGCAAAGGTGGGGTGTATTGCACCCCAATAGCTTTGGCTATATTTTTAGCACATTTTTTAATGAGTTGGAACATAATAGTGCTATTATATGATTTTACTATTATATTATTGATTTCTTTTATCTTTATTTGGCTAATCTGTGGAGTCATCTAGTAGTTACAACTGTAAGTTAATACGACTGGGGTATGGTACGCCCCACCTGTGCGACGGAGGGTTAACTGTCGATGTTTCTGTGTTCGTGTTCCTGTCGTTTTAGGTTACTGGAAAAACGAATACAATTAAGTAGAAATCTAAAACCTGTGACAAACATCTTGGCATTTCAGCTAAACGAATAAAACGCAAGATCTGACACGACGTTGCCAAGTGGAAAAGGGGTGTGACTATGGGTAAGCAGACAAACTACAGAGCGATCAGGTGACAGGGAATAGACGTGGATGTGTGCAAAATAAACGTGGCAATACCGCTGGCCTCTCATTTGCTAGCAGCATTTAAAGGGAACTTGGAGCGCCGCCTTCAAATGCCAAGATGTTTGTCACGCCGTTTAGTAATAAGTAGTTAAGCAAGTTAATGAGGCACTTTCGGTGAATCAGTTAACTTTTAAAAAAATGGTAGAGCGCTTACCTGTGGTGTGTGGGGTCCCTGGTTCGATACCAGGACAAATAAGTTTGTGATGGTCTGGTGGACAATATTGTGTACTTACGTTTTCTCAGGGTGCTCCCGTTTCCTCTCACTTTCTTCATTCCACCATTTCATTCATTTCTCATCACACCGTCTCCTTTAGCCTAGTCGGCATAAGGGCGGAACGTAAAACTTAACGATTTCATTTAACTTTTGACACAGTCTTCCATTCACACTCCTAATAGCTTACAGACAAACTAATAGTTATTCTACTTTACGCTAAGATATGTCGCTATGTAATAAAAACAAGATAAAGACCATGCACTTCTCTCCTTGTGAAAAATCCCGCGGATGTCCATGCTTGCCGGCTAATATTCTAGTAGTTTTGATTGGTTGGTTGGATTTCAGCTTAGGTTTTCTTTCAGCAACGAGGCTATATGAGATGTGGATAGGCACGCACCAAGAAACTTTTGGTGGGAGGGGGAGGCTTAATATTACAAGCCACTATGTCAGTGTAGTATTGAACGGGTATTATTCTATACCTGTAAAGACGATAAGAAATTGTAAAATACACTCCTCTATATTTTTCAAAGAAAATAGAACTAGATTGTTTTCATAAGAGAAAGAGTACAGACGAAGTGTAAGATCAAATTTTCTTGCGTCATCCATCATTTCCCTCTTAAACAAGCAGTGGCGTATTTAGGGGGGGCTTCCGGGCTTAAGCCCCCTCCCCCGAAATCTTACTTACTACAGTAAAGTATATGAAATATCTTGCAGAATTTTCACATTTTCAGGCAAAGTCCCCCCCTCAAAAGTTAGCAAAGACCCTCCCGAAACAAAATCGTAAATACGCCACTGTAAACAAGTATAGTTTTATTGACAAAGTGTTCAACTGTATGTTGAGTTAGGAAGTTTATTTTCGGAGGAAGTGTCCGAAGCCGGTGGACCATCCTCGTGGATACGCCCCTAGATGTGGACCTGAGATCCAAGGTGACCAGACGTCCCGTTTTAGCCGGGACAGTCTCTTATTTTCAACCGTTATCCCGTTTTTTTTCTGATTCTCAAACGGGACGCCTAAATGTCCCGTTTTTAAGCAAAAATAACCCAAGTGTCCCATAATTATTATTCAAAATGTAAATGTTCAATGCAAATTCTACGCTTTTCCGTACCAACACTCATTGGGAAGGTTCAGCTGTGCCTAGAATAGGGTGACCAACCGTCCCGTAAAAACGGGATTGTCCCATTTTTCACTACCATTCCCGGTGTCTCGAAAAATTCTCCCGGGACGCCAAAATGTCCCGTATTTACGTACATTCGCTACAAAAAAAAACTTTCGAATCGCTAAAATTTCCTAATTTATATTATTTTTTCTAAGCTATGTGATTATATTGGAGTATGTCGAATTACTGAGCAACGTCATTACGACGTTTGCGATATTGGATGTGGTGGCTGCACTGCACTATTTAATTAATTCCAGAACCTTTTAAATAGGTTTTAAAACTAAAAAGTGTAAATTTACTCTTTTTTGTGGGGGATACACACACACACACAGAGAGAGAGAGAGGGAACGGAAAGGCAAAAATATATATTTAGGGGAGCAATTTAGCCAGAAATAAAAGATCGTTTTTTCTAGTTGACGATTTGGTCACCCTAGCCTAGAACGTCTGAATGTTCAAATGAGAATTGAGTATTCTGTGATTCAAGTGGAAATTGAGTGGGAATTCTGAGTGTTCAAGTAGTTAAAAGTATTGTTGGGTTCTACTTAAGTTGGAAACGCTGTGTTATCATTCTTACTTGTGTATTTTGCAAACTGAAAACACTGCTGAGTCCTAAAATGCAATGTGGAATTCCCCCTCCGCCGCCCCCCGTCGCCGATTTGTATCCCGTCCCGTTTTTGAAAGTAAAAGTTCTGTTCACCTTGCTGAGATCCTAACCACACCTGAGCTCTAACCGGGAATTGGAACCTACTAGTAGTTTTCAGAAATAGGACCCAGTAGAAAATAAAAATCTTTACAATGGTTAAAAGTCAATTTCTATAAATACTCTAAAATTTGAATAATTTAATATGAATTTAAATAAAGCCATTTTCATAAGTTTTACGCACATAGCAATGAAACAGCATTGTGAAAGACGAGAGGGAGAGAGGGAGAGAGGAGAGAGAGAATCTCCGTGCAGACAATAGAAATATAGCCGTATTGTTCTCGAAATGACAACAAAGATATCAATAAATCAATCATGTTAATCATCATATATAAGCACTAAAAAGAATATATACTCAGAATGCGGAAGAGAGTAAAAGGAATATTAACTGAGGAGAATTAAAAAGAAAAAAGAAAACCGAGAAAACTGGAAAGAGAAAAAGAAGAATATAAATGGAAAAACAAGACATGTTGTTGGTGATTTGTCGTTTCCCGGGGCTGGATTTATCGAGTTTAGCAAGTTTGGACTCGTCTTGAGTGGTAGAAACCCTGGAGTCATTGTAGTTTCCTCTTCCCACCTCTTCTCTCCATATAAATGCTAATGAAGAAACATTACTAAATAATTAGATTTCGTCAGTTGACTAATGACGGCTTTAATGAATCCTCTCCGGGGTTAGTCGGCTAATGTATTGTATTTTACTACAAGGACCTATAAATCAATGGAAGATGAGAGCTGGGGCGTGTTAATGTGAAGGCCAGCCCAGGCGCCTGTGTTCAGTGTAATATCGTTACCGAAAAGAGAAAAGAGACTCCAGCTTAGTTGTTCTTTACTCGGCGACGGAGAGGATATTAGGAACATTCGAGCCGCAAACTACATTCTCCATATATATAAATATGTGTATGTACATAGTGTGGTGGGAGATATATATATATGCGTGAAGCGCAAAGACGCTGCAAAACTGCCTGTGAGTTGAAGCCATTGAAGAAATGTGGCCCATGTATATAAGCACCGCGACTATAAACATTATGAAGTCATGTGTCAAAAGAGTGCAGAATTTCACCCTGTTCTCCCTATAACTACTCTTTTGCATTTCTTTCCCTTTCTCATTTTTTAATTATCCTTCATTTCCTCATGAATATATATACTTAACTGCTATTTTCCTTTTTTAAAATCTATTTGCAAAATTCATTATTATGTATGATCGATGATTAAGTTTACTTTAGAAAAAAAAATTCGTCTCCCCTTCGTTAGTAGTGTTTTATACCACTTCCTTTCCATATTTTAGACTTCCGAATTACACTATACATAGGCTATATACCTTAAGTCTTATGTCCTTCCGTCCATCTATATCTAGATGGCGATACGTAACAGAGCAAAAACGGTATACGGTAAAGGCAAACGGTTTTTTTTTTTTTTTTTTTTAATATTGATTGAATACCCTGTAACACACATTATATAATTAAATATTGCGGTTCCAGTTCGTTTATAATTACTTTAGCATGCACCAAAACTTACCATGATAATTATTTCAATAAATTAAACCATCTTTATTTCTTTTAAACTTTCATTTCACAGAAATTAAAAATACACTTCAATCAACTATGGCTTTTTCACTTATTATATCTTTAACGGGAGCAGGAAATTTCGGTGTAGGAAAACTTGGTGTAAGAAAATTTGGTGTACGGAAAATTCAGTGTGGGGAATGCTAGGTGTAAAGAAAGATTCGTTGTAGTAGACCGTAGGGTCTATTAGAAACTTAAGTTTGAAGATAAAGGAGCATATTAGTTTTAATTTCAATCTTTGTGTACAACGTACTTTTACTGTCTACTATAAGGAATTTAAAAAAAATGTGTTCGTGAAATAACTTGAATTTTTGATTTCGACGGATTTTAATATTTCATGACCCTTACATGACGAGAAATTTGTTTTTTGATGTCCGTTCGTGTGATTTAGTGAAGCGACCATCGCTAACAATCGACAGATTTTAGACCCTATGTAGTATGGATTGAATGTTTCACAAATAGGTTACATCTTTATCCGTAACCCCGTATTCAAAACAAAAATAACCCAGGGCGCCCATTAGGGGGGGGGGGAAGAAATTGTACTTCGGAATATCGAAAACTCAATTGAACTTTTAGAATAGTTACAGCAAGATTTGAAACTATATTTGAAACTATATTTGAAATGTCGCTTATACCTCACTTGCCCCCCCCTTGGAAACCACAACATGGGCGCCCTTGGAAATAACTGAAGTACAACATTTTCAGTTTAAACAATGATTACTAGAAAGAAAAAAAGACCATACTGCGTAGCGAGTAGCTTTTTCTTTATCCTATATGGATTCATTATTGCACGAATAAGTTCTATTTCCGCAACTATCTTTCTAGAAAACCGAAAGCTTTACAGTTCCCGGTTTCAATTCTGATCCCCTTAGATCAAGAACGGTAATCAGGAAAACTTCTGTCCAACAGAGTCTACCAACCAGTTTGTGCCACTCAAGCATTTTGGGTGATGTGCAATGAACACATCAACTCCTCTCGCCGCTAATGCTGGCTTTCCAGACTGGAGATCGCTACTTCTTTCTTCCAAGTAGCTCTTCAATTGTCTTCATGACGCTGGATGGACGCTACAATATGCCGTCGCCATCTTACAAGAATAGAGACTGCTTAATTTGACTGATCTCACGGGAAATAATATTCCTCTTATTCATGATACAGAGCACTACATTCCCAGTCACACATACACACGTTTTTTCCGAACTTCGACTCCGGAAAAACTAATTAAGCCCATCTGAAGAAACATTTTCGAAATCTGTCTCAGTTCTAGCCATAACTTACAACGGTATGTTGTATGTTGTTGTATATTTCATTATTATGTTGTACTATTATTTATCTGTGCTGGTCTTAGGAATAAGATCAGAGGTGCAATAACGGAGCAGATTTTGTAAAGGAAGAAAAAGGAAATTGTAATTTATTAATTATTATTCTTTTTCCTTAGTTACGGTATTGAATTAAATAAATAGAAAGTTGATGGGTAGAAGATTAGGAAGTCATCAGAACAATTGATGTTAAAGGAAATAAAGGTTTGTATCCTGAATACTAATTGAAGGTAAAAATAAATAATATTTACGTTCTAATGTTCTTTTACATATATTGTGGCTCAAGTACTACTTATTAAGAACCACGGGAAAGGAACGAAATTATAGATTTTTGTTCCAAACTGAGGTAAAAGTAACATGATTAATACCTGTATTCCAACAAGAGGAAGGGACCTACCTAGATTTCAATTTCGGACAAACTAACTCAGAGTATCTACCGAAACAATATTTACGGGGGATTAAGTATAGCCCGCTCCCCCCAGTGATTTTAAACGAATCATAGTGATTCTACCGATTCATATTAGTTCATAATGAATCGGAATCGCTTGTTATAAAAATTTAAGATGTTAATCTTGTGATAAGGAAGCTTAGTATAAGTAGTGGTAGTAGTAGTAGCGGTAGTAGTAGTAGTAGTTGTTGTTGTAGTAGTAATAGTAGTGGTAGTAGTAGTAGTAGCAGCAGTGGTAATAGTAGTAGGAACGAGTTAGAAGCCCCGCAGGGGTTGGTTGGGTTCTGTTCCTGATATAAGTAGTAGTAGTAGTAGTACCAGTAGTAGTAGTAGTTAGTAGTAGCGGTAGTAGTAGTAGTAGTAGTAGTAGTAGTAGTAGTAGTAGCGGTAGTAGTAGCGGTAGTAGTAGTAGTAGTAGTAGGAGGAGGAGGAGGAGGAGGAGGAGGAGTAGCAGTAGCAGTAGTAGTGACTCTTCCAGTTCCGGTGACAAAGAACTGGGGGGAGCGGGCTATACACAAGCCTTTACGGGACCAATAACTTTAAAATGACTCTTAACAATTTTAATGAAATATAATGATAACCCGTTTTTCATCGCGAGAAAGCTATTTTTCTAGGTTTGGACTTCGAGAAGCGAATCAATAATTTGGAGAAGCAATACTCTTATGGTGTTTAAACTTATTGAAAACTGATGAAGTTTGTTGAAGCCCTCTTTTTTGCATATACGAAAAAGTGCTTCAGCTGTCTCCTGACTTGACTAAAAAGGCGATATATATAATTTAATTCAAATTTCAGGTTGGGCACTAGAAGCTAAGATAAGAAAGTTTATCAAATGAACAAACGGCTTTCTGAAGCTATATGAAACTTTTTTCCTTTAGTCTGTAGTACAACAGTAGTAAAATTTAAATTTTTAACGGTGTAATTTCCCTCAAGAGCTGCTTCTGGACTAACCTTATTAGATCTTATGTAGCTACGATGCTATTTGTGCGTAGCATAAAGTAGCATCATATATATAGGTCTATATATTACAATGCTAACAGGAGAATATCACATAATAGGCTTCATGCTAAATGGTAGACCTATTCATAATATCAAGGAGACAGGCCAGTCATCAAGCTGTGGTGTCCGAGTGGTTAAGGAGTTGGACTTGAAATCCAATGGGTTCTACCCGCACAGGTTCGAATCCTGTCCGCAGCGATATACATTTTTGTATTTATATTATCTATTTCTATATATTATATATTTATTTATATTATATATCTATCTATATTATATATCTATCTATATTATATATCTATCTATATTATATATCTATTGTTTATATTTTATAGATAGATACAAAAATGTATCTAAAAGAAAAACGCTGCGGACAGGATTCAAACCTGTGCGGGTAGAACCCATTGGATTTCAAGTCCAACTCCTTAACCACTCGGACACCACAGCTTGTTGACTGCCCTGTCTCCTTGATATTATTAATAGGTCTATCATGTAGCGTGAAGCCTTTATGTGATATTCTCCTGTTAGCATTGTAATATATAGACCTATATATATGATGCTACTTTATGCTACGCACAAATAGCATCGTAGCTACATAAAATCTAATAAGGTTAGTCCAGAAACAGCTCTTGAGGGAAATTACACCATTAAAAGTTTAAATTTTACTACTACAGACTAAAGGAAGAAAGTTTCATATAGCTTCAGAAAGCTATTTGATCATTTGATAAAGTTTCTTCTCTTAGCTTTTAGTGCCCAACTTGAAATTTTTATGGATTCTGTTTGCCTCAAGAACCTCCACTAGGACCATCTAAAGAAAGAGTTTCCGGGCGTGGACGTGTCCAAATTGTAACTTCAAAATGTTTCTACATATTTTGATATAACATAGAAAAACTCCTTAACCACTCGGACACCACAGCTTGTTGACTACCTTGTCTCCTTGATATTATTAATAGGTCTATCATGTAGCGTGAAGCCTATTATGTGATATTCTCCTGTTAGCATTGTAATATATAGACCTATATATATGATGCTACTTTATGCTACGCACAAATAGCATCGTAGCTACATAAAATCTAATAAGGTTAGTCCAGAAACAGCTCTTGAGAGAAATTACACCATTAAAACGAGAAAAGGACCTTTCTAGGTTTCGGATTCAGGGAAACTAACCTATGATGTCTGTAGAAACAATATTTACGTCACCGGTAACTTTAAAGCGGCTATATACATCAATACAATGCATAAAAATAATAAATCAAATCCGGAATTTTATAATAAGCTTAAAATTGCTTGATATGTTCAGGATGTTGTCCCAAACAACATACTAAAAGTCTCAAAAACTACAGCTTGGGAAACCGAGATGTGAACACATCAAAAGGCTGCCGACAGAATTTGTCCCTTCAATTTGAAATCATCGTATCTTCTCGGCATTTTGGTACAGAAACTTCGTTCTTCCTTCATTTTACAGAGAATACATTAGAAATTGTTATCATATTTATAGTAATGACAATTGCTCTTACACGATCACAATCTTCCGATATGATTGCTTAAAATAAAGGAATGTGCATTCTAGATTTGTATTTTAAGATTTAACTGTGGATAACTTTTAGACGAATTGCTATAAGTCCTATAAGTCATGGAGAATAACCTGAACCAATTTTATTTGCTTATTCAAAAGATTTCCAACGACACGAAAACCATTCTCGTATCTCTAACGAAAATAGTCAATTTTATATAGAGCTATCCATCAGTGTTGCTAACACGTGCCTTCCGAAAATAGCTGAATGCTGCACAGTAACTAGCTAGAAATAGACAAACTCTTTTAAAATTATAGTTAAACTTACAGTTAACATAATTTAACAATAAAGCTAAACTATTTTAAAGTTATAGTTAAATTATAGCGAACAGTATTTAAAAATAAAGTTAAGCTCTTTTTCAACGTTATAGCTAAATTTATAGCTAATAGAATTTAACAATAAAGCTAAAATATTCTAAGGATATAGCTGAATTTATAGCTAACAGAATTTAATAATAAAACTAAACTCTTTTAAAGTTACATCTAAGTTTACGGTTAATACTATCCTAACTATTTAACCTATACACAGCTACATGAACTGACATAAATCAAAGGGGTACTTGCGGTTGACGTGGAAAGTTGAATTTTGGCATGATTGTAGCACTTCAGTATTAACAAACAGGGAGATTGCCAAAAGTGAATATTTTTAATTTTTAGGGGGTCTAAAGGGGAGATGAAGAAATTCCCCATGTTATTTAAATAGGTCTTCTTTTATCTATAATCTCATGTTTTAGGTACCGGTACTTGGAATTGGAATAAAAACTTGAAATTCGGTATGTGTGAACATTTTCGTTATCGTTACATAAGAAAATCAGTAAAAATAAAAATCTCCAATTTTAGAGTGGTTTTATGGAGAACAGAAAAATCCCCATGGGACATCTTCTACACCCCAAAATGTTTAGGCACTTTCGGCAAGATTAGAATGATCAAATTTGGTATGATTGTACCCTTCTGGAACTAACCTACAGAAAAATTGCCCAAAGTGATTATTTTTTTAATTTTTAAGGGGTCTAAAGGGGGATGAAGAAATCCCCGTGTTATTTAAATAGGCGTTTTCTTGGGATACAAAATCTTATCTTTTAGATAGTTGAAATAACAAAAGAAACTTGAAATTCCATAGAATTGTGGGATTAAGATATGCGAGGCCGTAGGCGTGGCAAATGTGGGGGCCAAGGGCTAGTTTAACAATAAAGCTAAACGCTTGTACCATTATAGCTAAATTTGTAGCTAACAGAATTTAACAATGAAACTAAACGTTTTTAAAATTATAGTTAAATTTATAGATAACGGAATGTAACAATAAAGCTAAAACTCTTTTAGAGATACAACAATGGTTTTTGGATCGTTGGAAAGTTTTTGGAAAGGTGAATTACAATTACTTCATAATATTTTCCGTATACAAATTTCTTTGAAAAATATACACAGTTGAATCTTTAAAAAAAGAAAGAAAAAAGAAAGAGATAAATAAATGAGAATGAACATTGCTTTTACTTTCAGGCATCACATCTGAAGATGGTGACAACGATAAATTGTCGTTATAAATAACAATCGCTAATGTATTGTCTGTAGAATGAAGTAAGAACGAAACTTCTATCTTGAAACCAAAATGAGGGGTAGATACCAAACCAAAATGATTTAAAATTGAAGGAATAAATTTTGTCGGCGGCCATCCTTATAACATCACTTTTCGAATTCCCCATGCGGATTTTTTTTTTTAAATTTAACTTTAGGCCTAAATAGGGTTGTTCAGGATAGCATTCTAAACATCTCTACTAATTTTCAGCTTGTTATAACTTCCGGGCTAAAATCTAAATGAACCGAACTACGAATTTTGATAAGATTTTCAGAAAATCTGGTTTTCGGTACGAGAATGCAGTTTTGTTATGCTTGGACTTTGGAAAAATAATTACGAATGTCTGGAGAAATAATAAATTCTGAGAAGTTAAATTTATAGAGAACGGATTAAATTGTTTTGCGAAAACTTTTTTCTGTTACGAGAAAACTTGAAGCTGAATCGTGATTTGAGCAAGCGCTACCGCGTTTGGATTGTGTGTATAGCCCCTCCTTTCATATAGATAAAAAGAAGAATTTTTCGCTGCGGACAGGATTCGAACCTGTGCGGGTAGAACCCATTGGATTTCAAGTCCAACTCCTTAACCACTCGGACACCACAGCTGTCGCTTTTACCAGCTTGATATTGTGAATATCATATAACATACGAAGCCTACGTCACATTCGCCTGTTAGTACCGCAACATTTATGATGCATGGCGCCATCATCATTATCATATCATTGTCATAATTATTCTGTCATAATGCGAGGCAACTTCTTCCAATTCAGACGCTTCCATTCGCCATGTAGCTCTTCACAACAATATATTCACCATTGTTATCTTCTTCTTCTCTTCATCATGTTCCTTCCATCATACTATCATACCATATTCTTTTTAACACAATTTCTTCCCCAATAACACATAATTATTTTTTTGTTTTTCGTTCTCTAAAATATCTCCAACACTCTTCAAGTGGTTAACAATTCAAATGTTGTAAAATGTTGTAAGTAGTTAAAAGGAAGTACCGAGTTCAAACTTTTCTGTCTCGGCAGATCATTATTGGTTTGCTGCAGGCACGAAGCCAGGATTTCGTAAAGGGGGTGGTCCGTGACATGAAATACTATGGTCATCACACCAAGGGGCTCGATCATTCTAAACTATTTTACTGACAACATATATTGGTTTGTTAGGACAACAAAGTGAGGATATCTTAGTAAGTATTTTAATAACAAACTATGAAGAAATCTCAAGTAAAATAATAATAAAAAAAAAGTATTCAAAAAGATTTTACAACAAATGGCGGATCCAGGGGGAGCGACTTGGGCAATGCCCCCCGCAGAAGAGGAAACTCTCTCTTTATATATATTAAAAAAAAACAGTTTGGAGCTCTTAAAAGTAGCTCTAAGTATCAGTATTACAACACCCTCCCCCCGCAGAAGTCCGTCCTGGATCCGCCCCTGAATAATGTCTTGTAAAATATTTTACAATATCTGCATTTCTTTCTCTTTGGAATCAAATGTTAACAGAACTTTCCACGTAATTCTTGTGTTTTCATTATTCCGTCAACTACTATCTGTTCCAAATGACAGGTTAAAGGAGCAGTAGAAAACTGATTCTGAAATAGCCTAACATGTTCGATACTGTAGAGAAGCGACGACAAAAAATTATGATAAAAAATGTCCACACGCTTACAGAACGGCACTATGCTTTCGAAAACTTGAAATTTCCCTGATTAGTTGCAGAAATTCTGAGAATTCCGTAACTTTTCTAGAAATTTCAAATCCCTGACTTTTCCAGGATATCCTGCTCATTCGCCACATGTATTGCAAGTAATACAAAGCTGCTTCTAAGAAAAAGGAACCAAAAGCTTGCTGTTGCTTTTATCTTTAATGTCGATTCTTCTTTTTCTCGTTTGTTTTCGTTTCATCCTTCCTTAATTTGTTTCATTTTTGGTTTCGAAGGGGGCGGGAGTCCTCCCCCCTTGGTTACCTGCCTGGTATGCCTGGTGTGGTATATTTAACCATCTTTTTCAATTTTTCCCCCCAAAATTCCTTCCGTGTGTCACTATTAATTACTTCCATAGTCTTTCCGTTGGTCTAGAGGCTAGCAAACAGAGACGTACGCAGGGGGTGGGTCTTGAGGGTACGACCCCCCCGAAATCCGGGCTTTTTTGTAAAGTTAGTCTAATTTTAGGGGCAATTTTACAATTTGTAATATAATTTAGCCTGAAATTGTGTTTGAACCACCCCGAAAAGCTTTGGACCCCTCCCGAAATAAATTCCTGCGTAGGTCCCTGCTAGCAAGTACGACTTTGGCGCACGTGGTCTCGTGTTTGATGTCCAGTGGGAGAGCAAACGTGGAATTTTAACTGGCCTTGATATTTCTGAGTTCATATCCCTGTCGAGTTAAGTAGCAAATGGTGAAATAAGGAACTTTAAGTAAATTAAGTAATAGGAAATTTTCGATTAATCAGTTAATTTAAAAGTAAAAGAAGTTAGTGCGCGTGGTCACGGGTTCGATTTCACTGGGAGAGTGTAAAAGATAATTTTACAATCACGCACTTTCATTAACTATCCGTCTTACAAATAAGAAAGAAGTAAAATAACAAACTAGTAAGGTTATCTTAAGGGAATAACTTATCTTTTATTTGACATAAGAGATAAAATTTAATTTTCGCTGCGGACAGGATTCGAACCTGTGCGGGCAGAACCCATTGGATTTCAAGTCCAACTCCTTAACCACTCGGACACCACAGCTGTTAATGTTGTTGTTTGCTATTCGATGATACTAACACAGTGCAATGTATATCCTATGTGTGAATATAGGAAATTACAATGTCACACAAAATTATACTATTGCCCGTTCATAAATATAACTCCATGAATGCTGAATGCGGGTGAAGGAAATTGCTCTTGAGAAATGTTTGAAGATGTGCATCTGTTGCATAAACATAGAAAATAATGTGCAGTTTATATAGCAGAGAAAAAAGATAATTTAAAATACTCCATCCAAGTTGAAAACAGGGGTGGCTCTGTAATATAGTCATAAAGTCACGCATCTTCCTAAGAGCAGTGACGACGCAAGCTTTAATTTCTTCGAGGGAGGCAGAAACATTTTTAGGGTAGAGGCTATTGTTTTGAACATTTCTCCTCTCTTCTAGCATCGTCACTGGGCAAGAGTGAAAGTGAATGTTTAAAAACGTATTGTTAGAAATAAATAATGATTAAAATTAAAACTAACGAAAATAGCTTTAAAATATTAGCGTATAACGAAGGAAAAAGGATTGTCCATGCCAATCAATAAATTTCATTGTGCTATACAAGAATGAAATTAATGAATATAAATCCTCATGCGTAGTTAACGAGAAAATTGAAAAAAAAATGATCTTTTGTTGTTAATAACTGATGCCGTGCGATAGCTACGCCGTCTATAGTGAAGTGTATACTTTGTCAAAAATTCCATTGTGGAATTAGCAAGACGACAGGAAATGAGATAGGCTATATCTCAAAATTATAATCAACTCTTAAAACTTTAATAATTTTGGCTTTACTTTGATATTGTCCAAAAACAAAACATATATCAATGATTGATCGCATTGTGGTCAACACAGTGACATACTTGAATATGAATTATCATGCGTAGTTTTCGAGAAAATCGTGTAACATTTTTTATGACGTTAAAGAATATGACGTTCGTTGCTAACTTAATACAGTTGCTAGTTCTTATTCTGCTGAAATATTTATTTATTTATTTATGTACTCTACAGAGTGGTAAGAAAATATACCGACGTACTGGAGTAGGTGATAGTAGTCATGAAATTAAGAAATAATAATAATAATAATGAAAAAGTCGTTGGACACATTGTTTGGACATAAATCCTTGCTACATGGTGTACAAACTGATAGCGTGTTCTGGACCGGAGTACGCGAAGACCAACTGATCGATCCCCTAATTCTTTGAGGACATTGCCACAGGTGAAACATGGCTTCATATATGCTGCGAATTTATTCATGTATTTTCACGATGGTGTTCCATTATACAAGAGACGCATCAAGCTTTTCTCTCCTTTTTTTTTTTCAATAGGACAGACGACCTTACTATGAATGTATTATGCAACATTTTGTAAATCATGCGTTTTCTAACAAATTGTTCGGTCGACAATATCCAGTTGAATATTCTTTTAAGTCACCGGATCTCAACCTTTATGCACCTCTCTGTGGGACAACTTATAATCTGTTTTATACGTACCAAAACACCAAGAACCTTGAGTTCTTTGTGAAAAAGTAATAATTGTGAAATTTAAAATTTCCCAAAAAAACGTTCTAATGCATTTAACAACCAATCAGTACCAGGATTGATTGATTTTTAACGTCCTTTTCAGCAGCGAGGCTATATGAGACAGTGCGTACTGATTAACATGGAATCCGAAACACTTGAGCTCCCACCAGGAATCGAACCCGGGTCTCCCATGCCAAAGGTGCGTATGCTAACCGCTTAGCCACGAAGAAACTCAGAAGCATGATTGAGAAATCTTTACAGGTTGAAAGAGGACAGTTTGAGTATCCCATGAGCTCCCTCGTGGCTAATGGGTTAGCACTAGCATACGCGCCTTTGTCGAAAGAAACCTGGGTTCGATTCCCAGCGGGAGCTCATGAAGTTCGGATCCCACGTTAAGTTGTATATATCCAAGTCTCATATAACCCCGCTGCTGAAAGTGATGCTAAGGTGAAAATGAAATCGAATCAAATTGAATACTCCATCCAAGTTGAAAACAGGAATGGCTCTGTAATACAGTCACAAAATCACGTGCTTTCCCAATTAATACGAAAAATAATAATTAATAAAAACATTATGACAATTTATTTCTGAATAGGAATAAGGAGATAGTGTAGGAAAATTTTAGTTATTTTAATATGGAGTCTGCAAAGCTGATTGAAGTTCATAAGAGATTTGGCAACATAGCTTAAGGCACGATACTTGATGTTGCTCTTTATTCACGTATTCTGGTTTGGCTCTTTCTTACGTTAGTCTACCTCAGAGACCAGTCCTTTGAACACCTGCCTTTACGTACAATGTAATCACACTTTTAATAGGACTGAAACGACATGCTTTCCTACCTACCTCTTTGTGGTTAGCGGGAGAGGAGAGGAGAAGGAAGGGAGGTTGAGGCTTCTCACCTCCATACTTGTTTTGCGCGCTCTACACGATGGTGGAGGGAAAATGTTTATCGCGGAAAAATGCTCATATTGTTTCAAGGGTAGACGACTCCGCAGTATATTTTCCCAGCATACTTCACGAACTCATATACGAATTATTATGAAGGAAAGAAATTATATATTTTATTAATTTACTTCACAATTTCGGATTTAATAACACCTGATGTACTGTATGTTAACATAACTTTTTTTTTTTTTTTTCAAGATTTAGGAAACGAATGAATGTTCTTGAACTACATTTTAAATTGATTTACGACTGAAATTTCCGCATGGGATACCAGGATTCGGTTTGTGGTAGGTGCACGTGTGATTCAGATTCCACGTTAAACAGTTTGTCTAGTTATTGGTGCTAAAAATGGCCGAACGAAAACTCATTTGCTTTACAAACGATCGAAATCGAATGTGTGCTTGAACTTCAATGTATCGTGGAAACATTTCGTATCCCTACTTCACAAGTTCATAAATATTATAAATATACTAGAAATGAAGCTAGTTACCTTTTCATCATTACTCAGTTCTTTGTATCCGTTTCAAAGAGCATCTCTACCCAACGCATTGTTGACTCCCTACTTTCTTGACCGGTGAGTACCAGGGTAGATATGGGTATGTAGGCTCTGTAGGTCATGAATATGTTGCTCTCAATGTTACAAAGTGAGGTGTGTTCGAACAGGAATCGAGAAACCGATCGATTGTCACGACAGTGTTTTGGTAACTTTCCGGGTCACTGTACCTCACTGGAGAGGCTTCCGGTGGAGACTTTTGCGTCTATCCTCATCCCCTTACCCTGCTGCAGAATTCTATGCCGCACACTACCACAGCCATAACACTGCCCATGAAACCATAGACATCCAGAAGGATCCTCAAAAGACGTAAGAGAACCGGGGCCAGAAGCACGTATTGTTTACTTGTGGGAGCGCGTATCTCCTGTGACCGACAAATTGACTGCAGTGCAATCTTCAGTTGTATGCTACATGTTGCCAAACAACCAATCCGTGTAGAATATACAGAGATGAGCAAACTAGTGATGCATTTTAGGAGGAAGAGTAGGAAGAGGGGCACCAATTACTTACATCATAGGAGCTTAAAGAACACAAAACACTGTTGTTGTAAGGCTAGGTAGATTTTATTGCAATTGCTTTTATCTCATATTTTAGAAATGTATTATCCAGTTTTCTCACCTTTAAATGTTTTGCGGATCCCCGAATATGCCCCTAAGCTATAGCTTGTTTAGCTTTTACGTAAATTCGGCACTGTTGTAGATCCACGTCTTACAGTATATATATATAGCCCCGGTGAAGAAAAGGGACCCTAAACTTCAATAAACATACGAACAAAATTTAGGTATGTATAGTTAAATCAGTTTCCAGACTATAATAACTTTGAACTCATCTGTTCGAATCATAGTAACTACAAAACAGAATCTATTTCAAATAAAACAATTATCTTGAGATTTCATTGATGTTCTATACGGATATTATACATTCATTAAGGTATTTCTGTTGATTTTAAATTATACAAACAATATAAAATGTATCTTTTTCCCAATGGCAGATTGTTCTAGTTGTTAATAAACTCCTTCATTAAACTACTTCTCTTCCTATTTGCTTTCGGTAATGCAAACACTAATATTCTCGCGATTTGTTCTGGTATTTCAAGTTAAAATCAATAATCCTTTCTGTGTTAATAGAAATTGTTTAAATACCTTCAAAAGAAGTTAAAATATTGTCGCAATTATGTGTGTACGTATATTTTAATAAGAGTGGTTGCTAATTCACAGAATCAATCAAACTTTAATATTTTTAGTTTTAGCTACCATAGTTGCCAGAGCGTCTACAGGTAAATATTTGCTTCCCAAAATGTAATGTTGAACTAAAGAGAAGAAGAAGACGACGACAACGCAAATAATTTTGACATTAAGATTGTCACATAGACAAAACAAGATGAACAAATGAAATAGGATTGTTTTATATCATTTGTGTGTGTTATTAACTTATCCAGGAACATGATTTTATTTAAAAAGATTTCTTTTTCTTTTGTACACGTTTCCCAACAGAATTCTTAGCTTCCTTCTTATGTCTTTTCCTGTAGTCTGCTGTTTGAGTCATAATGGCTGTTTTGGCAGATTTATTCCCAATAGAGACCGGGTAAGACTCAAATAATATACTCTTTCCTAATTAATATTCATCTTCCTCTGCGGGGTAATTATCCTACACTCTTTTCGTATGCAGATTAAGTCCATAAATTTGCACATGTTATAGAAAGTTCTCGCTGCCTTAGCTCGTTGAGGTCGAGACTACATGGATTCCCGGAGGGTTCGAGATTAAGATACTGTCTTCTCTCCTCTTTTGTGTCTTCCCCAAAACAACTTCGACACCGAAATAACGTTTTCTGTTAATTAATTAAAAACCTTAATCTAACTGAAAAACGCTTTAAGCGACGTCAACGTGAGTCAACGCGTAGAGAAAAAGATACCCATAACAAAGACACAAGAAGTGAAATGAGTTGTTCCTGTCTTGTGTAAAGGTTGTTGTATAAGCGAATAAGAATCCTTTGAATACATTGTTTATCCCCGCCCTCTTTTCATAGCTCATAAAAGTGTTTTTTTTGGGGTTTGCTTTCAGGAAGAGCTCAAACACAAGAACGTCGATAATCCCGAAGTAGATGTAAGTAGATTTGGAATCATGACATGACAACATGCAAGATAAGAGAACGAAAGAGAAAGGAAGAAAGAAAATGTTAACTGTTATTAGCCTAATTCAAATTTGTATCAAGTTTTAAGAGGTAAAAGGGAATAATTGCGGTACTATAGAGAAACTGGAGCAGTGGCGGCAATATATATTTTATCACCCTGGGGCAGCCAGGACGGTTTGATGCCTCCCCTTCCACACAAGAAAAAAAGGATATTTTTTCATTCAAAAAAATCAAAAAGCGATCAAACAATTAAAAACATCCTTCTCACTTTACTCTAGCATGGAATTAACGATGGCGTGATTTTTTTTTGTTTGTTTGTTTATTGGTTTAAAATAATATGTTTTATGTTCTTTTATCGTATAGTTACAGATGGTGATCAGAAAAATGGAAACACCTGAGCGAAATTGCAACTTACCAGATTAATATGGTGTCGGGCCACCTTTCGCCTTCAGAACAGCTTTGATGCGACGTGGGATGAAGGCATAGAGGTCGTGAATGGTAGCAAGTGGAATTTTACACCATTCCTCGTGCAGGGCATCGGCCAGTTCTGTGAGAGAGGATGGAGATGGAAATCGTCGCCGGAGTCGTGTTTCCAAGACGGACCACAGATATTCAATTATGTTGAGATCTTGGGATTGGGCGGGCCAGGGGAGGTGTTGAACTTCATCCCGATGTTCCTCAAACCACGCTGCAACAACGCCAGCTGTGTGAATGGGTGCATTATCATCCTGAAAGATAGCGTCATTGTCCGGGAACAACATCCGGACCATAGGATGCAAGTGGTCTCCTAAAATTGCGACATAATCGTTGGCAGTGATTCGTCCGCTAAGTGTGGCCACAGGATCCAGTGAAAACCGCGGCCCACAGCATCACCAAGCCGCCGCCATGTTTCACAGTAGGGTGGAGACACTGCAGATCATAAGCTCCTTTGGGCGTTCTCCACACATAAACACGGCCCGTGGTTGGGAATAGGGTGAAGGATGACTCATCCGACCATATCACACGTTTCTAGTCCTCAACGGCCCAAGTTGCATGGTCGCGGCACCATTTGCGGCGTGCGAAAGCGTTATGGTCCCTGGTGAGCGGTTTGGCCCGTTCAACACGACCCCGTAAGTTCATGTCAAGTAATTCGCGGCGGACTGTGATTGTCAAAACAGGGTGGGGGAGGTGCTGATTGAGTTCCTCCGTCACTTGCTCCGCAGTGGCACGACGGTTCTGCGTGACAATGCGCTTTAATACCCGGCGTGACATGTCACTCATGATTTTCTTCCGCCCACTGTTCCGCTTCCCCCCTTTCCCGTGTGTTGTGTAGGCCGTCATCACCTTCGACACTGTCCCACGCGACACACCTAACACAGTAGCCACTGCCGTCACACTCACTCCACATAACCGCGCACCAACAATTTGCCCTCTTTGAAAATCTGAGAGGTCTCCCATTTTACACTACCTCCGTCTGCTGCAGTCACTGGACACTGCTGTTCCATTGCGCCTGACGTAGTATGGAGACCGACCTATCACACCACCACCAGCGGTCCGGCGCTGCGGGCGCCACTACACCACTGCCGACCCATACATCTGACGTGTTGCCAACTACAGGTGTTTCTATTTTTCTGATCACCATCTGTGCTAAGGATAATCAGAAATTAGATTATAAAACCTGCAGTGAGACGTGTGTATATTATTGGATGTAACCAATACAATCAGCAGATAGTACATACTGTTACATGATGAAAATCTCTCATCATGTAATAATACATTAGGTATTTTTTCGATATATTCCCTATATCGGTTCAGGCACTTGTCGCATCATGGGATGAGTTTGAAGATTCCCCCCTGGTACAAATCTTGTCCGAGCGTGTTCAGTGACGTTGTCACGAAGTGTTTCACCTCCTCGTCTGAAGCGAAGCGACGGCCTTCTCGGTGCTGCTTTAAGTGCGGGAACAGGTAAAAGTCGCTTGGAGCGGGATCTGGGCTGTAGGAAGAGTGATCGGTGATGTCCCAGCAGTGTTCAAATTCATTGATGCCGTGCTGGATAAGTCACTGTGCTCCTTGTCGTTGACGTTTCCTCTATCAGCCGCAAACTTTCGACACCATTTTGCGTTACGCTGACGAGACATTACAGTCTCTCCGTAAACTTATACCAGCTGCCCGTGAATTTCAGCCGTAGTTTCACGTTTCGCGTACAGAAATCGAATAACTGAGCAAATTTCTTCGCGAGACCAGTTTTCCAAGTGAGTCGCTATTTGTATTTGTCTACAACTAGCACGGTAACTTTGCACAGTTGTAAACTCCATATATTAAAATTACAGCACATTCCTCATTCCTCACAGACGAAACTACAGAAATATCGATCTAGTAATCTTAGTTTCTGATCCTCCGTCGTACATAAAAAGCAATAATAATAAAAAAAACATTATAATCACAAAAAAGTACAAAAGATAAACATATAGTAGCAGACTAGCTGTACTATCTATATGTACTAAAAATGTAAGTCATAAATGTGTCTGAAACGTTATTATTTCATTGTCCATTGTATCTAAGTTCTTCCAATCTTATTATAAATAATAATAATATTTTCGTTTGCCATTTCCAACACGTTCCATATATCCGCTCAACCAAAATTTTTAAATAGGAACTATTCTTTTTATATTTGTATGTATATTTTTGTTAAAATATCAATATAACAAATACATAATCCGAATTGTAGTAGAAACCGCTATAAAGAAATTAAAGAAACACAAATCTCCGGGTGTAGATGAAATTCCGGCTGAGTTAATTTTAGCTGGAGGCGAAAAATTGTGGAACAAGATACACAAACTTATTCTTCTTATCTGGAACAAGAAAGAATTTGCCACAAGAGTGGAAAGAATCAATCATTGTTCCAATTCACAAGAAAGATGACAAAACTGACTGTAATAATTATCGAGGCATTTCTCTTCTGTCAACATCCTATAAAATCCTTTCAAATATTCTATTAACAAGATTGACCCCATACGCAGATGAAATTATTGGAGATTATCAGTGCGGATTTAGACGAAATCGATCAACTATCGACCAAATATTTACCATTCGCCAAATACTCGAAAAAAAGTGGGAATACAGTATCCGGTACATCAACTATTTATTGATTGTAGAAAGGCGTACGACTCGGTTTAGAGAGAAACATTATACAACGTCCTTACAGAACTTGGAATACCGAGAAAGCTAATTAGATTAATTAAGATATGTTTAAATGACTCCAAAAAAAAAAAAAAAAAAAGTCAGGGAAGGAAATTTTTTGTCCACGAGCTTTCATGTCGAAAATGCCATGAAAGAAGGAGATGTGTTGTCGCCATTATTATTTAACTTTGTACTCGAATACGCTATAAGGAAAATCAAAGATAGCAACCAGGGCCTAGAATTGAACGGTATTCATCAGGTTATGGCATATGCTGATGATGTAAATTTAATAGGGGATGATAGGAGAACAATAGAAAGAAATGCAGAGATCTTATTAAACGCTTGCAGGGACATGGGTTTAGAAGTAAATGCAGAGAAAACTAAATACATGGAAGTGCGTCGGGACCGTAATACGGCAAATTTTGGATGCGTTAAAATATTAAATAATACTTTTGATAAAGTGGATAGTTTCAAATACCTAGGATCAATATTAACAGACGAAAATCATATTCACGAAGAAATTAAATGTCGACTAAAAGCAGGGACTTCGTGTTACTATTCGGTTCAAAATCTCTTGTCGTCGCGAATTCTGTCGAGGAATTTGAAGCTTAAAATATATAAAACGATAATCATGCCTGTTGTTCTGTATGGTTGCGAAACATGGTCGATTACTCTGAGGGAAGAACATAGACTGAAAGTATTTGAGAACAAGATCCTGAGACGAATATTCGGACCCAAGAGGAACGGGAATGGGGAAACTTCATAACGAGGAAGTACATAATTTATATGATTTACACAACATTGTTAGGGTCGTTAAGTCTAGGAGGCTTAGGTGGGTAGGTCATGTAGCTAGAATGTAATAAAGTAGAAACGCTTTCAAAGTCTTGACTGGAAGACCAATCGGAAAATGACCATTAGGAAGACCTAGGCGCAGATGGGAGGACAATATTAAGATGGATCTCGCAGAAATAGGAATACAATTAGAAACTGGATCCAATTGGCTAAGGATAGAAGTCAGTGGAGAGCTTTTGTGAACGCGGCATTGAACCTCCGGGTTCCATAGGCCATAGAACTAGTTAGTTAATCCGTAGTCTTTCACCCAAAGAAGGGGAGCTACTATGTATTGTGATGAAGACAAATCTTACTTACAAGTAAGGTTTCCCAGGTGATACACGCCGATTTTAATCAAACTTCACAGATTTGTAGAACAGCAAAAAATAAGCGACACGTATTTTTTTATAGCGGCCCATATGCATATTTAGGCGGTATAATAGGGCTGTTAAATTGAAACAACAAAGCATACTTTAGGTAATAGCACGAAAACAAGAAGAGATAGCCAAACGTTGTAAAGGAGCAAGTTGTCATGACACGATAAGCATTTCAATATCACATAACGCTTCCACGGGGATAACACACAACATCCGCAAATGGACCAATCAGGGATGAAAAGCAATCACAGAGCTTTATCTATTACGCGGAATCCAAATAACGTAGGTAAGAATAAAGAATGATAAAAATAAGTGATACGGGTTTTTTCGTTTTTGCAAGATGAGACAAATAACGTAAATAGATGCATCGTTATCTCAATGTCGAAAGATTGGAGAACTGGGAATATGAAGATGTGAACGCCTGTATGAGAGGCAACCCGTCAATCAGTGTTGTAGAACTGGTTGCAGGTGACAGGTAGAATCCTGCTCGAGAGATAAATACCAAACCTGGTCTTGTTGTTCAATGGTTTATATGTTATATCTATTAGTAGTTAGTGATTGCGAACAGTTCAATGCTCATGATCAGTAATTTAAAAGCCAGCCAGCAATAAACGAAATAACGCCCTTCCTGTAAGAATCGGCCGTATAGGATAGTAATACAAACATTGATATTGTTTTGCAACAAGCCCCGTTGTAGGGATAAATTGGCCCTTTGCGGGATATTAAACAACATGAATTGCATCACTGGTTATGCCCAGTTCTTTGTCAATGACACTAGACCTGTTTTCTAGATGTTTGTGTTCGGAATGCTACGTTTAGTTCTATCTATTAATACAACAGAGGAATGGTTTCCAATATTGACATGTGGCAAATTCAAACGCATTTGAATGGCCAAGAACGGTATTTATGTACTGTTTTCGTAAATGTATATCGAACTGTTTTGTTAGTTAGTTGTAGGACTTTTCATTTTCATTTGACGTGCCATACTTTATAATATTTATATTTGTATATTTCGAAACAAATACATGTAGCCCCGAATCATTTAATATCGTTTTAATACTGCTTATGTCAAGAAAGTTCTATTAGGCTCATGTCCGATTTCAATAAGAATCATTTGTATGACGAATATTTACTACAATTGCTTATATTCGTTCCATACAATATTCGACATTACGCTACATTCTGTTAAATAGCAGCCGGCTATGGTTCAACATACAGCATATTACCGAAAATAGTGCTTGTGTAACACATTCATGTGTTTTGGTTTAAATGCATGTTCATATGCATGTGACTATGAATTGTCTATTTTTGTCAACCTGTTCAATTGTGTTCAACATGTTGTTTAGTATCCCACAAAGGGCCAATTTATCCCTACAACGGGGCTTGTTGCAAAACAATATCAATGTTTGTATTACTATCCTATACGGCCGATTCTTACAGGAAGGGCGTTATTTCGTTTATTGCTGGCTGGCTTTTAAATTACTGATCATGAGCATTGAACTGTTCGCAATCACTAACTACTAATAGATATAACATATAAACCATTGAACAACAAGACCAGGTTTGGTATTTATCTCTCGAGCAGGATTCTACCTGTCACCTGCAACCAGTTCTACAACACTGATTGACGGGTTGCCTCTCATACAGGCGTTCACATCTTCATATTCCCAGTTCTCCAATCTTTCGACATTGAGATAACGATGCATCTATTTACGTTATTTGTCTCATCTTGCAAAAACGAAAAAACCCGTATCACTTATTTTTATCATTCTTTATTCTTACCTACGTTATTTGGATTCCGCGTAATAGATAAAGCTCTGTGATTGCTTTTCATCCCTGATTGGTCCATTTGCGGATGTTGTGTGTTATCCCCGTGGAAGCGTTATGTGTTATTGAAATGCTTATCGTGTCATGACAACTTGCTCCTTTACAACGTTTGGCTATCTCTTCTTGTTTTCGTGCTATTACCTAAAGTATGCTTTGTTGTTTCAATTTGACAGCCCTATTATACCGCCTAAATATGCATATGGGCCGCTATAAAAAAATACGTGTCGCTTATTTTTTGCTGTTCTACAAATCTGTGAAGTTTGATTAAAATCGGCGTGTATCACCTGGGAAACCTTACTTGTTAGTTTCTGTTAAGGCATCTGGAGTTGCGATTTTCATATTGCCCTGGTGCTGACACTTTCTTTTCTCCCCTCCTTTCCTTCCGGACACTAATCCTTCTAAAGGATCTCTCAACAGGGTCCAAACCAATTTCTTTTCCTTTTTTCTATCAACGTCAGTATGCTTATTTGCATTGGAATAGGACGTTATATTGAGGTCTCAAATCTTCAGTAATAATAATAATAATAATAATAATAATAATAATAATAATAATAATAATAATAATAATAATAATAATAATAATAATAATAATAATAATAATAATATAGAAGATAAATTCCGTATGAGGACAGATTGTATTAAAATCTGTAAAATCGCTCCTGGCGTGAGGCAAAAGATACAAAATAGTTGGGATCGAAGAGAAGTGTCCGCACCATCAGGACATACCTTCTACCTACGTCCGTATAACTAGCTAAATGTTAAACGAAAAGTTTCCAGGCAAATTCATGTAGAAAGTGAAGCTACTGAACTCACAAGAGCCCTAAGAAAATGTGTATTTAAGTAATGGATATGCTGGCTAAGCTAAAGAAGACGTTGATGATGAGAATGAAAAAAAATATCGGAATAAAGAAAGAGGGAAGAAGCGAAACCCTGGGAAAATCTACACACATGGCGCTTGTCCAGCACAATGGTACCGAATTGTACATGACGTCATACCAATTAATATGAAGTTACAGAAATTTAAGCTGATGTCTATCGGGACATGTTCGCATTGTAATAGAAACGATACTTTACAACATAAGCTTTAGAATGTAAGTGTGCTAGCTGTGGTGTCCGAGTGGTTAAGGAGTTGGACTTGAAATCCAATGGGTTCTACCCGCACAGGTTCGAATCCTGTCCGCAGCGAGACATTTTTTTAAAAAAAAATAATTAAATAATGAGTTGTGAAATAGCAAATTATACCCATATAGGGGAAACTGTGGTATCCGCGAACACCGAAGTTTACGCCGAAGGTAGCTAGAAAACAGACAGTCAGTCAGTTGAATGGATTGCCAGGAAGAAGACGTTTTGTTGTTTTTGTCGATTCACTTATAAAGTTGATTCAACAATGTGGGCAAAGTAAGTTGGCTCTTATCTTATCTATATTGTTACAGATGAGGCTATATATTCCCCTATATTTGAGCATTAGTTCTTTGTAATCTTACTAGCTTATATGCACTCAACAATTAGTTTCAACTTTAACAATAAAATTGTGTCTCATGGAGAAGTGACAGACAGAATGTTCGCCATTATCCTGGAGTGTTCGGGATCGCATCATGGTGTGAAATAAATTATCAAAAAAATTTAATAGTTTTTTTTATTGAAAAGTAAGTAATAACTTAATGAAATTGTTTTTTGGAAATAGATCGTATCTTGGTAATAAGCGCTATTAGCTTTATCAATTAGAATAGTTCGCTATATTTATTATTTGCTATATTTATTAGTTATGTCTGTAACTATAAATCTGATTAAAGGTTTAAATATTAAATTAGCGTATAGTTTTAATGTATTTTAATGCATTTTGCTTGTTTTGTAAAGGAAAGTTTAAAGTAAACAGCATGTTCGAGATTACTCCGCCCACAGGGGCAATCCCGAACATAGGTACATTTTTAAAACATCTCACTGATTTGTTGAAAAATGTTAATTTTGACTTACCTCTGCACTTCAGTAAACAGGAAAAACTCAAAGCTTTCCATGCATTAAAAAATCTTAATTTTATCTTCAAAAACGAAAAAGAGTTATTTATAATCAAAGCTTAAGTGTTCGTGAATACCCCGGTCTCCCCTATATATAACGATAAACAGAAAGATTTTAATTTCAATTTTTCCGAGTGGTTAGTAAAAAAAAAGTAAAAAATTGGTTAAGGAGTTGAATTTGAAATTCAAATGGTTCTAGTCATATAGGTGGAATCTTATCTGCAGCGAAATACTTTAAAAAAGAAAAAAATAGTTGAACAACGATTTTTGAAACGGAGACTGAAATCTATTTAAGCATAGACAGACAGCTGTGGTGTCCGAGTGGGAAAATGAAATTAAAAAAAAAAAAAAAAGTGGTTAAGGAGTTGGACTTGAAATCCAATGAGTTCTACCCGCACAGGTTCGAATCCTGTCCGCAGCCGAACATTTTTTAAAATAATTAAATAATGAGTTGTGAAATAGCAAATTATACCCATATAATATAATAAAATTCCAGTTCATTTAGTCTGATGTGACTAATTGTACCGTGTGTGTGTGGGAGGGGGATGAAAGTGTTTAAGTGTGTGTGACTGTGCAGAAGCTTTCTTCGTAACAGTGACCAATTTAATTTTTAGAGCGCATTATTTAGTAGTATAATTAAGGATTCCTGCCCTCCCCCGACGAAAGCGTCAAAAGCACTACCACCCCTCTTCCCATGTATATCAAGACAGGTAAAATTTATACAGGATAGAAAAATGTTTGACTTTGATGTTCTTCTATGATATTACAAGAAATGCTTATTATTATTATTATTATTATTATTATTATTATTATTATTATTATTATTATTATTATTATTATTATTATTATTATTATTATTATTACAATTTGATGATTCCACCAGAGAACCCCGAGGAAAACCACACACACGCTGTTTGTCCACCACAAGGTTCACTTGGTCAATCGAACCCAGGTCGCGCGAAGTGACCTTTGTGGTGGACAAACACCGTGTGCGTGAGTTTTCTCGGGGTTTTCCCGTTTTCTCTCACTTTCTTTACTCCACTATTTCATTCATTTCTCATCATCTCCTTATTATTTCACCGTCTTCTTTAGCCTAGCCGGAATAAAGGGGACGTAAAACTCCAAGATTTCATTTCCAATTTGATTTTCTTCTCATGGTTATCAAGCAAGAAAGTAAAATTTAATAAAATTTAATTAAAGAGTAAATTCATTAGAGATGCAAGAAAGAAAGATGGAAGGATTTTTTTTTTTTTTTTTTTTTTTGGTAGCTGAAAAGTTTGGGATTCTAATAATATTTAAATTTTAGTGAAGAGACAACAACACATTCCACCCTGATTTTCCCATTATAAACGAAAAAAAAAATTAATTACTGCATTATGAATAGAAAATCCTAAAAACATTAAAGTGTCAAAGAAAATTGGCCATTTCCCAATGCCGTAAACGTCACCAATCTAATGGCCCACTTGCCGATAAATGTCGATCGCTGATATAGCAACGCGTCGAACGATTGCCGCTAGTGTGACACTGACGGTAGAGTTTCGTGAAGTCGAAATAGACATCTAGAGTCGGGGTATTGAAGGTACCATCGAGTAGCAGCGAGTACTTCGTTTTGGTCCGCGTCAGCATTGCCAACCTGATAAGAAATGTTATCATACATAGCACTAAAAATTATCGTTTTTGTCGTAAAATTATCGTATATGATGTTTCTAGTCTAAATATCAAGCTTTATTATTATTATTATTATTATTATTATTATTATTATTATTATTATTATTATTATTATTATTATTAAGAGGAAACTAAAACGAACATTTACAACTGAAACTATATTTAACAATCTGCATAGGAAACAACATTCAAGCTTAATTCTTTACCAGTCTATCGAAAAAAAAAATATCTGATTTTTCTTCAACACTGTATAAGTTTACTTGTGAAAATTTATCTACATTAAGTAGCTAGTAATTGCCCATTCTTGATTGGTTTCCTGTCTGCGTGGGAGTGGTCCCCGATTTGATTACAAGTGGGATCACGTGACTGCAGTACAAATACTAGTAGTGTTTTGGATCAATTTTACGTTATGTTTTATCTCATACAGTGCAGGTGTTCAAAATGTATGTTACACTACAATGATCCGATTAACCAATTATCTCCTGATAATAAACATGTGTAAGCACGTGAATTGGTTTTATGATTTTAGACTACGATAAACATAAAATCTACCTAACAGTGTAAAATAAAAATATTTAAAATTACTACCCTATTAACTTTAATTTGCCTGAAATATTTCCTTCTCTAGATGGTTGTTTTTGTAATATTTTGAGTAATTTTGTCACATATGTTGCCAAATTCATATACTTTTTCACGTAATAAATGAAATTTCTTTCGAATTTCAAATAGCTTCAGAATTATCTGTACTTCTTACCAAAAATTGTTAAATTATCGTATACTTTCCTATTATCGTACATCGTACAGGCGTCAAATTTATCGTATGATTAGATTATAATCGTACATGTAGGAAACGCTGGTCCGCGCTCCTTCGATTCGTCGCGGAGAATCGCAAAGGGACTAACACAAACTATCGCCAGTCATGTGCATGTGGTTATTATTATACATTATTTTTTCCTGACGAATTGTTTCTAAAGTGAGTTCAAGAGTAACCCGTGTTTCTACATCATTAAGTGGGGGCCGCGGTGGCTCAGTGGTAGAGCGTTCACCTCTGGTGCTTGGGGTCCCGCTTTAGATCCCAGCCCCGCCAAGTGAACCTTGTGGTGGGCAAACACCGTGTGCGTGGGTTTCCTCGGGGTTCTCCCGTTTTCTCCCACTTCCTTCATTCCACTACTTCATTCACTACTCATCACCGTCTCCTTTAGCCTAACCGGCATAATCTAGGACGTAAAACTTCACTATTTCGTTTCATTTTCGATGCTCTTCTCTCCACTAGTCATGCCCTCTCCGTTAATCTAGTGGCTAGCGTGTGCGTCTTTAGTGTATATAGTCCCGAGTTCAATTCCTGGTAGGAGAGCTTTTGGTGTTTTTACTGTCCTCCATGTTTCTGTGTTCATGCACATGTCCTTAATATAAAGGTTAAGGGGGGGAAAAGTAAAACTAGTGGTAATTAGGGAATTTACGTTACCGAGAAACATTCGGTAAATCAGTTAACTTTTTTTTAAAAAAAAAAAAGTCTAGCGGCTAGCGACTGTGGCTGTAATGCACGCGGTTCTGGGTTCGATTCCCGCTGGAATAGAGTAAACATTTATTTTCACAATCATTCACTTCCATTAATTCTCTCTCTCCTTTAGCCGAAAGGGCATAACGTGGGACATTAAACAAAAAAATCACTGGATTTCAAGTCCAACTCCTTAACCACTCGGACACCACAGCTTGTTGACCATCCTCTCTCCTTGATATTATTAATAGGCCTATCATGTAGCGTGAAGCCTATTATGTGATATATAGATATAAAAATGTATATCGCTGCGGACAGGATTCGAACCTGTGCGGGTAGAACCCATTGGATTTCAAGTCCAACTCCTTAACCACTCGGACACCACAGCTTGTTGACTATCCTCTCTCCTTGATATTATTAATAGGCCTATCATGTAGCGTGAAGCCTATTATGTGATATATAGATATAAAAATGTATATCGCTGCGGACAGGATTCGAACCTGTGCGGGTAGAACCCATTGGATTTCAAGTCCAACTCCTTAACCACTCGGACACCACAGCTTGTTGACTATCCTCTCTCCTTGATATTATTAATATGCCTATCATGTAGCGTGAAGCCTATTATGTGATATATAGATATAAAAAGGTATATCGCTGCGGACAGGATTCGAACCTGTGCGGGTAGAACCCATTGGATTTCAAGTCCAACTCCTTAACCACTCGGACACCACAGCTTGTTGACTATCCTCTCTCCTTGATATTATTAATAGGCCTATCATGTAGCGTGAAGCCTATTATGTGATATATAGATATAAAAATGTATATCGCTGCGGACAGGATTCTAACCTGTGCGGGTAGAACCCATTGGATTTCAAGTCCAACTCCTTAACCACTCGGACACCACAGCTTGTTAACTATCCTCTCTCCTTGATATTATTAATAGGCCTATCATGTAGCGTGAAGCCTATTATGTGATATATAGATATAAAAATGTATATCGCTGCGGACAGGATTCGAACCTGTGCGGGTAGAACCCATTGGATTTCAAGTCCAACTCCTTAACCCTTCGGACACCACAGCTTGTTGACTATCCTCTCTCCTTGATATTATGAATAGGCCTATCATGTAGCGTGAACCCTATTATGTGATATATAGATATAAAAATGTATATCGCTGCGGACAGGATTCGAACCTGTGCGGGTAGAACCCATTGGATTTCAAGTCCAACTCCTTAACCACTCGGACACCACAGCTTGTTGAATATCCTCTTTCCTTGATATTATTAATAGGCCTATCATGTAGCGTGAAGCCTATTATGTGATATATAGATATAAAAATGTATATCGCTGCGGACAGGATTCGAACCTGTGCGGGTAGAGCCCATTGGATTTCAAGTCCAACTCCTTAACAACTCAGACACCACAGCTATCTATATATACTTAAAAGGATTTTAGTCTCCGTTTCAAAAATCGTTGTTCAACTATTTAAAAAAAAAGTATTTCGCTGCAGATAAGATTCCATCTGTATGAGTAGAACCATTTGAATTTCAAATTCAACTCCTTAACGTTGTAATTATCACTTTGTTGTTGTTAATTATTGAAGAGGGTCTGTTCAATGGTACACGACCATAATGTACCTGTGAACAAAATGGATATGCTCTTGTTATATTCTATAAAAGCTACTCTAATTATGTAACACGTTTAAAAATCATCCTATCTGGTAGCAAAGAAATAACACTTCAAATATACGACAAAAATTGGGGAAAAAGTGCTGAATATTAGCAGCAAAATTTCGAAGACTCTAAAAGTGTTCACAGGTACAACGCCTTCCCCTACCTATTGCGGAGATCCAATAGGTAGATATGCAGTTCTTACGAGGGTCACTACGAAAGTTTTGAGATGTGAAATAACTTACATACTTAAAATCAATTTATCACGTACATTTTGTCAAAGTATTCACTATTACACTGTACACACTTTTGCATCCTCGGAAACCATATTTGGAAGCAGTGTTGCCACTCTTTTTCTTCAAGTGTTGAAAGTTTATTTTCGTAAGCCACTACAGCTTTTTCAGGGCTGCAAAATCTCTTCCCACGCATGCGATCTTTGATCCCGGGGAATAGAAAAAATCACACGGGGCCAGGTCAGGGCTATACGGCGGATGAGTCATAAGTTTGACCTCCGTAGATTCTAAAAACTGAATTGTGATGTTGGCCGTGTGTGTGGACGCGTTGTCATGATGAAGCAGGATCCCACTTAATCCAGTTCTTGGACGCCATTCCCGAAGCTTCTGGAACACTTTTGTTAGGCAAACATTGGCGTACCACTGAGCAGTAACAGTCCTTCGTTCTTGAAGTGGAACAGTTGCAACATGGCCAGATTTGGAGAAGAAAGTTGCGACCATCTTCTTCCCCACACTTCGCCGTCGCTTCACTTTCGTGGGTGGATTTTCGTCTGGAAAGATCCAAACTGTAGACTCGCGTTTATTTTCAGAGTCAAATTGATAGATCCAAGTCTCATCACGAGTAACAATGTCAGAGACACATTGAGAATTTCCTCCATCAAATATTGCAAGCATTTCTTCACACCATTCCACACGCATGCGCTTCTGCTGTTCAGTCAAAGTGTGAGGCACCCAACGAGATGAAATCTTCCTGAGCCGAAGATGATCATGAAGAATTTTTGTTACTGCTGGTGATCCAATGTTCACTGTAGATTCAATGTCCTTAAAAGTTGTTCGAGGATTTTCTCGAATCATTTGTTCCACAGCGGCAATGTTTTCATCTGACACAGCTGTTGCCGGACGTCCAGTTCTCTTTTCATCTTTAAGCAATGTCCGGCATCTTCTGAATTCACCAAACCACCGAAAAATTGTAGCACGGGAAGGAGCAAGGTCCCCAAATGCCCCCTGCAAACGGTCAAGACTTTGTGTCTCGTTCAAACCACTTTTGAAATCGTAAAGGATCATTACCCGAAAATATTCCCTTTCGAGCTCCATTCTAGACAGCCGAATACTTCTCACATCGACAAACAAGTGAAGGCGATACGGCCACGCCGATAAGCGAGGCGAGTTGAAACTAGCTTCGCTTCTTCGCTCTGGATGCCACTACCGAACGCAATTGTTGGAATTCAAGTACTGTGCCACAACAATGCGTATCTCAAAACTTTTGTAGTGACCCTGGTATTAATTTCATATCGTACCTCTTTCATTTAAGTTAATTTTTAAACAACTCTGCACCAGTTGAAGATGTTTTGTAGACCTATCTTTTGTTGTTCTTAACAGTATGTATAAAAATAAAAAAATATGCCTACCAGAAAAAAATCAAAATAAAATTTAAAAATTTTCCGGTATTAGATTCTAATTATATTTATCTTTTCATTATCTTCGCGACTCCCATGAAACCCTCTCGCAACCCCCTAGGGGGTCGCGACTTCGAAGTTGAAAAACACTGCTTTAGAGAACAAATGGAGAAAGACGTTAACAGGAGAAGAATTTCTTTTAATTGATTATGCGTTGATTCTCATCGATTACTGGTAAGTGATTCTCTATTATTATTATTATTATTATTATTATTATTATTATTATTATTATTATTATTATTATTATTATTATTATTATTATTATTATTATTATTATTATTAGAATAGCTTTCCTAGCAGTACTTAATTTTATCAGAGTTAACTTTTCAGACGTTAATTATTATTAATATAAACTAATTTGAAAATACTATCAACAAAAGTTTAGTTTGAAAGCCGGAAATGTGGTAATAAAATAACCTGTTTTAAATTAAATATTTTAATTTTACTGTATGCGGTGATGTATTTGACCAAGAAAGCAATATTAACTTGAATAAAATGCGAAACAAGGTTGAAACTTCGAGCGTATAAGCTTGAAACAAGTTTAAAATTCAAAGTAAATCCAGCTTAAATTGAGCTAGAAATCATATGCACTATTTACCACACGTCAAGCTTGCAGTGTGTTTGAAAATTCAAGGTTAGATATGTATTCTGTTTAAAATTTAATCAATTATAAATATAGTGAGAAATAAATACTAATTTTATGTTCTGTGGGTCTCTTGGACTTTACAGAAGCTTGCAATCGCGAACACAATTTGGATGGATGCGTCATTCTAAGCAGTTTCTCGTATATTTCGGGGACATTACATCGGGCTTATTTGGGACAGAACTTTCCGTTCATGTTTTATTTACTACCTAGGAAGAAAGAGAATGACTGTTGTTGGATGGTACTTCTGTTTAAAGAGACGGCTACAGCAAATGATTTCACTCAGCTTAAAATTTTTCAGATGAAATTTCCTGGCTTTTCCAGAATTATTTAACGCGTAAATTGAATTTCCTGACTTTTCCAGGTTTTCCAGTTCTGCAGGAGCCCTGAATAAGGATTTCAAAATTGCTGAAGCTACTAGAGACAGTGTTTCTTCCAGACCTGTTTTATGGGGGGCACTGCCCCTCCGGAGCTCTGAGAGTGCCCCCCGGAGGAGACCAAAATAATACCTCTTTGTCCCCCGGAATACTAAGTGTGCCCCCCAGAACATCGTTTCTGAAAGAAACACTGACTAGAGACTAAAGATGACCATTTTGTAATTTAGGCTCCTCAATAGGGCTCACGTTCAGTAATTTCAATGAATCTCACCAGGGCTGGATTAACCCATTTCGAGGCCCAGGACTAGTAAAAAATATGGCCGCTACTGACTTCACCTAATATCCCTAACAGCACAAAATGTGCTAGGCATTTACCATTTAGGTGTCCCAGCTACTTTTTAGGTACCGGAACACTTGGCATATATAGTATTTACATGCTAACTATGTACTTCAGTTACCTAAAGTTTTAGGTACTTGTTACACCTAACTGTGCGACTATGTACCACAAATGTAGCATTTATGTACCTGGCTCAGTTTAACACTGTGAGAGTCATTTGTTTTTTTATGTCGTCACTTGAGTCACTGTGACTCATTATCCTCAATGGAGGTAGCAATCGCTCATGCTCGCACTCGCCTGAACCCGGGTACTGACTGATAATCCATTTACAAATTCATCCTCACATTTGGTTACGTTCATTTGCTTAACTTGATTGAGTCCAAGAACTGGAGTCGCGACATTTATGCAATGTATGGAAAAGGTTTATGTCATCTTTCATATTGACTTACTTTAGACAATCAAGTACAAACGTCGCTAGTATACTTCAATTATAGAAGAATTATATTTACTAGTAATTAGTTCTCCTTTGATATTGATTTACTTTAGTGAATCAAGTACAAATGACGCTAGTATACTTCAATTACAGAAGAACTATATTAGGTCATCTTTTACATTGATTTATTTTAGTGAATCAAGTACAAATGTCGCTAGTATACTTCAATTATAGAAGAATTATATTTACTAGTAATTATGTCACATTTGACGTTGATTTACTTTAGTGAATCAAGTACAAATGTCAGTATTATAATTTCAATTATTAAAAAACTATTCACCAGCATTTAGACCATCTTTTACATTAATTTACTTTAGTGAATCAAGTACAAACGTCACTGCTATACTTCAATTATAGAAGAATTATATTTACTAGGAATTATGTCACATTTGACGTTGATTTACTTTAGTGAATCAAGTACAAATGTCAGTATTATAATTTCAATTATTAAAAAAATATTCACCAGCATTTAGACCATCTTTTACATTAATTTACTTTAGTGAATCAAGTACAAACGTCACTGCTATACTTCAATTATAGAAGATTATATTTACTAGGAATTAGGTCACATTTGACATTGATTTACTTTAGTGAATCAAGTACAAACGTCACTGCTATACTTTAATTATAGAAGAATTATATTTACTAGGAATTAGGTCACATTTGACGTTGATTTACTTTAGTGAATCAAGTACAAATGTCAGTATTATAATTTCAATTATTAAAAAAAAATATTCACCAGCATTTAGACCATCTTTTACATTAATTTACTTTAGTGAATCAAGTACAAACGTTGCTGCTATACTTCAATTATAGAAGAATTATATTTACTAGGAATTAGGTCATCTTTGACATTGATTTACATTAGTACAATAATCAAGTACAAATGTCGGTAATGTAATTTCAATTGAAAAAGAACATCATTCAAGATCGTGAGCGTTTTAAAAAGGGTTCCAATAATTTTACTTATTTAACCATTATTTCGCATTTATTAACTGAATTTTGAAACATGTGGAATGTATCTTATTAACCACAACTTCGCATATGGCCCCAAGGTTTCGAAAAGGATTATAATGGGAAAAATGGAAAATATCCACCATTACATATTACAGACACACACACACATACACTTTGAAAATATTTCAGATTTAAATCCAAGTGTTATTGCATCTTCTCCTGGTAACAGCGTCGTACCTTAGATTTTTTCGGGGGGGGGGGGGCGCGGTGGCTCAGTGGTAGAGCGTTCACCTCTGGTGCTTGGGGTCCCGGGTTCGATCCCAGCCCCCGCCAAGTGAACTTTGTGGTGGACAAACACCGTGCTCGTGGGTTTTCTCGGGGTTCTCCCGTTTCCTCCCACTTTCTTCATTCCACCATTTTCACTCATCTCTCATAATCACCGTCTCCTTTAGCCTAACCGGCATAACCGTGGGACGTAAAACTTAAAGATTTCATTTCATTTTTTTAGATTTTTTCGGGGGGGGAAGCATTAATATGCGTGTTTGGGCCCCTTTGTTGTTGTTTTTTATATTCTTGGGGCCCCCGGAGCCTGTGGGCCCTCCGCAAGGCAAGGTCTGCGGGGCCGTTAGTTACGCCCCTGGGTATGTTCTATACATGACAAATTAATTAAGGAGACAATATTGACAAATCTCAAAGCCATACGAATAAATATTATTTCTAGATCCTCTAATAGTAGACTTTTTTTTTTTTTTTTTACTGAAATGGGCTCATGACTTATTTTTGTTTTATTTACCTTTTAATGTAGTGAACCTGTTTGATGCTTCATTTATAATTTTATGTTCGTACCGTATATGGAGTAAGTAAATTTTGTCTTAAAGTGGGGCCCCCTCGAACGGCGGGGAGTTTCCCTGGAGGAGCAGTTTCCCACTGCCCTCCCACAAGTTACGGCCCTGCCTGGTAATCATTCCGTATTGTGTATTCAGATCGAATTTAATAACCCCATGGAAACGAAGTAAAAATATAATTAATAGCAAACTTTAGGTGCCAAATAAAATCGAACTCATA
The DNA here is from genome assembly GCF_964235325.1 of Thermobia domestica. Taxonomy (NCBI): domain Eukaryota; kingdom Metazoa; phylum Arthropoda; class Insecta; order Zygentoma; family Lepismatidae; genus Thermobia; species Thermobia domestica. The sequence continues at coordinate 10,745,819 of NC_137471.1, forward strand.
CATGACATAATCAGTCAAATCGAATATAAGTATTACCCTAATCTATTTCAATTGTAAGTAGGTCTACAGTGTGAGCGTGTAACCCCCCTCACTCCCATTCCATTTTAATTTTCCCAGTTCTTCTTGGCTGAATTGGAATAAGGCTCCATGTATTGTACGTCGACGCAAACTGTGTTTTAGTTTTATCTTTTTCTATGAGTTGGCAGTCCTGTGAGTGGTGACTTGTGCTTCCTGTTCACCGAACAAAAGGGATGTGATGTGGTCGTGACGTTCTAAAGAAATAGTACGATTGAATCTAAAGCAATCGAAGAACATTTTTACTATTTTCAATATTTTAATCATCTTATTATAATAGAAAATACGTCTAAAGCCGTTCAATGTATATATTCCTTGTAAAGAATGCTTCTTATGGATATTTTTAAAATATTTTTCTGTCGTGACTAGCGCAAACTTACTACGCTTAGTCTGAAAGGCGCGAAGGTGTGCTTGGTGATGATGGCTGTATAAACTGTCTTGCATATGTTGCGTCAATCGAAAAATCCAAGATTTCCTTTACCATCGTTGAATATATTGTGAATTTAATCATGGGAAGACCAAGTAAAACCTATATAAGTGTTTAAACGTAAAAGTTTCACAAAATCTATGTGCGTGTGTTAAAACAGCGCCTAATATGCAAAACAAGGAAAATCCACGATGTATAAGTAAGGAATCCATGCAGGTAAAAGGTTGATTATATTCACAGTCGAAAAGCAATAACCAGAACGGAGCCTAAATCATGACCATTGGACGGACAACAAGTATCAATGAGAAATTTCATTACTGGGAATAACTATATGACCCCCCCCCCAAATCCATCAATTTACAGTGCGGTAAAGTGTGGTGCGAATAAATAGCGTGTGTTGAATGTTAGTGCATCGTGTAATGTAAATTCTAGCCGGCATCTACAGTGCGTCATTTTCTTTAAAGAAAGAAAGTAATCAATCATATATAATTATTTCTTCGTATAAATTCCAAATTAGTATAAATATGGGCTCACAGAGTGTTAGTACATGTTGAATAAATTTCTTAATAAAATGTTGCAATGTTGTACACGTAAGTACTATACATAACCTGTGTTAATTGAATAAAATTTACATATTGTATATATTTTGTGTGCAATTACCTTTTCAGTATTTACTGCACAAATCACTACTGGAATGGTGGATATTATCTCTGACTATTTGTATCCATTCTGTTGATGCCAGCAGGCGTGGCGAGGACGATGGGCACCCGCAATCGCAACCTCAATTGAAAGCTATATTGGTTCGAGATCCAACTTGGAGGTTTGCGCACTGTTCATTTTAGTATTGTCAGTTGTGTAGCGAATGTCCTTTTCCCACCAACTACTAGAATCCACTACAGGTAAGGCGTACCGAACAAGAGTTGTACCCAGTAGGGTTATAAGAATTACTTATCCCGAATGGGAACAGGTAAGAACCAAATGAAATTTGAACCATTTGTATTATGAAAATGTTTTCAAAATAAGGACAGTCAAGGATCGAACTCATATACTGTCATAAAAACAACTTGTCCGAACAGGAATACGAACCCTACCGGTCATAAGAATGGCCGAACAGGGACAGAACTCCTGTACCGTACATGCAAAAAGTAGTGATTCATGTGTAGAAACGTAAACGTACAAAGTAAGTTTCTGACTCGTATTTAAAATTTTTACATAATTGTGAAAAATGGATGCAAGTAACGTTAAGTCACTGTTAGATGCAATTAAAGCTGAAATGCAAACTTTGCACGAGTCATTAGAAAATAAAATAGAAAAAAGTAATGCATCTTTAGAAAACAAAATAGAAAAAAGTAACGAATCTTTAGAAAATAAGATAGCTGAAGTCAGCGACCAAACCAATAAAGTGCGTGAGTCTCTACACTGAGAAAAATCCATTATCCGGACAGCGGTATATTGTACAAATACAAGGATTCGTTATGTTTACTAAGGAAATCTGTACGGAGCGTACTTTATCCATATACTACATAGGTACTGCCTTTTACCCGCTTAGATATTACATCATGTCGCTGCAGGATGTCTGATATCTAACAATCTTCCGTATTTTACATACGTATACGTATGTTAAATACTTCAGCTATATGTTAAATACGTCCATCTGTGTGTGAGATCCAGGCCGCCTATAGACACCTCTTTCTTTCGCCATGGCTGACGTCATTGAACTACCGTCTTTTGCTTGCGAAACGAGGTTGTTTACAAACTGAAAAGAAGATAGGAAGGAAACAAATGCTTGGGTAAGTACACTAGTTAACTATTACTTTAGTTAAATATTCCATTAATTATATATTCTTTTAGTGTAACTTGCTTTAATATAGTACTAAGTAAGTAATGTAGTTTATGACTACAATTCTTACTATTGTAACTCGTAAATGATTGAGGAGAATGGAATGGGTGAATCTGAATTTTGAAAAAACTTTGAATATTAATGTTTTGAAACATATTATGTTTCAAGGTAGCAAAATGAATGTTATGTGTTTATTCATTCCATTTTATATGTGACGATTTATTACTTGGTGCAGATTTACTACAGGACTGCTTAACATAATTGCTAATAAACCGTTTTCAGCGCGGAAATTTCCTTGTGTAGTGAAGATTTAGGATTTAGATTTCTGGGCTTTCGGCATCAATGGCCTTGTTACCCCATATGAGGGATGACTTTCCTCGGCGAGTACACTATCCGGGGAAAGGAAGGGAAGAAAGGATTGGGGAAGGAAGAAAACGGCCTGGGACCTATATGTTAGGTACCACTCCGGCATTTGCCTGCTGTGAATGAGGAAAACCCAAGGAAACCTCATTCAGGATGGCTGGACTTAAAATCTTTTGATACTTTTTCGACCGAGTTCTCCCCCGGGATCGAACCCGGAACCGTTCGCACCGAAGGCGAGAGCGCTAGCGACTACCCTACGCGGGGCCACTTGTGTAGTCTAGAAAACTCATTTTTACTTGGATATTTGCATTTTTTTTTGCTTTTAATTTAACGCCCCATGATTGTACATCAATGTAAGAGAGAAGGTGACAATGAAATACATGATAATGGTGGAATCAAGAAAATGTAAGGAAACTGGAAAGTCTTAAGAATAACCACACCTACAGTGTTCACCAAAAGGCTATTTGTCGGGAGCAGGAATCGAACCAGGGACCTAACGCGTCAGAGGTAAGCGCTCTACTACAAAGCTTTCTTTTGTTTAAAGAACTTGTTTACATTGAAATATATATATTTTAGGAAGATACTGACATATTTTACAGCCTCACTGAAAAAAAAAGTAGTCAGGGAGAGTTTACTTGTCAGATTTTTATTTTTTTAATTTAATTTATTTTTATTTTTATTTATTTTTGCTTTGTTATGTTCCCTAGTTAATTAATGTTTGGGTTACTGAAAATTAAAACCTTTTTAGTATTATTGTTATGTCATCACTTTGGAACCAAAAAAGTTAGATTTTTTTCTTGTGTTTTCATATAGGAAGTTGGTAAGTTTGTGCCTTAGCATTGGTTTGGTTTCTAGAACGTAATTGAAGGTCATGTTGAGTTGAGTCTTGGCGGGTTTAGAGTTCGTGAAGTGTCAGGCACTGCTTGTGCCCCTGTCTTCTGTCTGTGATGTTTCCTGGCTTTGGGCTGTGAGGTATTTATGTTGAAGAGTACCAACTAGATATACAGGTAGCTTCAACAGCTACGAGTGCCAGGTGTTCATCTTTCGTTACGGCGTGACTAATGCAGTATAGTACTAGGTTCAAATTCTATGGGTGGTAAAAATGGTCGTGGTGTGGTAAGAAATACAACGTAATTGTTATTAGTTTATTAGTGTTTCTTCATAGTATAGTTTCACTATTTCTAGAAGGAATTAAGTATTAACGAAGTAATAAATAAGCAAAAGCACACTTTGATTGGCGTTAACTATTTCTCATACTCCATTGAGAATGTTTTGATCCTCAGTTGCGCAAACATCCAGTGTGCGTTTTTTTGTTTGTTTACACTGCCTTATAGATGAGCTCCCTCGTGGCTAAGTGGTTAGTGAACACGCCTTTGGCGTGGGACACCCGGGTTCGATTCCCGGCCGGGGGCCGCGGTGGCTCAGTGGTAGAAGGTTCACCTCTGGTGCTTGGGGTCCCGGGTTCGATCCCAGCCCCGCCAAGTGAACCTTGTGGTGGACAAACACCGTGTGCGTGGGTTTTCTTGGGGTTATCCCGTTTCCTCCCACTTTCTTCATTCCACTATTTAATTCATTACTCATCACCGTCTCCATTAGCCTAACCGGCATAACCGTAGGACATAAAACTCAAAGATTTCATTTCATTTTTTCGATTCCCGGCCGGAGCTTATGTGGTTCGGATTCCACGTTAATCTGTAGGTCCACGTCTCATACAGCCTTGCTGCTGAAAGGAACGTTAAAATCAAATCAGCACTGTTTTACAGATGCAATTGTTCGATTCCGAGTTCGAATGAAGCTTTTTACGGGCAGGGGGCGACTTTTATATATACAATCCAAGGATTTTAGTTATTAGTCAGTGATGCAATATATAGACCTATATATATTACAAAATTGAAAGTGACTATGTTTGTGACTCTTAATCTCTTAAGAGCTGCGGTGGCTCAGTGGTAGAGCGTTCACCTCCGGTACTTGGGGTCCCGGGTTCGATCCCAGCCCCCGTCAAATGAACTTTGTGATGGACAAACACCTTGTGCGTGGGTTTCCTCGGGGTTCTCCCGTTTCCTTCCACTTTCTTCATTCCACCATTTCATTCATTGCTTATCATCAGCGTCTCCTTTAGCCTAACCGGCATAACTGTGGGACGTAAAACTCAAAGGTTTCATTTCATTTTTTCTTAATCTCTTTGGAATCTTGTACTTAGGTTCACAGCGGAAGCGACGAAATAACTCGACTCATCCATTGTAGCTCTCTTCGCAACCAGTTTCCAAAATGTTGGCAATAAGTTTGCGAAACGGGATATGACGACTCCAATTTTGGGTGAAAAGTCGCTATAAAAAATAATAGAGAAATTCATTGTCTATAAGCATTGTTTTAAAGTTGTAGATGTAAACTAAACAATATGTTCTACTCACTGGCGCAAATTCGTGGGGGGGGGGATGACGGATACATGTCCCCTCCAATCTTGGAACTGAGGGGGACTTCTCCCCAATAATCCGATTTGAAATGTGTTTTTTGGGAGAAATTTGATTATTTTTGTCCGATTGCTACAAAGGAACGTGAGATAAAATAGATGTCCCCCAGAATAAGCCTCAAATCTGCAGCCTCCCAACGCTGAAGACAACTCTGATCCTCCACAACATTGTTTTTCAACTTCATAAGTATTTTGGACATCGCCAAAAAAAGTATGGTAACGGTCTTACCCCCCCCCCCTTCCCCCAATGTTGAAGACAGATTTGCGCCGCTGGTTCTACTCACATCTTTGTAAATAGGGCGCAACCAATCCTTTAATTCAGGGATCATTTCAGGTTGTTTCGGGTACTTTTGTTCATATTGTGGTCAAAATAGTTCCGAAATAATTAACACTACAGTACTTACGTTAAGCAATTTTTTTGTAAAAGAAAAAGTGCAGAATAATTAAAAGACCCCAAAGGACAAATATAACAAACATCTTCTTCGCCTTTATTCACGCAATCTATAGCTAATCTTGTTGCTATCGGTAATGATGTATTACGTGTGTTTCTCAACGGAAACTCTGCGAACTAAAGGACATCAAGTTTGTAGTTGTTCTTCGTTAGAGGGCAAGGGTAACATAACAATGCAGGATTGTGGGGCAGTGAGTATGCTGTATTTCCAAACTCTTCATCAGTTGCGCTGATTAAAACAAACAAACAGAAAAAAAGAACGTAAAAACTGTTTTGAACTAATAATGCTTCTCTACAGATGAACATTTTGTTTGGAGCAAAAAGTCGCTAAATGTGTAAGTAGGTAAATCGTCATTTAAAAATCACCCAAAAAAGTCTCCAATCGGAAAAAAATATTTTTTGTCGCTATCGTAGGGCGACCATACGTCCCGTTTTGACCGGGACAGTCCCGTTTTAGTGGCGTGTCCCGGCCGTCCCGTCAGTAGATGGAAAAAGTAGTATTCGTCCCGTTCTATGTAAATGAAAGAAGTAAATAACAAACCCAGTATCTTTACTCCTTTTAAAAGTATTAATAATTAATAATAACAAAGAGGCAAAAATTGAACTGAAATTCCCTATATTAAACATACTCTATAGTTCGTAGTACTGCTCGAAAGGCAGCAGAGGTTTTAGCAGTTGGTTGTGTGTTGAACAAATTTCAACGTGTCTTTCCTTTTTCATAAGTAGCCGCTCTGTAACAAAGAGAGAGAGGAGGAAATCTGATATCAAGGCACAGATAAGAACAAAGGTAGATCTAAAAGTCTAGGGTTGCAAGAACCTGTCCCGTTTTTAACTGAAAATTTTATGGTCAACCTACGCTATCGTTGAGGTCGAATTCCCCTTATTTAGCGACTTTACCCAAAATTGGCAACATTGACCCCCACCGAACAACCAGGGTTGAATTCAGGGGGTAGCCCGGGGGGGAATCTCCCCCCCGAAGAAAATTCATTCCCCCCCGGAGAAACTCCCAAAATTTCAGTCACAAAATGTAGAAATTACTTCACCCAATTATTTGCTTTTCTTTCCGTGTACGTGCAGACGAAATCCGATCTCTCAATATACATATAAATGACGCAGACCCATTCTATATAAATGTTAACATGTAACATCTAAGATAGAATACCAAATAGTGAATAAAACTTGTATTTCTTAACGCTATGACTGAGTTTGGCAGAACATGAAATTGTTAACTGTTGAAGAAAGGTTTGTATTTTAGTAGGTACTATACTCTCGCCCTATATTATATATTAGTAGGTAGCACTAGCACAGGTTGAGATACGAAAGGAAAGATAGGGAAGATCTTTCGATCATTCCATATAATCTCTCATGTCAGCAGACTTCAGTTCTTGAAAATATACAGTTCCTACATTATTTGAAATAGGGCGCCTAAATCCCATTTCTCGCATCGGAAGTAACAGACGTAAATGTGTTTTACGATTGTTAAAGTAAACACATCTTTCTTTAATTAAAAATAATTCAGTTAAAGGGTGAGATTCAGTGGGCGTCATTTAGAGGGATCAGGGAGGAACAGTTATCCCTCCTTGATTAGAGACTTATATAGAATTTATCAATATGATAATAGTATATAAGTGAAAGATTGCTATTGAAGGTGGCCAAGATCCTGCTCAGTGCCGTTCCATGGGGGAGGGGCAAGCGGGGCGACGGCCCCGGGCGCCGAAGTAAGGGGTGAAAAATTCGGGAGGGAAAAAGAAAAGAAAAGAAGGAAAGAAAAACAGAGGAATGAAATACATGTGGACATATATAAAATGAAAGGAAAAAAGTAATGAAAAGTGCTCAAAATCAAGGAAAAGCAGGGTTTACTTTTTAAAATTTTCCCACCTTTGGCGGCTGGTCTGTCGACCTCACTCATATATACGGGGATGCCGTCGTATACTCTCGCGCCAAGCGCTGATTTTCCACGACACGGCACTAATCCTACTGAAGATTTCGTCAACTAAACTATTGATGTATATGCAGTGAAGAAACCAAGGCTAATATGTTTGATTTAGAATCAGAAGTGTGAGAAAGAATGATAACTTTTTATTAAGATATTCCTAAGTATGTTTGTTTTAGGAGAAAAAATATTTCAGTTAATTTAAATCTTTTTAAAAATTTTTATATTAGTAACAAACAGTAATTACTGAATATAGGAAATAATAAAAATAGTTACTGTAAATAGCAGTTAAAGTTTAGTGTAAACTATTTTTGCCAGTCTTTATTTAATGTTTTAGATGAAATCAAACGATTGTTTTCTTAAAATTATAATCTCATTGAATATTTATCAGCAATTAGTCTCAATATTAGGTAAGATGTGTATGTGAATGGAATTGTTAAATATGCTGCTTTCTTGAAAAAAATACAGAAAAATAACCCTCCCCCGAGCAGTTGACATTCCCCCCCCCCGGGTGTAAATGTCTGAATTCAACACTGCGAACAACACCCCGTTATCTTTAGCCTAGCCAGCATAATAGTGGGACGTAAAACTTAAAGATTTCATTTCGAACAACACCCCCAGAAACCTATTGTTATACCATTCCCAAAACACCCTTTTGTACAGTTCTCCCTATTCGAAAAAAAAAAAAATGTAAATAGCAGTGTTCATACATAAATATGGAACTCAATTTCCCTGAATTTTCCAGGTTTTCCAGGTATTAATTTTTCAATTTCCAGGTCTAGTGGAAGAAACTAATAGTACGAGAACACATAAATTTTAAGAATACTATATTTATATATTTGAGAATGGCCACCCTTCTCCCCAATGAACGATTGCAATTAAATATTGAGTCACAAGAAAATAAATAATTAAAATAAATAAAATTTAAGTTGAAAAATATGAAGTTGAGAAACCTACTAAGGGAATTATATAATACTTTTGTTCCATACTTGAATACATTCAAAATATACAAAAATATTGGCTTGGGGAAGAAAAAAGGGCCCGCGAGATTTTAACTGATTCTTATAGTACTCGACAACAGAAATAAATTACTGAAAGAATTTTCAAAATCGGCGCAGGTAAACATGCAGAAAATCGCATTTTCATGTACCGGTTCAAAATGGGGAAGAAAAGACGACCGCGAGATTTTAATTGATTCTTGTACACGACGAGAGAAATCGATTAGTGAAGGAATTTTCAAAATCGGCGCAGGCAAACATGGAGAAAATGGCATTTTCATGTACCGGTTCAAAATGGGGAAGGAAAAAGGTTCCGCGAGATTTTAACTGATTCTTGTAGTACTCGTCGAGAGAAATCGATTAGTGAAGGAATTTTCAAAATCGGCGCAGGCAAACATAGAGAAAATCTCATTTTCATGTTCCGGTTCAAAGTGGGGAAGAAAAAAGGGCCGCAAGATTTTAACTGATTCTTGTAATACTCGACGAGAGAAATCGACTAGTGAAGGAATTGTCAAAATCGGCGCAGGCAAGCATGAAGAAAATCGCATTTTCATGTATCAGTTCAAAATGGGGAAGAAAAAAGGGCCCGCGAGATTTTAACTGTTTCTTGTAGTACTCGACGAGAGAAATCGATTAGTGAAGGAATTTTCAAAATCGGCGCAGGCAAACATGGAGAAAATGGCATTTTCATGTACCGGTTCAAAATGGAGAAGGAAAAAGGTTCCGCGAGATTTTAACTGATTCTTGTAGTACTCGTCGAGAGAAATCGATTAGTGAAGGAATTTTCAAAATCGGCGCAGGCAAACATAGAGAAAATCGCATTTTCATGTACCAGTTCAAAATGGGGAATGAAAAAGAACCGCGAGATTTTAACTGATTCTTGTAGTACTCGACGAGAGAAATCGATTAATGAAGGAATTTTCAAAATCGGCGCAGGCAAACATGGAGAAAATGGCATTTTCATGTATCAGTTCAAAATGGGGAAGAAAAAAGGGCCCGCGAGATTTTAACTGATTCTTGTAGTACTCGTCGAGAGAAATCGATTAGTGAAGGAATTTTCAAAATCGGCGCAGGCAAACATAGAGAAAATCGCATTTTCATGTACCAGTTCAAAATGGGGAATGAAAAAGAACCGCGAGATTTTAACTGATTCTTGTAGTACTCGACGAGAGAAATCGACTAGTGAAGAATTGTCAAAATCGGCGCAGGCAAGCATGAAGAAAATCGCATTTTCATGTATCAGTTCAAAATGGGGAAGAAAAAAGGGCCCGCGAGTTTGAACCGCTACGATGTATGTTCACGAATGTCCCCGTCTTCTCAAATTTAGTTAATTACTGTGACACTGAAACATGTGACACAGAGTCACATTGTGGATGACTGCAATCGGCAACCACTGCACATATACTCCTCCCGCCCCACAGTTTGATTATTTCGATCCATTCCTCACGTGCTAACGGCATGGTTCAACATCTGCAAGAAAGAGGTAAATGTAACGTTCAATTGGCAATAGCTTTTCACCAAATTAAGCTGCATGAAATCTGATTGCATATTTGACATACTGAGAAAATTCTAGTCCGTGGCCATATGTATCACATATCCCATCAATTCATAAAAATTTTGAACACAAAATTACGGTCGTCCGTGTGACGTACTCCCAAAAGGCCTAATGTGTATCACCCACCTCACATTCAATGAAACCACATCCGTGTAGAATTTAGAAAGGAACTTCTTATGATGTATACAGGATGTCTCAAACGTTCCCTGACATAGGATAACTGTGTTATTATCAGAGTTACAACAAAATGTAAGAGGAAAACATCTCGAAATATGACGTTTTCAATCTAAAGTGAACACTTTTTAAAAAAAATCGGACGAGATGTTTGTGCTGTATACTCTTTATGCACCCAATTTTAAATGAAAATGCAACGTTGTCATTTACCTGGACCCACAACATAAGTGAATGAAGTTACTGTTTGAAACGGGGGCTGGCCATCGACATGTTAGCGTAAAAGACAGTAACTTCACTCACTTACGTTGTGGGTCCAGGTAAATGGCAATGTTGCATTTTCATTTCACATTGGACGCATAGCGAGTGTACAGCGCAAACGGGTCATCCGATTTTAAAAATTCCTTCACTTTAGAATGAAAACATTATATTTGGAGACGCTTTCCAAAGTAGTATAATTTAGTTTGTTTAAATTTACAATTTAATACAAGTAGATTCGGATTTATATGCGTAGGATTTTGTATGCATCTAACTAATGAATTCTTTATTTTCATGCTTAACTTAGTGACTTGGCTTTGGACTGCAACTGATTATTGTAACCCATTATTGCTTGAGAAGAAACAAGATATCCGAATCTTCATTTGGAGAAATCAAACGTCTATTGGAAAGCTGGGGATTACAATCATTAATTTCTACATTTCAAGGTGCGTAAATTATATATTCTGTGTTTGTTGTTAAATTACTATTACTATTATTGGGTTTAGAATCAATCAAGCACTTCATGATATTTTATGGGGATCAAGATGGGTGCCGGATAGATAAGTATTTGAGCGTCAGGCTCTTATTTCTTTTCAATTTAATATTTAATCAATGATTATTTTTCTCCCTCATTATTACACCAAATCGTATTCCAAGATCATATATCCATTTTTGATCGATATATCCATATTTTTGATCTCTTTCATATTTCTATATTTTCGATTTTTGATATTGTTTATATTTCGATATTGCTGTATTTTTCGATATTTCGAACAAGTTTCGATAGTTTGTCAATATCGATTATCTATATCTAAATTCGGATATCCCAAAGCCCTATCGAACCCCCTCCGAAATGAAGTTTTTGGCTATAGACCTGATTAGGGATGCGCACGAGACAAGACGAGACAGAATTTTTGTTACGAAATTCGAGACGAGATAGAGCTCTTCCAATAGAAACGGATCCAGTTTTCGAGACGAGACATAACTTTCGCGGCACCTTTTCGAGAGGAGACAATCTCAAATCTTTTCTCTTGCGCATCCCTACACTTGATCATGAGGTATCAAAAAAAAAAAAAGTTAATGAGAAATACCGGTAACATGTAAATACAATATAGGTAGCTAAAACATTTTTGTTTTCATTCTTCAATAATGCATTATTATTAATCTCAGGGGGGCGCGGTGGCTCAGTGGTAGAGTGTTAACCTCCGGTGTTTGGGGTCCCTGGTTCGATCCCAACTCGCGCCGTGTGGACTTTGTAGTGGACAAACCCCGTGCTCGTGGGTTTTCTCGGGGTTCTCCCGTTTCCTCCCACTTTCTTCATTCCACCATTTCACTCATTTCTCATTATCTCCGTCTCCTGTAGCCTAACCGGCATAATCGTGGGACGTTAAACTTAAAGATTTCATTTTTTATTAATCTCTGTATTTTATAGTGTATTCTCAAGCTTAAGGTGATGTATAATTAAATTTTGAATTCAGTTAACTTATTTTGTTTCTCAGATTGTTTTTAAAATGTATGTACAAACGTTTATTTTCATTCTTGAGAGTTTAAAGTGACGTATAGTTATTAAACATAGTATTTAATATTGTACTCTTAACGTGGAAGTGATATACAGTTAACTTTTGAATTCAGTTAACATTTTTCTCTCTGAAATTGCTTTAAAAAGTATGTAAAAACGTTTTTATTTTATTTCTTGAGTGCTAAAAGTGATGCAAGTTATTAAGCTTACTACTTTATATTGTATTCTTAACCCTAAACTGATACACAGTGCGTTTTTGAATAAATTATGTCAAGTTATTTGAGTGACGAACACTGGTAGAAAATCCTGACTACTACTGAAACATTTTGATTTTAAGGTGACGACTACTGGTGCAAGGATTTTAAAATATTGTTTTTCCTCCAACGGCTACTCCTTTTTTAATTCTAACTACATGGTCATTATAGGAAGGATCAGTGAGTCTTTCCAACTATGGTACAGCTCCGACAGATTCACGATGCTCAGAGAAGAGACAAAATAGTATGTTTTCAACCTTAAAGTGAGAACCACTGGCGTTTTTACCTTGCTATGCAAAAGTAAGTGAGTACTCCAATGGAGTTCTAATGCGGTACTTAATTTCTGCGTTTTAGATATATGGAAATACATGTCTCTAAAATGTAAAGAACTGATTTTTTTTTTTACTGAAAACTGCAACTCGGTAAGCCTTATGGATACCGAGGTATGGGAAAATAAACTATAGGTATGTGGGGCTTGCATACTTGACGCTACAATTCGGAAATTGAATTAAAATATGACTAACGGCTATCAAGATGTTGTCAAATAAAGGGAGGACCAACACAGTTAAGGGGTTTTCGTGTTAGATGCTAAAATTTCCGAAATCGGTCATGGAAAGTTAATAAACACCAGTAGTAATTTCATCTTAAAGTAATTAGATATCCTCATGGAGTGTTAGAACATCATGGGGTCTACCAAAATTAAATTTTAAAAGCTTTTGAAAATATAATCTGACATTTGTAAACAGTATTTGAAATATGTGTTTACCCAAAACTTCCAGCTAGTACATCTAACATTTGGAGAAACACTGTGAAGTAAAAGCGTACGAGATCTTGAAATTTCGGAAACAATTATTGGTGGCAACAAAATTAAATAAGATGGTACTTCTATGGGTTAAATGAGTACCTCAGTACAATTTCGATCGAAAGATTAGTTCAGTCCTAGGTTTTCTTCAGGCAATTCCAAGGGTTCATCGAGCTGTGCAAAAGAATGAAAATTCGCTGTCAATATCTAAGATAGTAACCAAGATATAAGGAATTATATATTTTATGACGTAAAAATAGAGATCTTTACGGATTTGTACTTTTGGCTCTTTCCTATAAGAAAAAAAATTCAGAAAACTACTGTATATACCTTAATAGACAATTCAGTGGGCGGGGACACAGTAGCTTAGTGGTAGGGTATTTAACTAATCTTTTTTTTTGCAGAAACTATTGGAGTATTCACTTAACCTGTAGAGATACGATCATACTTAACTCCCTATTTAATTTTAAAATTAAATAAAAGGAAATATTTCAGTGTAGCGACCCACGATTATGCATTTTAGTCTCAGGGAGATTATGATTAAAGCAAGTGAATGTTGTTGACAGAATTGATGGAATGCAAAGGTGGGAGGAAAGAGAGTACCCCGAGAAAACCCACGAATACGATGTGCACTACAAACTGACTTGACCGTGGATCGAACCAAGAACCCAATACACTAGAGGTAAGCACTCTACCCCTAAGCCATCGTGCCCTCGCCCATTTAATTGTCTATTAAGGTATATACGGTTGTTTTCTGAAATTTCTTCTTCTTACAGCAAATACTCAAAAGTACAAATCCATGTGGGTCTCTATTTTTACGACGTCATAAAATGCATAATTCCTTATATCTCGCTTGCTATATTAGATATTGACAAAAAATGTTCACTTTATTTCAGAGCCCGATGAACGCTTGGAATTGTCCAAAGAAAATTTAGAGCTGAATTAATCTTTCGATCGAAATTGTACTGACGAGTCTGAGGTACTCACTCAATGCATATAAGTACCATCTTATTTAACTTTTGTTAGGATCAATAATTGTTTTCTGAAATTTCAAGATCTAATACGCTTTTATTGTATGGTGTCTCTCTAGCTGCTAGATGTACTAGCTGGAACTTTTAGGTAAATACATATTTCTAATACTCTTTACAAATGTCAAAATATATTTTACAAAACTTTTAAAATTTAATCTTGGTAGACCTCATGATGTTCTTAAACTCCATGGAAATACCTAATTATTTTAAGATGAAATTGCTACTGATGCTTATTAACTTTACATGACCGGTTTCGGAAATTTTACCACCTAACACGAAAACCCCATAACTATATGGATCCTCCCTTTATTTGACAATATCTTGATAGTCATATTTTAATTAATTTTCTAAATTGTACTGTCTAATATGCAAGCTCCACGTACCTATGGTGTCGCTTTTTATTTCACCATATTTCGGTAACTGTTAGGCGTACCGACTTGCGGTTTCGGTAAACACACACCTCTAACGTTCTTTAAAACGTTATTAAGACATATTTTAGAATATTTAGAAATGAGAGTTCTGGGAATATCATGGTACCCGAAAACCCCCATCAGGGCGTGTGTGTAGTGTATTTAATTGAAACTACTTTTGAGGTTGTTGTAAGCCCTCGTAATTACGTTTCCGAAACTGCACCATCTAGTACGCAAACTCCACAGTTCTGTAGTGTCGCTCTTTATTTTCCCATATCTCGATATCCATAAGGCTTACCGAGTTGAGGTTTTCGGTAAACAGATGTCAGTTCCTTACATTTTAGAGACATATATTTTCATATATCTAAAAAATACAGACATTAGGTACCCCATGGTAGCCCGAACACCATTGAGGTACCCACTTACTTTTGAATGGTAATACATTTTGAGTTGTTGTTCAGCATCAATAAACACTTCATAGTTTTTCTACGTGCAACCCAAAAGTCCATACCTGACCGAACAGATTTTGTCCATTTAATCTCAAAAATGTTAAGATACTTTGTATTGTTAAGTACAACCAAATTAAGCACACTGAATATAACATTTTAAATATTTTCTGATTTTTGTTGCAGGTATTTCGTGCATCAAACCAGGATTCTGCTTGAAAGACAGTCAAAAGAAGCAGTGTAGGTTGTGGCTAAAAGTACGCCCTTTCTGAAGACAGACTCAGTTGTACTTACATTATTTTGTACGAATATATAACCCTAATAAAGATACTGTACTACAAATTATTTCTTTCTTCCATAAATTATAATAAAATATTATCTCTGTTTAAAGAAAATGATTGTTAATGTTAAGTCATTTTAATTCTTTTTCTCTGTAATTAGAACATTATCCCTAGCAATATTTTTTATCTTTGTGCTATTGCGATTGGATGAAGTAAAATTCTATACGAAGCACTATTATTTCAGACATGCATTAATAACTAATGTATTGTTCTGTATGTAAGACAATGTGTATACTGAACATGTCTAGCGAAGGTGTTGTTTTAATACAGAATCTATAACTCAGCTTTTCAGTAGTCAACTTTATTGGGAATCCGAAGAAAGAAGTTAAAAAAAAAAAAATGTTGGACTTACCAGCGTGGGTGTGTTCGAATTCTGGACTAATCCAAATTATCCAGAGAAATCATTATATATTTCTTTGTTGCTATTTCAGATGTATCCTTTATCCAAGTCGTATGAAACGGAGACTTCATACATCGCTATACTTTGTATGAACTATGTTCCGTATTTACTTAATCACTTTGTAACTTTCTCTAGTGTTGACAAGGCCGCAGGTGTCAATCGAATAGTTTAGTGTTTCACTCATGTCACCTTGTGACTAAGGTACGTCCTGTCGGTATATATATGGTACTGGGTTCAATTAGCGATAAAATACATTTTTAGCGTTAAACAAATGCAAAAATCTACACGAAATGAGATACCGTGATCTCTGACTTACGGATAACACCAAGCAACTAATGGTACTGAGTGTGATTGAGTTTACTAATTATTATTTGGCTAAAATCAGTGTTCCTTTATCTATAGTTCTTTTCGTGCTTTGAATTGCAAAGTTTGAAATAACCGTTTTAAATTATTGTGTATATATATCTTCCGAGTAATTCTGAGAATCATTGCCCTTTCTTTAAGCAATGTATGAGACTGTTAAATTGCTCTTTCCTTAAAATGTTGCACTAAGAAGGATGCATCCAGGAAAGTCCAAATTTGCAGAATGTCTATAGCAGGGAAGAATAAATATGTTTAGTCGATGGCTGCACAACGCCTCCGCTGTCACACAGCGAACACAGCGGACGTTTAAGAGTATTCTGCACTTACTATTAGGTATCGGCCTGGGAACTTTGGCGCATCTACCCAGTCTCCTTCTTGGTGTTGCATTTTTAATGGTGAGTACTGAGTAGGAATCATATTGTAAGCGAATACGTTTCCGGCTGACACCACACTTTTAATTATTGCGACATTTAAAAAAAAAAAAAAAGACATACCTGTTAATTAAAATGTACAGAGAAGTTATTTCTGGAAAATTCTATTCAGGCCTCTTGTGGTAACAACTGCACTTTAGTAGAAGATACTATTAAGGAAAAGAATGAGGTAAAATAATCTTTATATCGTACAAGCAATGGATGATAACAGCTTAATAAATGATTGTATGTAAATCTTGTTTGAGTTTGAATATAGGATTGTATAAGGCTGTGCATTTTGCATTATTATTGAGGTGCTGCAACTAACTAACTGCAAACCATATGATAAATTCTTACAGTAATATATCACATATTGATTTACTCTGTATGGAAACGAAAATAGTTTAATATATGGTTAACCTCCTTTGTGCCAGGGGCGGATCCAGAGGGGGGCGATCGGGGCGATTGCCCCCCCCCCACAAGAGGAAACTTTCTTATTTTATATATAAATAAACCCATCCATAACAAGTTTGGAGCTCTTAAAAGTAGCAGTATTACCGCCGACCGCCCCCCTTCCCCAGAAGTCCGTCCTGGATCCGCCCCTGCTTTGTGCCCATAATTTTAAAATTAACGCTTGTGTCACTTTTCAACACTTGACTTTGCAGTAGCTTTCCAACGAATTAGCAGGAAGCCCAAACTTATAGGACATCCTGCAGGTAAATACATTTCTTTGGACAGTTTCACTGCTCCAAACTAAGATTTGAAAAGTGTAGTATTGTTAATTTTATTATTATTGGCACAAAGGAGATCAACCATATTTTAAGCTATTTTTGTTTTCATACAGAGTAAAACAATATTTGACAACATTACAGTAAGAATGTATCATGCACTTTGCAGTATGTTGCAGCACTTTAATAATGGTGCACTATACGTACACTCTAGATCCTGCATATGTCCGATCCATACATTACAAGAAGGCAATACGTATTCGATACAGGTAAAATCTGTATATTTCATATGGACAACCTATTAGCTATATACATCCAATCTATACATTACATATGGCCAACCTGTACGCGACATACGTATAATCTATATGCTGCATGCAGACAGTCTGTAAGCTACATATATGCACTCTGTATGGTGCATACGGATATTCTGTATGATGTATCTGGACAAGCTGTGTGCGACATAAGGAAAATCTGTATAATACATACGTACAATACGTATACTGTATCTAGTCGTACGTATGGGGCACAAGTACAATATAGATGCTGTCTCGGGCTTGAACGCAAGAAACATAAGTACAGAACGTATATTGCATACTTCTTGAAATCATGCTCCGTCCTGATAGTCAGTGTATGTCGTCATTATTAACCCACATGCTACATACGACCCTGACGTCACAAAGCTAGATATTACCTCCGTATATACTTGTTACTGCAGATAACGTCACACGAATGACGTCATTGCACTTGTGCAGACAGTACGTATAATACATACTTTTTCAGCTATACGTTTGCTGCAGACGGTTGTACGTTAAGTCCAGAAACTACAGGAATTACGAATGTAACCTACGTTTTTAAGTATGCCACCTACATTTTTTTTCTCAGTGTAGAAAATAAGATGTTAGAAATATCAGAGGCAACAAAAAAGCAGATCGACGATAAACTTGAGGTGCAATTAGAAATATTCAGAAAAGAATGCGTAGGTAGATATGAACAAATATCCAAAGAAATAGACGAGAAATGTGAAAAGGTTAATGATAAATGTGAGAAAATATGGGGGAAAACAGTTCAGAATTATCAAGAACTTGAGAACATTAAGGTCGATTTGGGTAAATGTGAAGAAAAGGCGGACCGTGCATTCGAGAAAATTGAAGCAGTTGAGGAGTCGGTAGATAAAATTGAAGGTAATTTAGAAAACAAAGAAAAAATGATAGTGGGATTAAATGCTACGACTCATAAGTTAGAAAGAAATGTTGCAATATTGCACAGTAGGGTCGAGACTCTGTCACAGAACACTATCCCTCCCGGTATTGATGTAATCAATATGAACCAAAATATTGCTTTAATAGGTGACATGTTGTTAGGTTTAGAAATAAAGGTAGATGAAACCCAAACGAAGTTAACCTCATTGACTGAACATGCTAGCAGAGAGGGGAGTGAACGTAGTTGGCGTAGATCAAGTATATCCGGTGACGCTAGGAGTAGCCATAAGTCAAAATACAATAGTAAGGAAGAAACTAGTAGTGCCAACCAAACATTGTAGTTCTTCGACAGCTAGTGAGAGAACAAAATTAAAGAAGCGAATTAAAGTAAGAAAATCAGACAGGGGTGACGTAAAAAGGACTAAACGACGAATATTACGTCATGGTGACATCGAAATGTTCCCAAAGTTTTCAGGTTTAGAAGATGATGAGTCACCAACTTCGTTTTTAGAGCAGTTTAAGATTACAGCGCACGCTGTAGATGTACCTGAATCCCAATATTTAGATGTACTAGGGTTTGTTTTTACCGGTAACGCTCGTGAGTGGTACAAGTCAAAATTAGGTACATTTCGTTCATTTAAAGATTTCACTAAAGAATTTAAAGCTCAATTTGCTTCTGAACAAGTCATTGCAAGTAAACTTTCGGTGTTGCAATCGCAAGCGTTCAACCCAAAAACTGATGGTACTGTCACCGACTTTGTTCACAAAAGATTCAATAAGATACGTGGTTTGTCACCTGATATACCGGATACTTTCATTGTGAACACGATTAAACAGTTGATCCCTATCTCTTACCGACGACAATTAGCATTGTTTCCAAATTTAGATTTCAGTTCATTTTTAACCGCTATACAAAATCTTGAAGCACTGTATTATGATAGCCGAAATATTAATAATAGGAACAACTCTCATGGTAGAACTGTACGTGTCAATCAGGTAGATGAAGTCCCTGGGAACTATGAGAATTTCAATAAAAGGGGAAGTTATGGTAATGAAAACCGCAAAAATTCAGGTAAAGGTAAGTTTGACGGACCCAAAAGGAAGGGAAGTCCGAATAAGGAAAGTTCCATTGGAACAAAGGTAAGAATAGTTATGGAAGAAATAATGATCGCAATGAGGGTCAAGGTAATAATCGTAGTAATTACGAAGATGATCACGAGTATGAAAATTCAAATCAAAACGAAAGAGTGAACTTTGTAAATAGTAACCATGATGAAGGTATGAACCGAGCACAGCCAATGCCCACATATACTCAATCTGCACCACAATTTCCGTATTATAGTCCAAGGGTTATGTTTCCACAAAATAAAGATCAAAATTTAAACTAAAAGTGCTCTCCAACGCGAGTGCGGTTGGCAGAGTTGGTAATGTAAATGGTAATTTTGGTACTGAAAGTCAAAATGCACTCAAAAATGATTCGCAATGCGAGCTTGTTGTAATTGGAAAGAACGTAGTGAATGTTGTAAGCTGGGACACCGATTCATCTGAAAGCAGCGATGAAGAACAAAAATTTAATAGTCAATCTAGGTCAGCTGAAATAAAGGTACAGGTCTTAAATCAACCAATAGTAGCCTTGTGTGACTCTGGAGCATCAGTTAGCCTTTTGTCTTTAGAGACATGGAAACGAGTAGCGTCTATTATTTCCCATCCTCACTTGCGACCAGCTCCACATATTTTGTTGGTGGATTTTTCAGGTAAGAAAAAGAAACAATGCAAGGTGAAACAATATTGTGTATTGAAATAGGGAAAGTTAGTTTTGACGTACGTGTGTTAGTTGTCTCTGACTTAAATACTGAGTGCTTGTTGGGTAGAAATTTTCTTACACAATCCAAGGCAAAGATAGATTTTGGTGATAATTCTATTACGGTTGAAAAAGGAGAAATCGTTAACGTACCTATGCTAGGTGGTCAAGTTGACAATACTAAAGTTACGAAAATTCTGACTAAAGGTGATGTACAGAAAAAGGTAAATTTTATGTCTCAAGCTGGTATTGAAACTAAAATGAATGTTACTAGCGACAGTGATGGTGAATCGGAAATTTTATTTGAGATTGGAAAAGTGAATGTAGAGTGTCCCATAGTAAATAATTTGGTAAGTGAAAAGCAAAAATTAGAAAAAGAATGGGTTAATCATGTTGTTCTTTCCGATCAAGCTTATAATAAAATTCGTAATTCTTGTAGTAATGAAAAGGAAATGAAAGTGTTAAATTTAGAAGTTGCTAATGAAGATAAATTTTTGTTTGATTACTATTCACAACAAATTTCAGAAATAGATTGTGAGGTTGAAAAGTCGCATTGTAAATCGTTAGATAGAGCTGCAGTCTGTAATACATTTGACAGTAAAATAGAAAGTGAATTTGTTTCGATTTCAGAAATACGGGAAAAGGTTAGGGAAGCTCAATTGTCTGATTTTGAGAAAGAGAAATTGTTCAAATTATTGCTGAAACATAGGAAAATCTTTAAAAACATTCCCGGACGTTGTACCAAATTTGAGTATGAAATTGAGGTAGATACTGACCAACCGTTGGTTAAAAGGCAATATACATTACCATATAAATTCAAAGAACATATTGATTCGCAAATGGATGAGTGGTTACAATGTGCTGTAATAGAATCTTGTGTATCAATCCATTCACACCCAATCTTCTGCGTGCCAAAGAAAAATACTAGTAAAATGCAAGTAGTGGTGGATTTAACTGTTTTGAATAAGCATGTAAAACTAAAACAACTAAAAGTGAACAAAATTGATGACTTGTTGTTAAAGTTTCAAGGTGCAAAGTACGTATCAAATATTGATTTAGTAGGAAGTTATACACAAGTCCCAATTTCTGAAAATTGTAGAGATTACACAGCATTTTCGTGGAACGGTAAAATGTATAGATTTACATCCATTCCTTTTGGATACGCAAATGGAGGCGTAGGATTAATGGCTTGTCTTTTGGTTGTGTTAGGTCATGCATTATTTGATAAATTAGTTACGTACATCGATGACATTTCTGTACCAACTTTTTCTTTTGATGAACAGTTAGAAATTTTGAACTTGTTGTTTACAAAATTAGAAGAAGCCAATATGACTGTAAATTTAAAGAAATCCTCATTTTGCAATACGAGTTTTCAATTTCTTGGTTTCGTAGTCACACCTGAAGGCGTGAAAAAGGATCCGTCGTATGTAGAAACGATTCGAACATTGCCTCGTCCCAAAAAATGTAAAGGAACTTAAGCGAGTGTTAGGTTTGCTCGAGTGGTGTTCTAAATTTGTATATCATTTCGCTCATTTAGCCAATCCATTGTTTGAACTTCTGAAAAAGAATAAAAAGTGGATTTGGACTGATGAATGTGAGCAAAGTTTTGCTCAGTTAAAAGAATCGTTAGCTGAAGAAGTGTTGTTAAATCATCCGCTGTTAGATCACGATTTTTGTTTAGTGACAGACAGTTCCTTGGTAGCAGTGGGAAGTATATTATTCCAAGAAGTTAATGGTGAAAAACACATACATGGTTTTTACAGTAAAACTCTGAATAGTGCACAGCGAAATTTCACTATCACGGAATTAGAGGCGTATGCAATCGTTACAGCTGTACGTAAATGGGGACATTTATTATATGGCCATCACGTGAAAGTTTACACAGACCATAACTCACTAGTGTTTTTGAATAAAATTCGCCATTGGAACTCTCGTTTGGCTCGGTGGAGTCTTGAACTACAGGGATTTAATTTAGAAATAAAGCACATTTCGGGGAGTGAGAATGTAGCCAGTGATGCATTGTCAAGAATAGTTTTGGCCCCTCCTAGTGAAATTTTGGACATAAACAATTTGGAAGTCCTCCCATCATTTTTCAGAAACCTCACACCAGGAGAGTTAACCGAAAACGAAAAAGAACATTCTGAGTACAGTAAAATTATTAAATTTTTAGAGAAACCAAACAATCCCTACAGTAAGATGCAAAATAGAAATGTAGAGAAATTCTACAAACTAGAAAACGGTATATTGTTGTATAAGAACTTTCATTTCCCTAATAGTTGGAGAATTTGCATCCCACCATCTTTAGTAAATCTGGTAATTGAAGAAATGCATAACAACCGTGGACATTTCGGGTGTGAAAGAACTGTAAGCTTCATCAGCGAGATCTGTTATTGGAAATCGATGCGGCGAGACGTAATGAACTATATTAACGATTGTCTCGAGTGTAAACGAACTAAAGTCGATACTAGACCCCCAGCTAGACCTCTAGAAACCATACAGGTGAAAGGCCCCAGGAGATTGATTTCGATTGACGTCATCGGACCTCTTGTGCTATCTCCCTCAAAGTGTAAATTTATACTCTCAGTTTTGGATGTTTTTACTCGCTACCTTGTTCTTTATCCGATCCGGAACGCTACTACGAAGTGCGTAGTTAAATGTTTGGAATCATTGTACTTTGTGCATTTAGGAATACCTTCAGCTATATTGGCGGACAATGGTAGTTGTTTTATTTCTAAAAACTTCAAGCAGAAAATGGAAGAATATGGATAAGATATTTTATTCAACGCCCTACCATCCGGCGTCGAACGCAGTTGAGAGGATCCATCGGGAGACGAACAGATTATTTAGACTGTTTTGTAAAGATGATCATGGTTCTTGGGAGAAATTTATACCACAAGTTGTTGTGTTGCTGAACTATTCTATATCTAGCAGTCTTGGCGCGAGTCCAGCCAGTTTACATTTGAACATTCAGGCTGAAAAACCTATCTTCGAACATTTTGGCATTTTTACGAATGATACAAACGAAAATGACAATGAGAGTTGGTACAATAAATTGGTAATGGCAGATTTTAAAAGAAAAGAAGTGATCCGAAAGCGAAATGAAAGGTGTAACTCACAACAGGAGAGTAAACACAAAATACAGGTGAATGATCTGGTTTTCTTGAAACAGACAAACTTAAGTTCCGCAACGGACAAGAAAATCTCAAAATTCTTCAATGTGTTCAAAGGACCCTATCTTTGTGTTAATAAACCATCAAATTCAGAAAAGGTGTTCGAATTGTTAGATCCTTTAACTGGTAAATCAATTGGTTCACATTTAGTAGATAGACTTAAGGTGTGGAAACCTACGAAACAAACTCGTAAAATTTGGTTAGACTTAGCTGTAAAACATAGTTCTCAGAAGTACCATGATGTGATTTCAAGCGAATTTAAAAATTCAGATTTAGAAAGTAGTGTTGAAACTGTTCTTTGCAACGCATTAACTACAATACCAGTATGTTTGTCTCAAAGTATTCAATCAAGAAGTAATAACCAACGAATACATAAAATTTTAGAGAAATTGCTAGATGTTGACAAATATTTGAATTTTCTGTACTGTAAAAATCTATGTTCATCTGACGTGTTGGAACTTGCGTTAGTAAACCTACAAAATCCTTATGTGTTATTGAATGAGAGAGTACAAGAAATGTAAGAAAAAAAGGTTGTTTCATATGATATATGCAGGCATCTGTGGTTAGCTATGCGACTTCCAGATGGCGGTTGATATTTTCTTTTCCAATGTGATGGAAAAACCAGCAAAGATATATGCCAAGTCATGGAGATGAGGTTCCCCTCCCTTATATATGTCGGGTAATGTAACATTTCCTTAATGCTCGGAGTAAGCTATTTTGGTAAATCCCATTCTTTATTATTTTGAATTTTTAACCTTGTATTCTATAATTCGGCCTCATCTCGGGGTGGTAAAACAAATGATTCATTGTGGGTAGGTATCTTCAAAATTTTAGCCAGGCAGATGCTGTCGAGTGATCAGAGAGAATCATAACTGAATTATTACGTTGTAAATATTTAGTTGTGAATCTTAAAGGCGCCGGTAAATTTTATTAAATCTCGACAAAAAGGTATGTTAGTTAATATTGTGTGATATGTTTTGATAATTTGTTTACTAATGAAAGAATTCATTTTATATATTCGTGTTACCGTATTATTGCATTGTGTTTGAAGTTAACTAACCAATTAATAGTGCTGTTTAAATGTTGTATTTTAAATGCTTGAATAATGAAAATTATACATTATTAAGAGTTATTTTGAAAATTAGTTATAAGGAAGTATATACTCATAAAAAGGTTATTTTTGCATTTCATGTGCCATTTTTCTCAAAATATTGAAAATTTCATATGTTTAGTACGATAAGGATATTTAGTGTAAGATGTAATAACACGAGTCAGATACTTACAAAGAAAGAAAAAAAAAGATTGAAAGTTTGTGATTTATGTAATGGTATAAGAAATATATTAGTTATTTGATGTGAGTAAATAGAATATGAAACCTATATATGATATAAAATGAAAACATAATAGATAATCAATATGTTATTCAACTCATTCTCAAATATTGTATTATGAAGATAAATGTAATCTTATATTTATACAAAAAGAAAAGAGAGTCCATTTAAAGTATATAGCCCATAAAATA
This sequence comes from Thermobia domestica, assembly GCF_964235325.1. Taxonomy (NCBI): domain Eukaryota; kingdom Metazoa; phylum Arthropoda; class Insecta; order Zygentoma; family Lepismatidae; genus Thermobia; species Thermobia domestica. Next base: position 10,770,759 of record NC_137471.1, read on the forward strand.
GATCATCTACGTTTGTGGAAAGTGTTAGTGAACTATAATAAATCAAATATTAATAGTGGAAGAAAGAAGAGGAATAATAACCGGAGAAATAAACTTTTGGGAAGAGGATAATTTCAAGGTTCCAGGATTCTGATAATCTTCGAAGAAGATCATTGTCCCTTTCGCACGTCATTTGTGAGCGTGTAGCCCCCCTCACTCCCATTCCATTTTAATTTTCCCAGTTCTTCTTGGCTGAATTGGAATAAGGCTCCATGTACTGTACGTCGACGCAAACTGTGTTTTAGTTTTATCTTTTTCTATGAGTTGGCAGTCCTGTGAGTGGTGACTTGTGCTTCCTGTTCACCGAACAAAAGGGATGTGATGTGGTCGTGACGTTCTAAAGAAATAGTACGATTGAATCTAAAGCAATCGAAGAACATTTTTACTATTTTCAATATTTTAATCATCTTATTATAATAGAAAATACGTCTAAAGCCGTTCAATGTATATATTCCTTGTAAAGAATGCTTCTTATGGATATTTTTAAAATATTTTTCTGTCGTGACTAGCGCAAACTTACTACGCTTAGTCTGAAAGGCGCGAAGGTGTGCTTGGTGATGATGGCTGTATAAACTGTCTTGCATATGTTGCGTCAATCGAAAAATCCAAGATTTCCTTTACCATCGTTGAATATATTGTGAATTTAATCATGGGAAGACCAAGTAAAACCTATATAAGTGTTTAAACGTAAAAGTTTCACAAAATCTATGTGCGTGTGTTAAAACAGCGCCTAATATGCAAAACAAGGAAAATCCACGATGTATAAGTAAGGAATCCATGCAGGTAAAAGGTTGATTATATTCACAGTCGAAAAGCAATAACCAGAACGGAGCCTAAATCATGACCATTGGACGGACAACAAGTATCAATGAGAAATTTCATTACTGGGAATAACTATATGACCCCCCCCCCCCCCAAATCCATCAATTTACAGTGCGGTAAAGTGTGGTGCGAATAAATAGCGTGTGTTGAATGTTAGTGCATCGTGTAATGTAAATTCTAGCCGGCATCTACAGTGCGTCATTTTCTTTAAAGAAAGAAAGTAATCAATCATATACAATTATTTCTTCGTATAAATTCCAAATTAGTATAAATATGGGCTCACAGAGTGTTAGTACATGTTGAATAAATTTCTTAATAAAATGTTGTAATGTTGTACACGTAAGTACTATACATAATCTGTGTTAATTGAATAAAATTTACATATTGTATATATTTTGTGTGCAATTACCTTTACAGTATTTACTGCACAAATCACTACTGGAATGGTGGATATTATCTCTGACTATTTGTATCCATTCTGTTGATGCCAGCAGGCGTGGCGAGGACGGTGGGCACTCGAAATCGCAACCTCAATTGAAAGCTATATTGGTTCGAGATCCAACTTGGAGGTTTGCGCACTCTTCATTTTAGTATTGTCAGTTGTGTAGCGAATGTCCTTTTCCCACCAACTACTAGAATCCACCACAGGTAAGGAGTACCGAACAAGAGTTGTACCCAGTAGGGTTATAAGAATTACTTATCTTGAATGGGAACAGGTAAGAACCAAATGAAATTTGAACCATTTGTATTATGAAAATGTTTTCAAAATAAGGACAGTCAAGGATCGAACTCATATACTGTCATAAAAACAACTTGCTCGAACAGGAATACGAACCCTACTGGTCATAACAGGTACGTCTCACCTTGACGAGTCATTTGGAACGGTACGGCACGTTCCCGGGAGAGTGATGGTAACAGATGGTATAGTACAGTCCACTATAGCGCAGGTATGTTCAACCTGGGCGTTCTCTTTTCCAAAGGGGCGCGCTGAAAAGGGGCGATAGACTTTTCCATAACTTATTAGACTTTCTTTTTCTTACTATTAGAGCGAAAGCCTTCACGAATTGTATGTTATCAAAAGTTATTTCTTATTTTATTTATTTATTTATTTATTTATTTATTTATTTATTTTACAAATAATAATATATATTCTTCAAGACTGATTTTAAGAATTGAAGCTGATTTTAGATCTTGAACTACATATTTCATCCAAGTTTTAGTGCAACCTTGTGTGTGGATTGGATTAAGATGCCAGGGGGCGCTAGGGGCTCTAGGCTTGACAAGGCTTAGAACGACTGCACTAGACGATCGAGAAAAGACGTTTAGGGAGAGCAGATTACCTCCTAGACATTTTCGGAACTAGGATATTGTCCTAAGGGGGAACCATGGCCCCTTTGTTCTGAAAATTGGAAGACTCTTTTAGAAGACCTTGTTATAATGCTTACATTTGCTTATAAATTTGCTTAAAATCGTATATTTCCTGTCTTCAGTTACTACTAAATAACTATCTAAAATCTACTCTAATTATGAAAACTCACAATTTTCTATTACTGTTTTACTCGTGCAATTCTGAGCGAAAGTACATTATTCGTAAAGGTCAACTATCATGTTCTCACAAGGAAGGGACATGAACGTGTTATTCGGACATCCGAATCAAACCTAGTCCATTCGATAAGCATAACAAAGATATGTTCATGAACAAAAATTAGGTGCCATGGACAACGGAGTGAGTCCATGGGGCCCATTAACCCTGTGAGTATAAAGAAAATCGTAGACTCGCAGTGAAATAGCTACTGCATCACCGCTGTTTATTGAAGTCATGGTTTATAGCTCATTCTCTTCGGCATGAAACAAAATTTCTAGAGGTGCTATGTAGTGGGGTCCATAACGTATTTCAACAGGGAAAATTTGGATAATGTTGGGAAAATTCCCTCCAGAAATCCCTCCCATCAACTTTGGACCTTTCTGGAGTAGCCCCGGGTAAAAGCATTCAATCCAAATGTATCTCGAAAAGTACTATAGGGAATATGAAATGTGTGTACCAAGTTTTATAATGATAGACGGGATAGATATAAGGAAAAAGCTTGTATATCAATACACGCTTCCTCTCATACCTATTCTGTCTATCAATGCTACGTCAATAAATTAATTACTTGAAACAATACAAAAGTAATTTACATTAATGAAGCTATCAAATTAAAAAAAATCGCATATAACACAAGTTGAGATTTCGCTATACAGCCCACTATCACATTGGTCCAGGGATTTCATATCCAGGTTCCAGATCATGTTTAAAAAAGTCGATGGGCGGACGAGTATAGACACTATTAAATATGTCGAATACAAGCATCACTAAAATTGTTATGCGTAAATTGAGGTAAATTAATAACATTATTTTCGTCCAGTAAAAAAAATTCTGGGGAGTGCCAGCTTTGCTTCTAGGGGGGCCGGCCCTCCCTGGCCCCCCTCTAATTCCGCCTATTCTCCTAGATTATAAATATAGGCTTGAAATACAGAGTTTTACATCAGATCAGAATAAAATAGTGCAACATTTTATTTATAGACCTATAAAAAGAACCTTTGGAGGTAGGGGTCGATCATGGATCCGTCAGTGGTACAGTGATGAGTAGTATAAAATAAACTTTTTTAAAAAGTAGAAATGATTGGCCTGCGATTATAATACGATTTTTTTAAGTAGAAAGGATCAGCCTGCGATTATAATACGATTTTTTAAGTAGAAAAGATAGCCTGCGATTATAATACGATTATAATACGATTAGAAAGGATTAGCCTGTGATTATAATTCGATTTTTTAAGTAGAAAGAATAAGCCTGCGATTATAATACAATTTCTTTTTAAGTAGAAAGGATTAGCCTGCGATTATAATATGATTTTTTTAGGAAGCTGTTTTAACCTAAAAATGTTATACTATATTTGAGTGAATACGGTAGTCGTGCAATGTTTACCTACAAAACGTAATTTGTATGGTAATAATGGCTTATTTATCTATTTTCTCTGTACTCTGAATTAACATTGACCATTTATTTTTTCTCATGAGAAAAAAAAATATCTTCGGCATCTTTGGCTAGAAATAACATATCTGAGTGATTTGTACATAAATAGCGCTAATACTATTGTCTTCTTCTTTTCTCCGAGGAAAAAAACATCTGAACATCAACACTATTCTATGTCACAAACACATATAAAAGAAAGAGGGAAAATTAAATTCAACCTATTAAGCCTTTATTGAAGCATGCTTGATTAGTGTAGCGTTCAGTGATAGGTGAGGACTGCTTTGTCCCTTTTCTTTCCATTTTTTTTTTTTTTTTTTATTTCCGAGAGCATTCGGAAGCGATAGGCTTAAGCTGTTCGCTCTAATGAACAGAGCAAATGAAAATTGGCATACGGTGATTCACAAAAGATATACAGCCTCGGCAACAGATCTATCAATCCTTTTGATCGTCAACTGCTCCATGTGATGACATGCAACAGCAACTCCTAGAAAAAAATATATATATCAACGATTGATTACTCCCAATGCTTTATATCTTGAAACGAGAAATTTCTACTTTGGATCAAATAAGCTTCTACCAATGTCCCAACTTTGCAGCATCGACTGTACATGAAGGATTTCATTCTGTTGTTAAGTGAATGTAATTATTTCCCTGTTTTGTAATTACGGGAAAAGCAACGTTTTAAATTTTGCGCGTGTTATGTACTAACCTGTTAGTGCTACATCCACAACTAGTTCATCCTTTACAGTTTTATATTTCTAGTAGGTCTATACAGGCCCGTATCCACGGGGGGAGGCAAGGGGGACGCCCCCCTAAACTTTGGCTGCCCCCCATAAAATTTCATGGTAGGTAGGCAAATGAACTATAATATGGTGATGAAGAATATGGTTGGGTCGGCCCCCCGTAACTTCTACCGCCCCCCTTAAATTTTTGGGCTGGCTACGGGCCTGGGTCTATATCCAGTGGTGTATTTACGATTTTGTTTCGGGGGGAGGGGCTATGCACAACTCGGGGAAGCAGGGGAAGCGGAATCGCCCACCTGAGTTTGAGAATTAAATATAGTTTATCGATTGTCTACTAATATACTAGGAAAAAATGTGAAACTCGTATGTCAATGGAGGATCTTATCCCCCCTCCCCCAGGAAGCAAATTTGAAACGACGCTCCTGCAACCTATCGTTGAATATTTGTAATCTCATTTCAGTTTAGAAAAAAAATGGAAATATTCAGTTTTATCTGTGTATGTTTTTACCTGAAATGAGTAAATGTTGAGAGAAGTTGAAGCTGAAATATACTGGTTGCAGTTTTAATGGCAAGAATTGCAGACTGGTGAATCTTATGCGATATGATACACACACAAATTTATCAGTGAATCTAACCTTTTATTCTATTCATAGAAAAAAAAAGGAAGCATCCTCTTGGTCTACCTAATTTCCCGGGCTACTTATTCTCCCCTCTTGATTTTCTTTAATTCAAACATTTACCTTTCTTTATAACTAAACGATGTAAATATTTCTTTGCTATAATAACTAAAGTCCCGTTATGTTGATATCCGTGCAAGTTGGTGTGGAATACCAGTTTCGCTTATCAGCTCCTCTTAGTTTTGATGTTACTGACGACGGCCAACTTGAATCGCAATGTTTGAATCCTCGAAAGTATGATAGGAGAAACGAAAGAAAGTAACAACTAAGAAAAAGAAACAGAAGAGTAGAATGAACGAAAGAAAGAAAAGAAGAACCCAGCTCTTACATGGAATGATTATTTCTGAACAAAGACCATAAGAAAATGGAAAGTCAATGAAATTCTTAGAAATGATAACAAGGATTATTGCTGTATGTGGAATGCGAAAAAACTAACAAATTTATTTCGGGGGTTTACTTGAGTCCAATAGCCCCTCTAAATACGCCACTGCCTATATCACTTATGGGCGTCTCCGATATGAGGGATACAGTTAGATCAAAGAATGCTAGGTCGCAACTAAATTTACATCAATATCGTGAGGTAAATATGAAGCTACTTGAATTGAGTTGGAGGGATCTGGTTTCTACCTCTACCAGAATAATTAATCAACATTGTTCCATCAGTAGTATCGGCAGGTCACTTGCTACATATTTAGAAGTTTCTATATATTGTAAAATTTCTAGTAGGCAGAGCTAGGATAATAAAATCAAAGTCCGGAATTGACTCCCACTACCAGTTTATTTATAAAATCCTCCACATAATAAAAGTATTTACAGAAATACTAAAGTACGCTTTTCTCTATTTGTAAGGTAGAAATTAGGTAGCCCAAGATTATGCGGTCATGGACAGAATCTCTACAGAGCCCCAAAGCAGGCTAAGCAGAGGGGCGTAGGAAACCCCAATGCTCCGAAGCAAGCAAAGGGGGACAAAACTCATAGAGCCCTAAAGCAGGCTAAGGCACGAGGAAAGGAATATCCAAGAATCCCGAAGCAGACTAGAGGCTCTGAGGTAGGTTTCTCCTAGTGCTCCAAGCAAGCAAGAGGAGGAAGACCAGAAAACTGGTGCCTGTTCGCTGGTTGCTCTCCAATATATAGGCATCCCAGAGCGACAGTAGCGCTGGTGCTGTCCGGTCGTCATGTGACTTGTAGGAGGTGCTAGTAGTCCGCTGTCTGCTTCTTCTAGTAAACCCACGTGGTGTATAGTACTTCAACGTAAATACATGTGGTGATGTTTACAAACAGGAGCATATGACATTGTTTGTATACAGAAGCAAGTGGTACATTACAATATTATGGTTCTTGGAGGGTTTCGTATTAATATAGGAATTATACCGTTAATTTTATATTTCTCTATCTTTCTTGTTTTTCTTCTATTATACTTTCTACCACGTTACTTAAAATACTATTTCTTCTCCAACAATGACTTAACGTTTCTTTTTTTATGTTCCTTTATTCCTATTATTCCTAATACCTCTTATTAATTTATCATTCCAATCAGCTTGTTCCCCATTGAAATTTCCGAGAACTCAAGCACAATATCTTTTGTCATCCTTTCGTATTGTCTACGTTTCGGCTCCACTGTCGTCCACATTGCAATATTCTACATCTGAATCATTTTTATATCTCTTCATTCAGTGACTCATATGGTACGTTTCTCATCATTAACATCACAATCATCAACCATTCTCATTATTTTTCTCACCACAACGGTGAAATATTTTAACATTTCTCACATTCCTCTCTGTTTATCGTTTACATTTCATATCTAAGCTATTAATACTACCTAAGTATTAAAAACTAGTCACATATTCTAAATTTTCTTCGCTCAGATTTCGATAATTGCCATAGCGTCAATCATCCCAGCTCCCACAATTTTATCAATTTCATATTTATTTTCATCTCAAATTATTTTCACAGCTCTTTTGTACCTTTTCTGACGTCATATTAATTTCCAATTCATTAATTTCGCAACAAATGTCATATAAGAAGTAAATATGTTAGTATTTTTAATCTGACGAAGTCAAAGTGGATAGTTGGTGAACTAAAAGGTGGATAGTGGTTTTAGTAGAAATAAAAAGTGGAAATGAAAAATGTGAATAGTTTTTGGGCTCTGAATGTATTCTTTAAAAAAAAAAGGTTTGTCGTATTCTATTATTGAATACATAACGTGGTGATTGAACGTTGGAACCGGAAATAATTGTTTTCTACCACTTCCGGTTTGAATGGAGAGTTAAGGGAGAAGTTGAATTTATTCTTGGAATCTTGAATCCATAAAAAAAATCGTTCTGATACCTGTCAACAGACAGACATAGCCGTCCTATACATAGGTATAAGACAGTAGCGTCGCCAGGATTGTTATTTGAGGGGCCTTAGTGTTATATATATATATATATATATATATATATATATAGGGTCATTGCCCCTGTGATGGCCATTGTTCACATTATGGCCACAATCACGTAATTTCAGCAGTAATCACAGAACGTCGCTAATTGTGAGTTTTGTAAATGAAGAGAGCCACGCTGATTTCGAGGTGAAATTGTCATCGTTGAAATGTAAGTATTAACTCTCGTACACACAACGTTTTGAGAAATATGCATGTTTTAATACTTTCTTATAACATTTGAGTAGGTTCAACAGGGATGCCTGTCTAGCTAAGTGTGTTTTTTGTAAACAATATTATTGGTGTCGCTTTAACCTTTCTTCTAGTTGGTAAAACACGAAAGCTTAGCTGTCGTGTTAGAGTCATCTGCCCTCTCGTCGGTGGTGAATTAAACAAGTGTGTTTGCCAATGACGGCCACAAAGTTCAGTCCCTATGATGGCCAGAGAAGTTAGGCGTGTTCATCATTGGCACAGAGCCATCGCTCCGTCTACTGACACTGGAAAGTACAAAATCATTCATTTAATGGCTTACGCAACCTGGAGATTCACCAGCACAGAAGTAAACGTTGGCGTCAGACTTTGAAGAAGTGAAAAGTATAGTGAGCATTTTTTCCTGTTACTAAATTATTGCAATACTCAGATAATAGGGTAAGCAGTTATATATGAAGGCCATTCTATGCTGATCCACGGCAAATCTCTTGACGTTTGGCGATTGCCAATAGAATTCACTTGCGACGTTGTCAGATTTTTTTGTATGTTAGTATGTGATTGAAACATCTTTTTCGAAGTGCCGTTTCAAGTTTATGCGTGAAGTGAGTCAATGCTACTATCTCTGTAATTGGCTAGCCTAATGAAGGAGAGCACGCTCTAAAAGTCAAGAGATTTGGCGTTTCCTTTAAGTAGAGATGCATATAGAATAAGAATTTGAATGTAAATTAGCAAAATCAGATTTAAAACAAAATTCCACTTGGAACGTCAGCATTTAGAGAATAGTTTTAATCTACATTGTTATTAACCAGACAAGTAAGAAACGTTACGACTGGGTTGTGAAATCAGACCTGCTTGTATTATCGATAGCATTAATCTCTAAGCGAGGGCGGATCCAGAGAAAGGATGCAGAGATCCCTCCACAAAACAGAATGAAAAAATGAAATGAAATCTTTAAGTTTTACGTCCCACGTTTATGTCGGTTAGGCTAAATGAGACGGTGATGATGAGAAATGAATGAAACCTTTAAAACACTATTATAACAAGGCAACTAATATTTAGAAAAAAAGACGCCATCCTTCAGAGGCTTTCACCACGAGAGGTTTCCCAGGTGTGTTCTTCGAAGTCTGGTCGCAAGCAGCGACTGTATCTAACGGTGTCAGAGACTTCGAAGCATGTGGGACTTTTCCAATCAATCCTGATAAGATGCCTGCAGAAGGATATGCTTTCAGTCAAGATTCTGGTTCTGTGGACACACTCACATGGAAACATTTGAAAACCAACAAGAGGAATGCAGTGAAGACAGTCAACAATGTAATTAAACCAGCTCTCCTCAACCCAGCACATCCACTGTATCTGACGCACCACCGGCACCCAGATCTGTGAATTTGCCTAATGATATTGATTGTACGACTATTCATACACAACCTGATGAACAACAACAAGTGACATTTGAAGATATTTTGTCAATCTCTGAAGTGCAGCCTGCCAACCGGAAGAGGCCACATCGTAATGCTATTTACAATCCATTGTCTCCGTCCAAAATCCAACACATAAAAAAAAGAAAATCACGTGCCGTGGCACAAAACCTAAGTTTTCTAGATCTCTTCATCGTCAGGAATATAGACCCACCAATACTAAGACTTCCAACGATACATCGGACATGTTTAAGCCTGGGCCTTCTACTCGCGTGATGACTAGGGCAAAGAAAGAAGATTTTTGTGGACAGTGTAACGGTTATTATTATGATGACTTTGGAGAAGCTAAAATCTGGATTCAATGTACTTTTTGTAGAGCTTGGGTACATGAAACCTGTGATCAATCATATGGTCGAATGACAAAAACTAAATATTTTTGTGGTGACTGCTTTGATGGGTAGGTAACCTATATAAAGGATGTAATTATAAATGATGAGTAGGTAACCTATATAAGTGATGAATTACTTATGTAATTAGCCCATGTCCAATATCTTAGTTAAGTAGTAGGTTGTGTTAGACCCTATTTAGTAGTTAGCCCTTACATATAATACTTGTAGCCTAGCTTGTATATCATTTATCCAACTATGTACGCCAGGATGTCCAATTATTGTGTATGTCCATGTGTATGTTGTGAATAATATATCGTCATAAAACTAATATACGATGGAAATAACATTCTTCTTATTTGTTCACGCAATTTATTCGTTCTTTCGATCTCAGTAGAAGGGAAAATAGGCAGATCTTAATGTGGCCATATTAGGAGCATACCTGTGGCCATCAAAGGAGCGTGTGTTCCAATGATGGATACTTTGCATCCTTTCATTTTTTTTGTAATAACTTAGGATATACTAAGTGTCTTTTTTGTTTCTTGTGGCTGTGTATAGTTGAAGTGTGTCACTTTGCGTACACAACTTTTTGTGAGTATCGTTGCAATATCCTGCATGTTATCGAGCAAACAACGTTACAGTGGCCATCATAGGGGCAATGACCCTATATATATGCACTGGCACTAAATACAATATTAAGCAATATTATAGGCAGAAGCAATCGATTCGTACCAAATACAATACAATATTACCGATTTTTATCGTATCTTAAATAAAAAATCAATCTTATATATTCGATAAACGAAACGTCTATATATATGCGTTTGTTCCGTCAGAATGTTAAGTTTTAATAATAATAATAATAATAATAATAATAATAATAATAATAATAATAATAATAATAATAATAATAATAATAATAATAATAATAATAATAATAATAATAATATTATTATTATTATTATTATTATTATTATTATTATTATTATTATCTTTTTCTGAAGTGCTGACTTCTCTAGGTATTTCTTCGTTGCTTCTCAATTGCTGTTTTTGCACACATCACTACTATAATTTTTTCGTTCTAGGCGTTTTTCAAAAATGTTTTACGAGTCTTCCCCTGAATTAATATCTTGTTTACAATTTTCTCTATTGTTTTTTGGTTTGTTTGCACATTTTCCTCACCGAAATTAACACAATTGCCTTTTTTCCGCTTTAACCACTTTTGTAAAACGTTTTACGACATTTTGCAATTGCAAAGGAAGTTCTGATTTCGACACCCTGAACTCGTCTAACTTAAGCATATCTTCTGAATTGCTCCAATTGATCATACATCAGAGATTGTTGTGAGATAGTCACATACTACAAGTGTTTACTATTGTTTTCCACCCTCTCCTGTTAACATTTTTTCCTCAAATATTTTTCATTTGAATGAAACGAAAACATTATTTGACCTTTCTTTCATTCAGCTTATCTAGAAAGTGTTTAGTGGCATGTTATGTTCTGAAATAGAGTACGTGGAAGGCAATTGTTTTTTTTTTTTTTTTTTTTTTTTTTTTTTTTTTTTTAGAGAAAAAAGTTAAACATCGAAGCAACAAAGTAAATTGTCTGAACCCTTTGGGGGAGCTCGGCCCTCCTGGGCCCACCCCTTCCCTACTCCACTGGTATAAGACTATCCATACGATATTTATGCAAACCATCGTTTGTAAGTCTAAAATAAAAATAACATTTCCATTAAGAAAAATACAATATTAAGCAATATTATAGGCAGAAGCAATCGATTCGTACCAAATACAATACAATATTACCGATTTTTATCGTATCTTAAATAAAAAATCAATCTTATATATTCGATAAACGAAACGTGTTAAATTAAGCACCATTGTTTACTGATAAAAGCCTACAAATTTCCTCCCATAAAAATATGGCTCTGTAATTAACAGCATATCACAGTGTATGGACCTACCTTTATTTGACTTCAGTAGTATCCGTTTATACTGTATATAATATAACATACATGTACTGTAACATGAGGCAGATTGGGATTTTTTTTTTTTAATACAAGAAAAAAGAACGAAATGTTGCGAAGCAAAGCTATCAGTATGTTGACACAATTCGTAGTGTGTTTCACGCCGATAAACGCCCTGGACCTTGTATGATATTTCCGTTCCATCACAGTATGATGTATTTTAGTTTTGAGTCTGTGCTTATCAGTACCTCTTGATCGCTCATAAACCAGGAACGAGTCAGATACGACAACCCCCTACCGAAACAACCCAGGCAGACACCAACTCAAACTCTTATTGGTATTCGAAGCGGTGCTGATGGATGACAACACTTAACAGGGACAATGAATTTAACAAAACGACATAAACTGCCTGGAAGTGCTACTGCACGAACATTGACTCTCCTGCCCCCCCTCCCTCTACACCTTCCCTGTAGTTCTTCTTTGAAGGCTCATAAAACCAGATAACACTATCAATAACTTTTAGGGGAAAAAAAAAGTACACTTGTTACTTAAATGTAAACATGTTATGATATTTTTTTCTCTATCTCGAGTTTCAGTATTTCACAGTATGTGCAACAAGAGGATTACATGTTCAGGTGATTATTGATGTCGTTTGAATCCATTCTAACAAAAACAGAAAAAAAAAATCTAAATGGGATTGTCACATATGTATTTTTAAAAGTATTTCGTTCAACTACAGAAAAACAAAAAGGAAGGAAAAAAATGTTTAAATTGTTCTTATTTATAGGGAATTCAGTTCGAATCCAAACGTTACTAAAATAAAATTCACTTCCAGTTGGTATTTTTTTTTTCATTTTTTTCAACGATGGATGTACCTAGAGGATACAAAAAAAAAAAAAAAAAGGAAAGAGAGTTTCTGAAATATGGTTATTTAGAAAACCGTGGCAAAAATAATGTTCACACAACAGTCTCGATATACGTAGTTCTTGATACACTTTTTATGTAAAAAGAAGCATATGTTTTAGTCCGATTTAGAATTCCCCAGGGTCGTAACTTGTGGGGAGTGCCAACTGTCCTCCAGAGAAGCTCCCCGCCTTTCGAGGGGGGTTCCAACTTTAAGACAAAATTGTCTTACTCCATATGCGATACGAACATGAAATTTTTAATGAAGCATCAAATAGGTTCACTACATTACATAAACAAAAAAACAGCACACAAAAGGTAAATAAAACAAAAATGAGTCGTGGGCCCATTTCAGTGAAAAATGTCTACTATTAGGGGCCCTAGAAATAACATTTATTTGAATGGCCTTGAGATTTGTCAATATTGTCCTCTTAATTAATTTGTCATTTATGGAACGGGCTCAGGGGCGTGTGGAGGGCCCATATGTACCAGGGGTCCACACAGTAAGAGAAAGATGGACCTATTTTCGAATTTTGCGGGAGGACCCAAAACAACTTTTTCTAGAGCGCCTAAATATTAATGCTTGCCCCCCCACAGAAAAAATCTAAGTTCCGGCGCTGGACTTTCCCAAACTTCCCTCTCGAGCAGATGGCGAAGGATAATGCAGGTACAGTAACATTTTGGTAATATTCGTAAATACATGATTCATACAAAAATATTCTTTTCTAGTAGCATACGGACACCTCTCTATAGCGGACAATTTTTGATTCCTCACGTCTGTCCGCTTTAGAGAGGTTTCACTGTATTAATTGTTTCCTTCATATCTTCAGCCGTGTGCAAATTGGCCACAGGTTAAAGATATTTCTTGATAGAGACAGATATGAGGCAGCACAGCTAGTGACAACTATTAATCTGACTGTGAATTTTAGGAGTGTGACTGATAGAGAAAGCTGTGTTATTATTATTATTATTATTATTATTATTATTATTAGTAGTAGTAGTAGTAGTAGTAGTAGTAGTAGTAGTAGTAGTAGTAGTAGTATTGAAGATTTAAAAATTCAATACTGATTTGAAATCGCAGAAGCGGTCAGACGAAAACCATGAATGACCAATGAACGGGAAGAAGTGGGTGCGTGTGAAATATGGGGAGTTTAGGAAGTAGGGCCCCAGGTAAACAGGATTGGTAACCACTGCATTAATAGCTATACTGTTGAAGCAAGAAATGAGAAAAAAAAAAAGTGGCAGATGACTAGAACTTCAATTTTGTTACAGAAAACAACAAAATATACAAAATGTGTTGACGAAAGAAAATGTTCGCGATTTTCTACCCTCTTTTCCTCACACATTTCCTAATTTTTTTCCCAGGGGGGGGGGAGGAGAGGAAGATAAAGTTAAAAAGTAGACAAGCCACTTCATTTTCACGTTAACGTATTAACGCTTTTCTTCTCCTGGAAGCGCATTTCTTTGTGCTATAGTAAGTTTTTTTTTTCCTGGGGGTTGAGGAGTAGAAGAGAGGAACTTTTCAGGCGTCGAAAGAAGGATTTTCACAAATTGTTATTCAGAATGGAAAAGCAAAGGCATTCTTGGGCTCATTTACATATTTGTTCATATGCAAATATTCAGGAATCCAAAAACTCTTCTTCCTCAAGCAACTTCTCTAAACAATGTCTGTCTTCTCTGTGTATATATGTGTGTGAGTGAGTGTGTCAAGAGCTAACAGTGATTATTTTCACACTTTCCTAGCTACAAAACACATACTTTTTCACCCTTACCTTCGCAATTCCCTATTTCGTCCTTTTCTTTCCTGTTTAAATTTTCTTTTCGGGAAAAACAGAAATAAAACTGCACCCTATATATAGTAAAGAAACTCGACAAGCAAAACGAAATTCTTTGTTCCGCTTATCCCTATTACAAACAATAGTAAGGTGTTATCATTTCCTTCTGTTTAAATATTCTATTATACTTAAACATAATAAGTGAGAAACACACACAAATTTTTCAGCTAAAGAATTTTCCGCTTTGCGCTTTTCTGGATTTCTATTTTAACCGACCTGGCAAATATGATATTTCTTCTCTTTCTTTTTCTTTTTACCTCCCAGTGTTTCTTCAACACTTTTCTCTGCTGTGAAATTTCCGTTGTTTCAGGAAAAATTAATTGTCAAAGAACAATAGTTGTTGAATTATATTATAAATCATTTATATAACTTAAAACCGGAGACAATTTTATAGTGAAGTTTGTTTAATAAAAGATTTTGAAGGATATTTAAGCCATTTAGAATTCGTCGCTTTTGTTAAACTTTACAGTGTTAGTAACAGTACTTTTGCGTATGATTCTTGAGAATGAAATCCATGATTTTCACGATTTCTTTGATTTCAATACTGACATTTCAGAATACACGTATGGTTTTAATTCTCAGAATTCAACGAAAATAAAAGATACATACCTCCTTGAAGTGCCTTAATTTTTACAGTCTAATATGCACCATATGAACATAATAGAAGACCGACCCCTCTATATTGGCTACATCTGGTTGGCTGATCTAGTTTTTAGCATCCCGTTCAGCATCCAGGATGTATATAAGACGTAAACCTATAGCTTAAAGTTTGATCCGAACTACAGGAGCTCTCATCGTGAATGAAACCTGTGTCTTGCGCCACGAAGGCGCGTAGGCTAACCATATCGTGGGGTGGCTTTCCCCCTACTTCTTCTTACCGTTAAGTAGAAAGGGGGAAAAGGCCCCAATGAAATCTCAATCATCATTTAGTGTCCGTGCCGAATTTTGAGATTTATTGTTACAACTTAGAGTTGATCAGGACAGCCTCTAAACAATTTACACAATATTTAGACTATGAGTAAGTAAACTGAACTGGAAACAAGCCTAAACTGGAGTGCAAAGGGTTAGTACTAAGTGGTTAGGCAAAATTAATGTTTCTAGCGATTTTACAAAGACTAATATGAATTAAATAATTTCCTTCCAGCTAACACAGACTCATGGAAGAGAACAATCAAAAGACAGATGGGTCAGCAATGGCGACACAATATCTCTTAAGGGTTCTGCCTACCTCATGTGTATTTCCTTGTTCTGCGTGGTTTGGTCTGTAGGAATTACACGAAATACACAAATCACTGGAAACATCCACCACTGTTCCTAAAGTTCGAAGATCGAACCTATGTCTTGGCTCTTAAAGTCCAGAGAATGAGCACGAAAAGGGAGATAGTGGCAAAGATGTGGGTAGGTCAGTTTTTCTGTATACCCTGATATCGAACTGCTACACCTCGGGATTTCGGTGTTCCTATTAACTGCCTGTGGGTTTGGGCATAAGAAGAGGACAGTCCACAGAATCGAGATCGAACGTGGGCATCGACATTGTGGAAATCGTGACATAGGTGCTTCCACAGTCATCTCGGTGCGGGATCAATTTAACGACGCTCGCATTGGAGGGAAGCACGCTTCAGAAAATCCAGAAGTTATTCTGCTTCAATCATTGGTGATAAAACTATCGTATCTGTCCTAATTGGAGATCAAAAAAATTCGACTTCCGAGGGGCGGGGGATTTTAGCTCTCTGGACTATTTGTGATTTTCAAGTATCACTTTTGTTTTCCTGTGGTGGATTCCATAATTGAGAAACTGCCTTTTCAACACACCGATGCCACGCCTGCTCTGAGAAATTTGGTGAACAAAGTAGCCTATTGCTACTGAGTAACTGTCACGTAGAAAACATTGGGAAATTCGTGGTTTAGAATTTATTCTAACATCACTTAATAGAGAACCCTCGTAGTTTATCAATTAAGAAAAGGAACATCATTACTTTTTACATTTTGTTAGGTTAAAAAAAATCAAGTACAAGTGACTTAAATTTTAAAAATGAAAAAAAAAAAAGATTTTTTTTTTTTTTCAATTCTGGGTTTCTTTCAATACACTTGGCTTTGTAAGGATATGGACGCTAAATGTAATATTTTGAATTTTCTGTCCATACGAGGCTAGAGTCAACCACTGAACTGATGGTTAAACATAATTTTCTCTTCTATGAGTTTTCTATTTTTCTACCAGATTTTTCTATTAATAAAAACTAGGTATAGGTTCACAGTTAAAACTAAATTAAGTTCTTTTATAACATCTATATATTGTCCTAAGTTCGTTTATTATAATTTCTGGTACAAATTAAAACGTAGTTTACTCACTAAATGTTCAATAATAACACTCAAGTAAAAAATATATTTAAACTGATGCATTTTCCGTAGATTTTGTACATTTACCTTTCTATTTTTCACAAAATTCCTTCTTTATAATTGAGAATACATCCACTATTAACAGTTTCTTTACGTATTATATAGAAAGCGTCTAGAGAAACATGTTTATACATGTCTGGCCACAAAACTTAACAAGTTAAATGTTCAGGTCTGACCACAAAGAAAAATGATATCATACGATACGGACTGTTGTCCTTATCAACATATCCGTATTTATAAATGTTATCGTTAGTCCATAAACAGCAACGGTAAACAAGATGGATTTTATTGATTTTGTGTGTGGTCAAGGGCGCCCATGTTGTGGTTTCCAAGGGGGGAGTATAAGCAACGTTTCAAATATAGTTTCAAATTTTGCTGTAACTAATGTAAAAATTCTATTGGGTTTTCGATATTCCCAAGTAAAATTTCCTTTTAGGGGGGCTGTCGCCCTTCTGATGGGCGCCCTTGAGTGTGGTCAACTCACTGGCTTCCATAATCTTACTTCTGGAACTAAACACAACTAAAATATTTTTTCTTCAGAAATAAAATACTCATCTTTAGTTCTAAACAAAACAGAGGTCATAGTTCAAAATGTTACTATGCCAATACATTTTGTTACATAAATAAATGGCAAAAAATGAATATATTTATACTTAAAAATGTCGAAGGTAATGCGATAAAACCCTATGAACAATTCTGTAATAAATTAAGTAATGGTTTATACTAAAATAAACTCCAATTAAGTGCAAGGTATTGGAAGTTAGCAAAAATATTTGTTCTTATACCCTGAAACGTAAGTGTCTTGAATGGGCAAGGACACTTCACTTTGAAATGTACATCTTGAATTGGATTCTAGAATCTGAAATACAGTATGTTAAGAATTTTAAACTTTGAGGAACTCAACACAAGTTTAACTTCCCATGATCATAATATTGATACAAACTGACTAAATTAGCGATAAATCCAGGGAGTGGCTCGATGAACTAGCTTCTGTTTCCCGATTTGTTTATAAATCAGCATATCTCATTACATTATTACTACATGCCGAATTTTAGGTCAAAAGACCTTTTTTTTTCTTTGCATATATTTCAGGGAGAATAAGTAACGTCAACGTTTCATGGTCAAGTATAAGCACTGATCAAATTTAATAATACCTAAAATAGCCTACTTTGCTTATTAAAACCTATTTTTGGTGGAAGCTTCTACATCAAACCTTGTTTTTAAGGTTTTAAATATTTCTGAAGGTTTACAGAGTATTTGTTGTAACACATAAATGTTTGTTTTGTTTGATACTAATAAAATTGTGACAGTTGCATCAGTACCATTTTTATTTAATTTTTAAGTAAATCTTTTTAATTCAATTTTGCATATAATGATGAACGTTAGTGAATATCATTTTCATTTTCATTTTCATTTTTGTGTGTTTAAAGAAGCAAAGGACATTCTTTATTTTCCTTCACTCTCCGAGAGTAAGATGTTTTCTTTTTTTTATTCTGTATACCTGTCGTTGCGGCGAGGACATTTGAAAGACCCTTCTATTGTCTCTTAATACCGCTGCCTAAGCCACATGCGTAGAAGACCACACAGAGGACCCTGCGTGAGCCCAAGAAAGAAGAACAAAACAGCTCTTAGCATCTTTTTTTGAAATTGAGAAAAATAATAAAGTCTGAACACATTGAATAGAATCCAAGTGGAAAATAATCTCTGTGAATTTGTCAAAATCACATCATAGACCATATGTCGCCACGCAGTACCAAGATACAATTTTGACACAGGTCTGTAACTTGGTTCAAAAGCACGCACGAGACTACGGAGCGCCGAATAGACCCCTATAAAATTTTTCTATATTACATGTGAAATCTAAAAAAATCACGTACGGTGGAGAGAAGACGCTCAAACAACGTATATGGGGCGGAGATAAACAACAGCAAATTTAGGACATCAAAATAATCTAACGAATAAGAGAACAGAGACGAAATCGAAGACACCGTTAGAGGCGTATCCAAAAAGATCGACAGGTTAAAAATTCAAAACTCCAAGTCTGTCATTATCCAAGTACATCACCGGGAAACATCATATCACCACAACACAAAAACACACACGGAACTTACACACACACACTATATTGATAATCAAAAGTTAATCAATCGAGAATAATGTGCGGCTAAACTAACCGAAGCCGAGTGTACGGACTTGCAATTTTTCTTAGGCATAGGAACTTACACATTGATCTTCTTCAAATATATATATATCGCGAAACGCTTACAGACATTTTTTTGAGTGACAGAATTTCGCTCTTATAAACATATTCACGAGCAATTACAGACAATTAGCGATAACGGATGGCCTACATACTCACCGAAAGCACTTAGACTAGCTTCAATAATACACAATCAGTTTTGAAGTACTATAAACAATACTTAAAAACAATAAATACTATTTATCCGTGTAACACTACACTTCTGACACCAAGAGTGATGTTAGTGCAGTGTCACGTTTGAAAGTGCTGTTAAGAGTGAAAGTGCATCCTATCAGAAATGGACCAACAGAAGCCCCACCTTGATGGACTAGGAGACGCCCAAGAGCGACGCCCCTTGCAGTTTAAGAGGAGGACGCAGCAGGAATCGAAGAGAGGAACTCCGGATCCAGGACACTTCTCACGGAAGAAGGAGGCCAAGAAACGCAGGGACATCTGTATGTGGGTGGTCAGCTCAGTGGTGACTACGAAAGTGGTGAGACCAGTGTGGACGGCAAAAGGTAGGACCCATCCAAATTATTTTTTTGTTGATGCTAAAAGGGAAATTTTCGGCATTGAATAAAATGCAAGACGTTCGCAGTACAAAAGTTAAAGTCGGAACTATTTGAAAACCTTCAAACGCATTTTCATCATATGGAGAATAGATTTTCCAATTCGAACTATAATTACTAAACATTAGAATTTTCTTTTTTCTTTTTTTTTCTTTTCTTTTTTTTAAGCAAGGCTTATTGAAAATAGAGAGACTTTTTACAATGGTACTTTTACATATATTCTGTGACCAGTGAACATGTCGTTGTTTTTATTAAAGAGATAGTAGTTTATGTCATTATTCTAATTGTCACTTAGGATTTTTAAATAATATATAAAGAAAGTTAAATTAAATGTAGATCAAATAACAGGTTGTAGACCTTTAACGACTCGAACTGTGAAATTTGTCATGAAAGAAGTCTTTACTTTACCATATTGAAGTCTGTATGAAGCGAAAGTGCATAATCTGCGCTATGGACATGCAATATTAGAAATTGAAGATAATTTAGAACAAGGCGTAATATGTATTCCTAGAAAATCTATTCAAGACATTGCTCCAATTGTCCAAAGATTATTGTGTTTGTAAAGTCATTTTGCATAGAAGTTAACGGACTAAATGAATCTATTTCGATCTATATGCTAATAAAACTCTAATAAGTAATACTGTAATGTCTCCGCAAAAGTATGTTATGTAAGAGAGCTAAAAGATTAATTAGTAATTATAATATATATGCGAATAGTCTCGTAATTAATAATTTTCTTGGTTAGACATACGTAATCCGTAAATAAAGCGGAACCGACATTATTTTCAGTCAGGTAGAATACAGATGGAAAAACACGAAGTAGGCTAAGTAAAGCCGCAATTATTACGTCATTCTGATCCTCTAACAATAGAGCGATCAGAAGTCTATGCGCATAGACTAGACAAATAAATGAAAATATACGGCCATATACCAATCTTATTGATGACACAGAGAGAAAATCACGAAAACTCGATACACTTATGTTAAAATCTCGATAGATGTCTTTATTAATATGTTATTTGATTTTTATGTATGTATGTATGTCTTATGATTTTTTTTATATATCTACATATGTTTGTGTCTGTTGATTTTCTACTTGTGCTAATATGTGTATATATATAGCTTTTATGCATAATCAAATAGTAATGCTACACTCATTGATTTTATGTATATAATGGTGTATTCTTGTTAATTAGGTCAATGTCGAATTGCATATTTAGTGTACTTATACCCCATTCTCAGTTAATAATTTCAATAATTAGAAATGGTTAGCAGTCAGGCAGTAGGTTTACTTAACTCCTTTAGATCTTTCTGTTTCTTTCATACTTCCCACGAATCTCAAATCAAAGTCATGACTTGTTTTTCGACTTATTTTTATTTATTTATTTCAATTTACTTCAACTTATTTCCACTTACTTCAACTCGTTTCAACTTATTTTAAATCATCCCAATATTTAGTTTTCACCCAAATAAGATGTAGGTAGTTATATTCAAATTCCATCAAGCAATATAATATCTTAATTTCGTTAGTCTTGGAAAGGTCATAGTCAGAACATGTCAGCTGATCAACGTAAACTATATGCTTAGCATACGATGTCAAATAATTAGGTATTTTCAAATGCAAGATTGTAATTTAACCAGTTTGGTATGATATTATATATATATGTAAATTATGAAAGCTCTATATAAAATATAAACAATGCAAGATTGCATCTAGCACTGGTTATACACATCAATTCCATAGTTTGTTTATGTGTGTCAGGTTAATGATAACAATTCATTCACTACATAGGTCAAGAAAGAAAACCAAGATGTAATTTACTTAAATTGATTTCTTTTTGTGTTAAGGCCTTATGCCTTATTCTGAACATTTGTTGTCATAAAACTCAAAATTCAATGTTAATTTTCGGCCTGCCATTAAAAAAAAAATCTTGTTGTTGTTTTCGTTTGCTCATTAAAACTTTTACTACATTGTTAACCCCAAATTCGTAAGCTTTTTCTTTCACAAACAAGTTGTCAGGGATCTGTTAGGCTAATTAGGCCATATAAGCAATTTCTCGATTCTAGTGGGGATTAGACTGATTTTCAGAATTTTCAACTAAAATTTTAAATTCTAGATATTCGTTTATTTTCTGGTATTATTATTATTACTACTATTATCATTCAGTCCATTTGGAAAGTGAAAGTCAGTCACACAAACCAAACATTAGAGCAAAATTCACTTTCAGCGTTGCAGCATGTGAATACAGGATACGTATGCGAATAATATCAATTCTCATTTGCTTACACGGTTTTAGAGGGATCTTGTTTCCCTAAAGCCCTGGGACACCGCGGGGAGATAGGATTTCCAAACCGTGAAACTAGTCCTTATCGAGTCACAAACCATTTTAGTTCGGGGAATGGAGACTTTAACGCTGGTGCACAGGGAATAAATAGTGACAGACGAAATATGAACCCGAAACCTGTCATCTCATTTTTTTATTTTTATTATTACAAAATCAGGCGATATAAACGATCGCCACCGGGATCTCTCTCTGCATTTTTCAAATTTTACAAGATTTTATTATGAAGAAAATGGTCCACAGAACCCTTTCTAGAATATCTGTTATTAGTTGTTGTGATTGATTAGAGTTCAGCGACCCGTTCAGTAGCGAGGTTATATGAGTCATGGAAATACAGCTTAACATGCAATCCAAACGACATGAGCTTTCGCCAGGAATTGAACTCAGTTTTTTTTTAAGTATTTGATCACAGTCAGTTCTAACCCGTTGGGGTTAGAACAAACTTTATATTACACTTGGTATTGGGAAACAGTGGTGAAACTCGACACGAATCTCGTGACCTGAAAGCAGTCAGACCTGTGACCCGGTATGACTGGAGGAGACTCAGGAACGACGAAACACTGTCATACACATGAAGAATTTGTACGACACTGTTCAGGTAGGTCTGACTCTTCCTGCTGGTCGAGTGGCTAGCGCGTGCTCTTCTGATGTATGTAGTCCCGGGTTCGATTTCCGTTAGATCACTAAAATTTTACTTCAACTAGCATTTACTTTCATCAATCATCCATCTCTTTTAGCTTAAAGAGAATAAACTATTTTTTTTATTAACGTTCATTTTAGTTTTAAATATAATTCTAGCAATGTAATTCTGCCGTCTCTTCTCACTAAATTTATAATTGTCTTTCTCTCTTGATGTGTGCGTGTGTGTATCAAAATATTGCACTAAAAATAACTACAAGGTTCGTAAGAGTGAGAAAAATGAAATGAAATGAAATTTTCGGGTTTTACGTCCCACAGTTGTGCCGGCAAGGCTAAAGGAGACGATGATGATGAGAAATGAATAAAACGGTGGAATGAAGAAAGTGGTAGGAAATGGGAGAACCCGAGGAAACTCACGTACATGGTGTTTGTCCGCCACAAAGTTCACTTGGCGGGTCGTAAGAATGAGAATTACAGAAAATATAAGCTATATGATTTTCTTATAAGGGAACGTCAAAGTTTAATGAAGCGAGCCTGTAAAACTTCTCATGTAGAATATAAGAAATACTGCTCAGCCCAAACAGTGTTTTGTTATATCTTTCTGCGTAGTGTGTGTCCAAACGAATAGACGTAAAATTACATTTGATACAGTGAAGACATGGTAGATTAAGAAATGTCACACCAGGAATCAAACATGTGAGTATTCAAGCTAGGATAACGGACATCATTAATCCTATAAAATTCTGTAGAACTAACATTTCGGTTACTTTCGAGGCATTGGGTACTGTTGTAGTTCTTATGGTTTAAGGGCAAATTATAATAAATTCTGAAATTAGCTCTCCCTACAAAACAAAGAACTACTCTATTTTAAGATGACGTTCATTAAGGCGGCAGACTACTAAATATTTTTGAAAAACTAATAATTTTTCTTTTGCCCGTTTTTCGTAAGTGGAAAGAGGTAATAAAGTGTAACTTACCACAGTAATAGATAATGTTATTCTACATCCGAAAATACGAATCGGAAGAATTTTCAGTGTTGCCATCCATCGAAATTACAGTGTGATCAGAATTTGAATTACTAAAAAATCTAGGTAAAGGCAGCGACTAGAAAAATGAACTCAACGGTAATTGATAACTTATCATGCTGTCTAGGTTTCTTACTTACTACTTTTAAAATAATATTTCTATTTATTTTATAAAACTTACATAAATTATTACAAAATAAATAAGTTATTACAAAATAAATTCAAATATTATTTAAAAAGTAGTAAACAAGGAACATAGACAGCATGATAAGTCGTCAATTACCGTTGAGTTCATTTTTCTAGTCGCTGCCTTTACCTAGATTTTTGAGTAATTCAAATTCTAGTTACACTGTAATTTCTATGGATGGCAACACTGAAAATTCTTCCGATTCGCATTTTCGGGTGTAGAATAACATTATCTATTATTGTGGTAAGTTACATTTTATTACCTCTTTCCACTTACGAAAAACGGGCAAAAGAAAAATTATTAGTTTTTCAAACATGTTTAGTAGTCTGCCTCCTTAAGTTAAATAATGTATTTCAAGCTCTTCGTGTGACAAAAGTTAAGTTGTCATATGTTGTAGCGTACAATACAGACATGTACATTTGGGGTAAAAATAAATCTGTACCTTGCTTGCAACAAAGTAGATCGAAAGCACTACTTGAAATTCATGTAGCTTCAAGAAGTGTGAAAAGATGTTAAAGGGAAGCAAACCGTTTCAACTCAGAACCAGAAAATTTTAAAGAGCATTATCGAATAGTTAAAGACAATCATAATTTATGATTTTCACAACTTCTCAACACGTTTCTCCAATGATCAGTGGAGCGAGATTTTGATCATTTTGTCTCCAGCCAAGCGAAAGTCCCAAACGACAGCACAGCACATGAGAGTAAAACAGCGAGTTGAATACCTTAGCTAGATCTCTCCAAATAGGTATATATGCACGTGGAAAACTAAGAATGAAGCTAGTTCTCAAAATATATTCACTGAAAACTTGGAGAAACTCGCTCTCTTACTCTACTACTACCTTTAGTTTTCGCTCTTGTCTGTGTGTATACCTACCTACCTCTCCCCGTAAATATAAGGGGGTTTGAGATATGAAGGAATGAGTTCGTACTACCTCTTTTACCACCCTCTTCTGCCCAGCCTCCCCTTTTCCTAACTTTCTAATGATTTTCCTAGCTTTGTGTAGTTGTAGGACATTTTTTTGGTCTTTCTTCTTTCACATTTCTCTCTGTCTACTTTCCTGAAAACTCTATGCCGTTGTTTGAAAATTCCGTCCAAGTCGGGGAGGTTTTCTCTACGTAACTAGCTTTGGTTGTCTGCACACAATCCCTTTTTCCTTTCTCTTCTGCGCCTAATGGCGCAATTCACGGTCCGTAAACTTATAAGCGCCATTTAAGTCACCGACAGAGTAAGAGAGAAAATTAACTTTCTTCCTGTTATTGTTGTTCAAACAAGTAAATTATTCCCCCATTTATGTGCAAATGAAGTTAAATGAATCGCCCCAAAGTAAGGATTTACTGATGACATATTATTAAATTAGCAAATTACAAATTAAAAGGGATCCATTAACAGCTAATGAATATTCAGTTCTATTCCAACTTCGCTATGCATTGTCCTTGAGTTAAAAGGTGCCTTTTCCCCTTCCTTAATTGAATGAGAGAAAGAAGAAGAAACTATATATAATATAACGCTCATAGATTTTGTTTTTGTTTTTTGAAGAAACTATGAAATAAACTGTCTCCACGAAACACTCTCTCTATATAAAAGATAGCTTGAATACCAAAATTTCCTCCCACAAAACTGCAATTAAAACGAATTTCCGTTTTAGACTTATTTCCTTATTCTCTTCCTTCTAATATTCAATTTCGTTTTCCTTTTGTGCTGTAAAAAAGAAAGATGATAAACAGCGACAATAAGAAGGAATGAGAATTTCAAGGAAACAAATATTCGTCAAGTTGCATTTATTGTAATCATAATTTCTTTAAAGGACGGTTTCGCCTGAGCTTGATTCTTCTTCTGGCTTTGATATTTGTGAATCCTATTCTAAACAGTATCTTAATATAATATTTTATTTGTTTTATTTCCTGTCGGTCCACTCTCCTAACATATATATATATATATATATATATATATATATTTTAAATGAAACAATTATAAACCTCATTAGTGTCAATGATGTTATAAAATAGAGGATCTGTCCATATGTATGCATCTTCATTCTATTAACTTTATGAAACCAAAAAACAATCGAGCATCTGTCAGGGCGCCGAGTCGGATTGGCTACTCTCGTTTCCGCCATGAATGTTGGCTCAAATCATTGTGATGTTATTGGGCGAAGTAGAGATGAAGAAACTGTGACGTTTGGCTTCACGATTTTCTTGTATAGGCAGATCCTTTATTTTATAATATCAATGGTTAGTGTGAATAAAATCAAAATTTTAGGTTAAAACCAAGGATCTTATAAAATAGAGGATCTGCTCACAACAAAACCTTGAAGTCATACGTCACAGTTTCGCCACCCTTACTCTGCCCACTCCGCGCAATAGGATCGCAATGTTTTGAGCCAACAATCATGGCGGAAACGAAAGTAGCCAATCAGACGATGGTAGAAACGAGAGTAGCTAATCAAACGTGCCAATGCTCGGTTGCCTTTTGGCTTTACCAATTTAATAGGATGAAGATATACATGGGCAGATCCTCTATTTATGACATCCTTGGTTAAAGAAGTTAATATCTCGATTGTTGATTACTCATTATTTATCCTTTTATAGAAACACTTACGGGTGTTACAATATATAGTCGCAGCTATATAAGCCTAGTCGACTTTATCGCTGATATTGTTTTAATATAAAGTTGATTTAAGTATTTTCAATATGGCTGTCTATGTGAACAATTGACCGGTTATAAATAAACCTGCCTTCATATCACTACTAAATGTAAAATTGAAGAGGATAAGTGGCACCGGACATAATCATACTATGCTAAATATATTAATAAATGTATCAAACAGTATGTTTGTTTAAAAGTAAAAATTGATTGAGATTAAAATTGAGGGGGAAAAAATGAGAGCTCGACGATCAAATACTTATCTGTCCGACAGTCAGCTTGATCATTACCCCCCCTCCTTCGTGTTTGCCGTTCTTTATTATAGGAAAATATCTATCTCACTTTTTTTCACTACCTTAATTAAGGTTTTATATTTTCAGGTGCAGACTTAAGGCCCAGTCAGCAATGTTACTTAATAATAAGAATAATAGATTTTAAATAGTACACTTAAACCGGTAATTTATCTAAGTATTTTATTGCCAATTGTTTAGAAAAAAAGTAGTAATTGTCATATACTCACCCTTCTCGAGAATATTTCATTGTAACAGGGCTTCGTTTCTACAAAAGCGTGCCCTGCACAAGAAAGAGATGCAGTTGCAATTTATCTTAATCTCCAGTGCTGTTGGAGGAGGGGAATTGATCAACTCCGGAGGTGTAAAGCCCTCCCGGAGATATGTATGAAAGAAATACTGTATACTGTATAATTATTCTTTATTCGTTATTGCAAGAGATCTAAATGAAATAAATATTGTTTTTATTATTCGTGATCCAAATATTGTTTCTAATATTATATTGTAATACAGTCAAACTTTTTATAATAATCAGCGTTGCAAGTAAAATTGAATTAATGAATCGAATCTTCTGGAATTGTCTTCTATGGATTCTTCATTAAATAATTCTTTATCAAACAGAATGAAAATGTAATTAATTATCTTAACTTTTTATATTAAACAGTGGCGGCTGGTACTATATGTTGCATGGTTGTGCAACCGGATATTTTTTTTAATACTAAAAATATTTTTAAGTGTTAAAGTAGTGTATCAGTAAAAAATAAACCTTTGCTCTTGAGCGCAAAACAGTATTGATGCATTTCTGAAAAAAGTCAATTAAAAAAACGGAAAGAAAGAGAGAGATTTACCTTTCCAGTGGCAGCGAACGTTGCCACTGGAAGCAGTAACATTGAGCATATGGCAGCGAGCTCCTATCTCTTAACATGGGGAAGTGGATTTATTCTTGCAACGCTCCTATCTTCCCGTATTGGTCCCATGCGGTTGCAATTTCTGCCGCAACTGGTCAGCTTCTGTAATAGTTATGAATTCCTCCGCTTAGCAGCGCTTGACTCAATTGATAGGGTGAGGAAGATACAGATGCGTGGAAGAAAGAAGTTATTCACAAAACATAAACTCGCAAAGAACAAATATAAGTCTGGTGGTAGCAGGGACGGATCCAGGCTGAAAGTTTGGGGGGCGGTCGTTCGAAGTCAATAGATTTTATTTAACATTTATAATACAAAGGTGACAATTCTTGGGATAAGATTTATTTTTTAAAAAAAATCCTATTCTCGGGGGGGGGGGGGGTCAATCGAGTCTCCAAGAAGAAAATGTCTTACTACTGGTCTAATTCCTAGCTCTGTGCCTTTCGTGCACATGATTCCGTGTTCGATTTCCGGCGGAGAGCATAAATTAATATCAAATCATTCAATTCCAATACTCATCTGTCTTCTTTAGCCTAATTTGCTGGAATGTTAAACTATTTTTTTTTTTTTTCATTTTCAAAGGAAAACATCTTAGATTTCATGCTTCTTTACAGACAAAAAAATACGTGGTTCCTGAAAATGGACTTTTTGTTCCGTATATTTATACAAAGAAATGCTAACAAAATGCATATTGTCGGAGGAGAGAGGTGTTTCTGGACCCTAAAGAAAATAAAGCGGAAAATATTTGCGGTAGCGATGCTTTCTATTCAGAGAAACTTGGCGAGCAGCATTTCAGATTTCAATAAGGTCATAGAAAAATTTGAAGCCCGAAAGATCGAAGAAAGACCTTTCATTCTAAAATAATGCATAGTTTATATAATTAAATAATTTTGTTTAACTGCGTGCATGCAATTTTCTTGCTTTTTTTTTTCTGCTTTTCGGATTAACGCCATCATTCAAGGCTTACAGCACACACTATATATTCGATTTATCTCGTGTTCAATAACATGAGTGTAGAGGTTTTGTATATAAGTAGTGTATAAACATACATTGATAGTGGTTGTTTGAAAAAAGGAAATAGCTTATATATTAAATTAATATTAGAGAAATAATTTAATCAATAATATACAAATAGAGCTTAAAAGACTTTCCTCTTCATATTTCCTGAATATTTCTTGGATAAGACTCAAGAATGCTGGGGGAGGGGAACACTTGCGCGTACCTACATACCTTTGATATTACAACATTGCAACCGGTGCTTGTACAGACTACGAGCCGCTACTGATATTAAATAACATATTGGATGAATAAAAAAAGCTAAAAAAAAATGAAAGTTGTAACAAATAAAGAAAATGAAAATGAAATGAAATCTTTGAGTTTTACGTCCCACGATTATGCCGGTTAGGCTAAAGGAGACGGTGATGATGAGTAATGAATGAAATGGTGGAATGAAGAGAGTGGGAGGAAACGGGAGAACCCCGAGAAAACCCACGCACACGGTGTAACAAATAAAGATATTAAAAATCTCCAGTACTGATAAACTCTTTCCTAAAATGCCCACTACTGTCATTATAGCTTCTGAATTAAGCAATCCACAAGTCAAACGCTGCAGAAATAAATGTCTCTCATTGGTTATCATGTGCTCACTAATTAGGGTGACCATAAAATTTTGAGCTGGAAACGGGATAGGTTCCGGCTTTTTAAAAATCATGAGAAATGAGAAACAGGTCGGTGCGTGAATTAATTCATGTTTACCTAATTGTCAGCCAGATGCCAAACTGCCAGCATCTCTCGCCATGCCCGTAAGAATTTTGGTGTTTAAAAAAAATTCGCGTTTAAATTTCCTTTCCTACATACAATTGACTTATAATGACTATACTTTTAGAGACGTAAGAATGAATATGAAAATTGGCTCTAAAATGGCTACACGTAATAAGGCTAGGATTACTACTGGTGCTGAATTAGCAACCCTGGACAGGACTTTTAGGTCTATCTTTGTCCTTATCAGACAGTGTTCTGATATCAGAGCTCCCTCTGTTCTCTGTCTCTCTGTTGCAGGGCGGATTCAAGTAATTCGATACCTATGAAAAAGGAAAGACACGTTGAAGTTTGTTCAACAAAAAAACCAACTGCACAAAACGGGACAAATACTACTTTTTTTCCCATCCACTGACAGGACGGCCGGGATGGCCCTAAAACAGGACTGTCCCGGTCAAATCTCCATCGCAAACTTCTACCAGATTGACCTATGATATTAGCCAACCTTCGCACTATCTTTGGGAAAACGAAATGAAATAAAATCCTTAGTTAAATATTCTTATGTCATAACTAAGAATCGAACTTTCGGGGGGGATTGCGGAAACATTTTTAATTTAGCACATGACTTCTGAGGTTCCAAACTCGAAATTTATGGCCACTGAATTCCACCAAAGAGAACCTTTTCTACCCAATCAAGGAATTCTCACCCAATAAGCAATAAATTTTAAAGTTTTCATTCGTTATTTGTTTACGCGTGAATTTCAGTTCCATCTTGTTTCCCACCGCAGTATTAACATTGATTTATTGCGTCCTTACGTTATATACAAGAATGCATATACTTTTCTTTGAATATCCACAACACAGTAGAAAAGATATCGAAATGTAAACTTAGGGAGGCATAAGTTGGAGAAATGAAAACGTTCCGGGGCCTTATAGATTGCAGAGAATGTAAATAGAAAACGCGACAGTACAAAAATTTGCTGTAATTGTGAAATTTTGCTATTTTGACTAAAGCAAATAAAATCACAAATTATCATTGGTAAAATAAAACAGTTTGAGTCAACGTTCGGAAATATCTCTTCTGTATGAAAGACTGGGAAGCAGAGAACTTAAAAGCGTAGAAAAACTGATATAAGCTATCAACTCAAATTTTATTTTGTATATTTTTTTCTTATCTGCAAGTTATCCACACACATACATTTTAAGTCTGACATTTTGCAACATTTAGATGATAAACGTTATCAAATTCAATTCATTTCTATTTCACTCTTCCACGCTTTGAAATGTCAATAAATCTAAGGTCAAACTGTGATATTCATTTCCATTTCTTGATGTTCAATTAAGCATATTTTTCAAGTTATCAAAATACTTTATACGTATAGAATTTGATACAGAAACATTAAAATTGTGTTTGAGATAAAGTGTAATTAATAATTACTAGCTATAAGCACCCATCGTTGTCGGGTCTTAATTCAGCAAATCGAATTAAAGAGAGGAGAAAAAAATGTTTTTACTTCATTCCCCGTTGTTTATACTCTAGTATCATGTAAATCCGCATAACCATGACGTAATAAGGGTTGCATACACACAAGGTGCTCTTAGATATACTGTATTGCGAAATATATGCATACGTATTAGCATACATTTTCACTTCCTCCCAAATTTGACTCCCTTCCTGAGTCGAAAATCGAAACAATGGCTTCGTAGGCGATTAGATCTAGTGAAAGTCTATTCGCGTACCGAACTTGGTGGCTCTAGATCTCTCCTTTCTACACGAAAACCTGATGACACACACTCACACACATTATATATATATATATATAATGTGAGACTGTATGTATAAAATGTATTAATTATGACACTTTTCATTGAACTAAATTCGATTCCCGCTGGGGACACTCAGTCGGAAAGGTGTAAAAGCCTTTTCAAGGCAGCCATCATCAGTGAGATTTTCCATATTCACACTTTGCAAATGGCGGGATGGTACCTCACATAAAGGTTCTAGACTGATTCCTTTCTTATCCATTTCTTTCTCGGGTAGTGTGATCGCCGAGAAACGTCATCCTTCATAAAAGGCCATAGATATAGGGCGACAGTATGTCTCGTTTTGACTGGGACAGTCTCATTTTGGGGGCGTGTCCCGGCCGTTCCGTTAGTAGATGGAAAAAAGTAGTATTTGTCCCATTTTATGCAAGTGAAAGAAGTAAATAACAAACCTAGTACATTTACTCCTTGTAAAGGTATTAATAATATCAAACAGACAAGAAATGAACCGAAATTCCCTACATTAAACGTGATTTATAGTTCGCAGTACTGTTCGAAAGGCAGCATAGGTTTTAGCAGTTGGCTGTTTGTTGAACAAACTTCAACATATATCGAATTACTTGACCCTGCCTTGTAATAAAGAGAGAGAGAAGGGGGAGTTCTGATATCAGGGCGCTGATAAGAACAAAGATAAGCCTAAAAGTTCAGGGTTGCTAATTCAGCACCAGTAGTGATCCTAGCCACATTCTTATTACATGTAGCCATTTTATAGCCAATTTTCATATTCATTCTTACGTCTCTAAATTATAGTGATTATAAGTAAATTGTATGTAGGTAGAGGAAATTTGAATTTTCTAACGCCAAATTTCTTACGGGCATGGCGAGAGATGCTGGGCGAGGGTGTTGGGTGTTGGCAACACTGCAAAAGTCAGTCACTGCAACCTGTCCCGTTTTTAGCTGAAAATTTTATGGTCACCCTACATATGTGCCGAATGCCCAGCAATATAATTCCTAATCCTAACTGATGAATATATCAAGCATGTAATTATTTTTAATAAAAGATTATGATTCTTGACAAGGATGGCAATTTACTTGCAGCTCTCTGAGCGGAAATACCAGGTTTGATTTCCGGTGAGGCCTCATGTGTCTCGGATTCCATATTGAGGTGTAAGTCAAGTCTCATATGACCTTGATGATAAAAAGTCGCAACTAAGAATCAAACGAAAACACTCTGTATCCCTCTTCGCTGGTCTAGTGCCTAGGGCGACAGCCTTTGAGGAATATGATTCTGGGTTCGACTCCGGTGGGAGAGTACCTATATTTCGGATTCAACCTTAAACTGTAGGTCCATGTTTCATATAACCTTGATGCTGAAAAGAGACGCTAAACTTTAATAAGCGATGGACAGCCGGTGATTCGAACTCGGAAGCTCCCGGGTTGCAAAGCTGTGGAACACAGCATCTGTTGCCGGGCTAGTTGCTCACTAAACTTTGCTCATACCTGGTCAGTAATTACCAAGAATATAATTACCACATTCACAAACATATACTTACCACATTACCAGAATATAATGACCACATTCACAAACAATGACCCACTGCTTCATTCTCGCGAGTCACCACTGTTTTGTTGTAAGTACAGTATGTGCCTCCTACTACCGTGACGGCGTCCTGTACTCAGGGGCGTCATTTCAGACTTCGCTTGAAGGGGACAAGCGTAACACCGACCAGTGCCGGTCTGGCTAGGTCGGCTGCTCGGCGATCGCCGAGGGCCCAAAGGGCCCGAGAGCCTTTGGGAGGGCCCGAACGCATAGGAAAATAAATATTTAAAACTTAAAAAATAACTTTAATTATTAGATGTTTAGAATACAAAAACAGAATTAACTACTGATAATTTTAAAACACAACAACATAATTTAATGTAATGCTTGAAAACCATTAAAAAAAAAAAAAAAAAAACAGCACCAGATTTACACATAACAAGCTATAGCTTAAGGCGCCACTCTTGTAGGGGCCCCCAAAATATTAAAAAAGTAAGTTGGATATAATGACATTTTTTCCTATCTAACTTTAATTTTCAGTTCGCAGTTCATACGGTATCTTCTCTAATAACATTACCTAGATACAGTATCGAAAACCATTTATCTGTTATACTATTTCCCTTCGGACTTTATAGTTGCCGCACTTTCCTTTTTGACAGTTTTCATAGATTTATTGTTCTTTTCTTTTCGTATTTTTCACAGGCTTTCCGAAAATTCTCGAACATTAACATTGTATTAATTCCCGACAAAAACGAGTGAAATAGTTTACTAAACATTTTTTTTTTTTTTAATTCCAAGATATTTTCCTATGTATGTTCTCTGCATGTATAACTTCCTTAAAACAGTCATTTAATCACTAGAAAAAAGATTGAAGCGGTAGCTTAGTCTATTATTGGATGTT
Organism: Thermobia domestica; assembly: GCF_964235325.1. Taxonomy (NCBI): domain Eukaryota; kingdom Metazoa; phylum Arthropoda; class Insecta; order Zygentoma; family Lepismatidae; genus Thermobia; species Thermobia domestica. The sequence goes on from NC_137471.1 coordinate 10,804,393, forward strand.
TACAGTGGGGTGAGGTCAGCGTTAGCTTGTCACCGTCGTTTTAGTGTTAAGCCCCATCCTTTTTTGCTTGTTATTTTGACAACAGTGGACAATGAATCATTTCAAGTCAGGTGCATGTGGATGCAAACCAGCGAACAGTGATTGTTTGTAAGTGAAGCGAAGTTAGAGGTCACGCGATAGTATTTCGGAAGCACAAATCAGAAGTGGTGTATAGCAAAATATATTCGTGTACGTTCAGGCTTGTTTTGTAAACGAAACTGTTAGTGATTCGTATTTCGTAATCTCTACGTCCGGCAAGTTGAAAAGTCCTTTGTAATGACTATGAATTGATTTTGAGAATGTACATGTAAAAAGCTGTAGAAAATGAGTTCAACAAGTGGTGCTGCAAAACGGAAGAGGAGAAAAGAAAGAGAACATTTGAAAAAAAAAAAAAAAAAAACACTTTAATTCATTCATATTTTCGTCGTTCTGCTGAGAGTGAACAATAGAAAAGTTCTGACTGTTTCTCAAGTACAGGTGAGCAAAAGTAACAATAATTGTAATCTAGGTGGTGGTGCAAACACAAAACTTTATCATCCATAATAGATTTACATTATGATAATGTTGAATCTTCTAAATTAGGTACATTTTTGTCAGTATTGTTAGATATGTCAACAGGCAATTTCGATTGCAAGACAAAATATACAGTGCGTTCCCTTCTAGGACAGTGGTGCAAATTCGAAAATTTGTTCCTAGCTGTAGTCATGTTAGACATGTTTTCAGTTACTTCTGTGTTCATCTTTCTCCAAAGCAAGTCTTTAGACTATGCAAAGGCTTGGCAGTCGGTAGATGCATTATTAGACGAAATTAGAAGAAGTGACAAAAATTTTAAAAGATTGCATAACAAATGCAAATCCCTGGTTAAAGACATCAAAGCTTATTTTAGGAAAGGGGAAATTGATATAGAAGGTGATTTTCCAGAAAAAAGAATTCCCAAGGTGAAGAAAATGCCTTGTGAACAAGTTTCTGACGAGGCTAGAAATTTGTCACATGACCAGAAATACAAAGCACTATACTTTAACATTCTCGATTATACGAGTAAAAGTATAGAAGAACGGTTTGTACCCAACAAGACTCTACTGCTTGATTGTTCCTGGTTAGACCCAAAAAGGTACGAGGATATAGTTGCAATGGAGGTAGAAGATTTTCCAGATGATTGCTTGTAAACTGTTTCTCAATTAGCAAACGTGAATAGAAGTGAGTTGTTGTTAGAACTGAAACAGTTTGCAAGCCAGTATCGTAATTTGAGTGCAGATTTTAGTGACAAGTCTGAAGAACCAGAAGAGAAAGAAGTGTGTAAATTTGTGAGAATTAAAAAGTAATGATGGTGATGGTGATTCAGATGAAAGTGTGACATCTGAAGAAGAATCTGAAGATTAAAAGAAAAAGTCTGAAACTCAATGTGGTACTAAAAGGAAATGTTTCAAATGTCTCTCATGTGCATTTCCCATTCTCTATGAACTATCGTCACAGTCTGGATTATTTAGTAATTTATATACTGTCTTTAAATATATAATGACCATTCCATCCGCTCAGGTGACTTGTGAACGAGTTTTTTCGAAATTGAAAATTGTAAAAAACAGACTCAAGATATTCTTTAAGCGAGAACTTACTATCTCCTTTAATGTTGAGAGAGACTTGTTTATAAGTTTGGACAAAAATAAAGTCACTGATGAAATTGCGGTGACAAGCAAAATTTTGAAAAGAAAATTAATGTATTGATATGTTCCTGATACTTTGTAATTCCTGTGTGTGTCTGAGTCATTTTCAATTTTACAATTATGTGCTTTATAATATTGTAATCATTTAACTAACTAACTAACTAACTCTATGGCCTATGGAACCCGGAGGTTCAATGCCGCGTTCACAAAAGCTCTCCACTGACTTCTATCCTTAGCCAATTGGATCCAGTTTCTACTTTGTATTCCAATCTCTGAGAGATCCATCTTAATATTGTCCTCCCATCTGCGCCTAGGTCTTCCTAATGGTCGTCTTCCGATTGGTCTTCCAGTCAAGACTTTGAAAGCGTTTCTACTTTCTTCCATTCTAGCTACATGACCCGCCCACCTAAGCCTTCTAGACTTGACGACCCTAACAATGTTGGGTAAACCATATAACTTATGTAGTTCCTCATTATGAAGTTTCCGCTATTCCCCATTCCCGTTCCTCTTGGGTCCGAATATTCGTCTCAGGATCTTGTTCTCAAATACTTTCAGTCTATGTTCTTCCCTCAGAGTAAGTGACCATGTTTCGCAGCCATACAGAACAACAGGCATAATTATCGTTTTGTATATTTTAAGCTTCAAATTCCTCGACAGGATTCGCGACGACAAGAGATTTTGAACCGAATAGTAACACGAATTCCCTGCTTTTAGTCGACATTTAATTTCTTCGTGAATATGATTTTCCTCTGTTAATATTGATCCTAGATATTTGAAACTATGCACTTTATCAAAAGTATTATTTAATATTTTAACGCATCCATAATTTGCTGTATTCCGGTCCCGACGCACTTCCATGTATTTAGTTTTCTCTGCATTTACTTCTAAACCCATGTCCCTGCAAGCGTTTAATAAAATCTCTGCATTTCTTTCTATTGTTCTCCTATCATCCCCTATTAAATTTACATCATCAGCATATGCCATAACCTGGTGAGTACCGTTCAACGCTAGGCCCTGGTCGCTATCTTTGACTTTCCTTATAGCGTATTCCAGAACGAAGTTAAATAATACTGGCGACAACGCATCTCCTTGTTTCAGGCCATTTTCGACGTGAAAGCTCGTGGACAAAAATTTTCCTATCCGGACTTTACTTTGGGATTCATTTAAACATATCTTAATTAATCTAATGAGCTTTCGCGGTATTCCAAGTTCTATAAGAACGTTGTATAATGTTTCTCTCCTAACCGAATCGTACGCCTTTCTAAAATCATTAAATAGTTGATGTACTGGGGTATTGTATTCCCACTTTTTTTCGAGTATTTGGCGAATGGTAAATATTTGATCGATAGTTGATCGATTTCGTCTAAATCCGCACTGATAATCTCCAATAATTTCATCTGCGTATGGGGTCAGTCTTGCTAACAGAATATTTGAAAGGATTTTATAGGATGTTGACAGAAGAGAAATGCCTCGATAGTTATTACAGTCAGTTTTGTCGCCTTTCTTGTGAATTGGAACAATGATTGATTCTTTCCACTCTTGTGGCAATTCTTCCTTGTTCCAGATAAGGAGAATGAGTTTGTGTATCTTGTTCCACAATTTCTCGCCTCCAGCTAAAATTAACTCAGCCGGAATTTTATCTACATCCGGAGATTTGTGTTTCTTTAATTTCTTTATAGCGTTTTATTGTAATCATTTATTAGTAGTAATTAATAATTTTCCTGTTTGTATTAATATAAATCTAGAATAAGCTTCACTTTGCTTATAAATCTAGAATAAGCTTGCATATCAATATTTTCGTCTTTTTACAGTTATGTGGTCATATAAATGTTGTAATACACGTTAAATATTTGTCATTAGTTCTCATAGAATAATAATAATAATAAAAATGTTTATAACTATACGGGTTTCGCATAATTTTGCCATATCAACACATTTCTCTTTATTTCACTCATAGCCTCTACATCATATAGTACAATGCTGAACTGACGCCGAAACCTGTATCATGATTTATATCTACGTTATATTGTTTAAGTATGTTTTACCTTGTCATTTATCGTAACATAGATAGATTTAAAACACTTCAGAAACTTTTTTTTTCATATACAAACCTTTAATCATTGTTGTAAGTACCGAAGATACGCTGTGAAAAGTTTCTCGATCAGGGGACCCACAACCAACTTTAGCCGAGGGCCCGTGATTGCTCCAGACCGGCACTGACACCGACATAACATTTTCACGTTTTGTACTAATATATTAGTAGACAATCGATTAAAGTATATGTATTCCTCAAACTCTTGGGGGGGGGGGCGAAAATTGCATCTCCTGCTCCCCCAAAATGACGCCACTGGCTGTACTTCAAAGTCCCTTTCTTCATCTTACTCTTCGTCTTCTAGCCACGATTACTAACATCTCTTAATTTCGAATTCATGTGGAATTCCAACATTACATCGTTGCTTTCTCATAGACGCTGCTCGCTACGTGAATACACATTGGTATTTACGGCTAGTCAAAATAGCCTTTCTCTTTTTTGCGCTTGAAATGCGTTCGTCCTTCATATTTATGTGCCATGTCAAGTCTCGAACGGGATCCTCAACCAGGGACGTACGGAAGGGGGGGGACACGGGGGTCCGGACCCCCCCCGAAACTTCGACTTTTTAAAAATTTAGCCTAATTTTAGGGGCAATTTTAGCAATTTTAATATAAAATAGCTTCATATTTAGTTTGAACCCCCCCCGAAATAAATTCCTGGGTACGCTACTGTCCTCAACTTAGGAAACAATCTTTTCAACGTAATTATGTTCAATAAAAATCTGCGATCTTAATATTAAAATTTTATATTTGTCTTCTTTCAGCAGTACAAAATAGAATATTCGTTTAAACAGTAACATATAATTTTAGCTCTGAATCATTAAACATCTTAAAAATTTAAATACTGTATTCGGAGTTATGTCAATTTTCTAAATTTTCTTTCTTTGCACTCTACAACAGCTATGGCTGGCCCGAGGCTTTTGGTTGGAAGAGTGTGTGGTTATTTCTAACTTTCTACAGTGGTATGGCAATAATACTCTTCGAATCGTGCGTCTTTATGACTAAGTTTGGTGTTACTTCGCGCTCAGTATTCTACAAAACAAAACAGGTTTTCATCAAAACACAGCGAGACATCGAATGATATCTAGGATCCACATTGGTTACTACTCTTCGCAAGGTTCTTCGTACAGCAACAACGCAAAAATAAATAAATAAATAAAATAAAAAGCAAAATGACATAACTGCTATGCTGATTATCTCGCAAATTTTGCATTGGTTGACGCAAACCATTATGGAATGTGTCTGTATATCTCAAGAATATTCTCAAGAGCAAGAGAATAACGTTTAGTAGAGCGGAGCGACCAAAAACGACAGAATTAGCCGAAAAGGCCGTTTTCGCTCACCATATGGGTATCCTCCTACACTCTGGGAGTCTCATCTGCAAAAGAAGTTTGAAACAAAAACCAATGACGAGTAACAACTGGGCATATGTGTATTTTCTTTTGCGTATCCTGCGCACAGCTTAAAACTCTCGGTGACGGTGATTACAACAACATAAATAAAACGTGTATCTATACAAATAGACATATTATATTTATTACTTTCAGCCCAACAAATCATAATCGCGTCTTTTTAAACAGGCAGTGGCGTATTTAAGGGGGTCTTCCGGGTTTAAGCCCCCGAAATTTTATTTACTATATTAAAGTAAATGAAATATCTTACAAATTTTTCACATTTCCAGGAATAAAGTTAGCAGAGCCTCCCCCCGAAACAAAATCGTAAATACGCCACTGACCATAGGTAAGAGCAGGCTCCCAGTAAGCAAACACGTTTTTCTAAGTTTGTCCTTAATTTCCCTTGATAGATTTTACTTTAAAGATTCTTCCTGTTATGCCTTTGCTACGTGTAAATTTTAAATCATGCTTTCAGTCCAGATAGCCTTGGTGTATAATCCTGTATACGCTTACACGTGTTAGACGAGATGTAAGAATAAAGACTGCCCAAGAACGAGAGATTCTCTGTGTGTGTGTGTGTGTGTGTGCAACTTTTAAGACATCCTTCGATAACCTTATATAAATCTGTATACGCTTAGACCAGATGTGAGAATAAAGGCTTCGCAAAAACGTGTGCGCGTAAGACTTACTTAGTCTTACAGATTACTTCTGTGTATGGCTTCACTAAGTGTAAGTTTTAAGTCATTCTTCGAGTCCAGATAGCCATGTGTATAATCCTGCATATGCTCACACCTGTTAGACCAGATGTAAAAATGAAAGTTGCACAAAAACGTGTGCACATTAGACTCAGCATTAGAGATTCTCTGTGTGTATGTCTTTGCCAAGTGTAAATTTTAAGATATGTTGGACCAGGGGCGTCATTTCACACTTCGCTTGAGGGGGGCAAGAGCACCACCGACATAAGACTTTTACGTTTTGTACTAGTATATTAGTAGACAATCGATTAAAGTATATGTATTCCTTAAACTCTTGGGGGGGGGGCAATTGCCCCCTCCTGCCCTCCCTAAATGACGCCCCTGTGTTGGACAGGCGTTTCAACTTAGAGAATTTTTAAAGCTAACCTTATATTTCCTATTATTTGCAAATCTGACGCAAGCTTGCAATCGAGCAACTAGGTTGGTTAGGTCTGCAGCCGTATAAATGCAAGTTTGTGCAAGCCCACAGACAGCCTTGAATAATGCTATTGAAAGTCTGGAATGCCATTAGGGTTGGTTGGTCGCGTAGTTAAAGAAAAACATTCATATCCTAGCATTGGCTTCATCTGTTTGTAATCCGAATAAGTCATGATCGTTTCTGAAGGTTGTTTGGGAAAATATCACTAAATTATAAATTATCTTTTTGTAACTTAATAAATACTAATGTATGTATGTCTCTTTGAACATCATGTGAAAATTATTCTCAATGATTCGCATATCTATACAAACTCCCATACTCTAGTATTGACTTTATCTCTTTGTAATACAAATAAAAATTACATTTGAACACCTGTATGTGAGAATGTCAATGTCGCGCATTTATACAAACACACAAATATTAGAACGAACTTTTATCTCCAAGAAAATATAATAAATTTATTCGTTTCTCTTAGAACGCAACGTACTATAAAACCCAGGTTACCTGCAACAATAGTCCCCTGTAATATTACGAATATTCTTGGCTTAAGTTTAGAGTTGCCCCTCCAGTTTCCAACCTACAAAAATGCAGTTAAAATATTTAAAAAAATGTTAGGTTAGGCTAGGTTAGTTTAAGTTAGCTTTGGTTAGTTTAGGTTCGGTTAGATTACCTGGTAAGACTTTAGTTAGACTAGAACAGTGACCAGAACAGGTTCTCATATAAGCTTCAAGTATCACTTAAATTCAGTAATCCATGGTTCTGATGAAAATGTAATAATTCTCTTCATTATTCTTATATAATTCTGTAAAACTCAATGCGAAAATACCATATTCAACGCACCGATTCTCCATCCTATACGACTAACATGCTGTTCAGTTATCGAAATCTTCCGCGTCTTGCAAATAGTAGACCCACTTCTACATATCTTTTCTCGTATTAAACATAGCTTTACTGCCAAACTTTGTTACTTAAACATCACATAAGATCTCCAAATCATCATTTCTTACCCCATTTCTCCTGTAATTTTTTTCTAATTTTTATAAAAAACGGAGGGGCAACTCTAAACTTAACCCATATTCTTCAACCCTCTAATGCAACAGTTATCAAACTATGCTCTGCAAACTACTATAAATTTATGTTCCACAAAAATTGAAAAATATTAAATGAATGCAAAAATATTACTAGAGAATAGCAGGTCACCAATAACTCGATAGAAAACAGCAAGGTTTGATGAGCAAACCACTTCACGTCACGAATCGCCAGAACGAAATTACGTCTTGATTAAGCTTATAAATTTGCTACCCATGGAATGAACGAAGGTTAGACTTGATCAAATATACTAGACTGTCTATCTGCGTCACGGACTAAGTTAGGGTTTGAGTAAGGTTAAGATGGGCTACTGGTGGCCTGAACAAAGATAGGCTTTGAGCACAGTTTATAAATGTGCCATCAGTGGGATGAAAGAAGGTTAGGCTTGAAGCAAGGTAAATAGACTGTTCACCCTTGGTAATAGATGGGCAACCAGTGGCCTAAACGAATATAAGTTTTGAACACGGTTAACAAATGGCCTACCAGTGACTTGAACGAAGGTTGGCCTTGAACAAGGTTAACAGATAGGCTTCCGGTTGCCTGGATGAAGAAGGTCCTGAGCACGGTCTATAAATGGGCTACCCGTGACATGAACAAAAATAGACTGGATTAAAGTTAATACACAGTCCAGCTGTGGCACGAACTAAGAAGCTAGCCTGTGAGTAAGGCTAACAGATGGGCGACCGGTTTTCTGAACAGTGCTCGGTCTTGATCAACGTTAAGGACTACCTCAGATTACTCAGCTCTCAGTTCAGGTGAGAAACTAGTATTCGGTGGAGTTTGATGATGAAGGTAAGCTCTGTTTTCTCCATTTGTGATACTAAATGACAACTATCATCAAAATAACCTACGATTGTAACTCTTTCTCTCTTTCTTTAAACCCTCAAGCCGTGGGTGGCGATTAGGGGGGCAGTTGCCCCCGCACTTTTTTGAAGTAAGCCATTAATGCATATAATTTCATTTGGAAATGTAAAGACTTTGTATTGTTACTGGTTCATAGAAAAGATGGCCATATAATATTTGCCATTGCGTGAATACGTATTGGTTATTTTTTGTGGAGTTAAGAAAGCTACAGGAATTGCGTTTTAATTGCCACAGAAAATAACCCCCTAAAATAACCTATTGGAGCACAATTCCAGCATCTTTCACTTCTTCTTACAAGGGCTCGATATGTTAGTCAGCCGCTTTGAAACAAATCGGGAGAACATTATGCAAAAAAAATAAATAAATAAATAAATAAATAAATAAAAAATAAAAAAAAATAAAAAATAAAAAAAAATAAAAAAGAAAGAAAAAAAGTATTTCACAAATTATTCTTTAATTGCAAAAAATTGACAGTTCCTAAAATGTCTATTCTTCTTTCTAAAGTAAGGAATACTGATTAAAAAGAGCGTGATAAAAAACAACTTTTACCTTTTCCATTGTTTTGTAGTGTAATATACAAGTGAAGTGTTGTGTTTAGGGGTGTACGAGTGTATATACAATTAAATTTAGTAAATTCAACATAATTCTAGGTTTTAAGGTTATTTTGTATAACTGAAGTGCGGATTGATTCTAAGTATTGTTGTGTTTTGATGCGTTCCAAGAAAGTGAAAACTGCACCTAATGGCAACGAACATGTTTCGAGAAGTGGCAAAAGCAAATATTTCTTTAAATGTCGCTTGTAGTATTTACTGTCTTTCATTTTCTAAGAGTAATAACATACATTTAATAGCGTGTGTGGAATTAAATACTAAGTTTTTCATTAATCCCCAGTTTCAGTATAACTTTTGCAAAACAAGCATTATTATTCATTACTATGATTAATATTATCCTTTCTATTTATTTGTTTTACAAATTCATTACTAAATAATCTGATCACACAATTTTCCAGACAGAATTTTAAGGTATTCATGAGCAAGAAATCAACTCTCTTCTTACACTTTCGTTGTTTAAGAGTACAAAGAGCAAGTGCCAATTGCGTTGGTCTTGTCAATTTACTTAATAACATATGAAATACAATATACAGTATTTTAACTGAAAAGAGGTATCCTATTAGTTATACAACCTTTCGTCAAACAAAGTGTTAGAAACAACCACGAAAACTAACATTTATATACAAATATTCAGATCATGTCTTGCTCCCTCACTTTTAACGCCCAACCGCCGCCACTGCCTCAAGCTACACATGCTTATTAATCTTTGGTTCCACTTTCTCTTATATAAACGTCCTTCATGTAGGAGAGGAACAGAGCATATACAAAACTGCATACTCCAATAAAAGGCACTCTGTTCTTTTGCGGTATCCATTTATAAGCTACAAAATTCATAGATGGCCAGAAGCATACAGCAACCTAAAATATAAAGACACATTGAATAAAAACAGTTTATAACTGTACATTGTAATTAAATTATCAGTATTCAGTGAAACAGTTGATCAACTATCTTATTTGCTGGCCCCGTAATTTTTTTGCACTAAATTTTTCATGAAAAACATATTCTTAATACCTATTATAAAGTTTCTTCCTTTTTTTAAAAAAAAAAAACTACAAAATTATACAAACTGAAGAAAACTAGAAATAGCTTTGCCACCCGTCCTGAATTAGTCGACATCCCGAATTTTAAGAAAAATTTCAGCAACCGGAATTAAGCTTAAGAGAGACGTATTATGGCAAACATCAAAATGTTCTAAACACAAAATATGCGACAGAAATTCTTAGCGACATTTGTAAATTTCGACCCACGATAGTGTACCTATGACTATCGAGATATCGATATGGTTCTATCAGTAAAATTATTCCGTGTTGGCAACAGTGAAATCACCGCCAATGATGTCATTCTTTGTTTGTACCGGCTTAATGGTTCATAACTTATGCTCAACTACCTGACAACAACAGGGGTGCACCGAGGCAAAACTTTCACCCGAGCAAAGTGACTTTTTGCCCCCCCCCAATCCTAGCCTATATTTTACATTACAGTGATTTTAATATTTTAAACTCATTTTTCAAAGAGAATACGGTAATTAATACTCAAACACATGATACAGGTATATGTAGTACTTAAAAATATACATAGGGTATTAATTATATTGTGTTCTTTATTATTATTATTATTTATGTGCCGATATGTATAAACAAAAACAAAATATCGAACAGCATGTATTGAATACTAGTAATGTGACATGATTACTGCTGTATTGTAAACTGTTTTGTTGTATCAAAAGCATCATGAGTCATTCTACCATATATCCAACTATGTAACAATCTATTCTAATAACGTGAAATACTAAAAAAAAAAAAAAAAAAAAAAAAAAAAAAAAAAAAAAAAAAATTCACACGTGTTGAGCGTGTTTTACGCACAGCAATATAAATAACCGTTTTTATGTAGGTCCTAGTAGTTGAAGTCCATAGCATTCATAAAACGTACAAAAACATGAATGACCCTCATGAATCTGTACAAAAACTCTCACAAGACTAAAGCTTAATAACAGGTTTTATCAAGTACTAGAAGTTCCCTATCTTTCGTACGTTTGATAAGTAAGTAAACCATATCAAAGTCAATTTAGGGAACTTCATGGGAAAGCGTCCATATCTTTTCCTGGAATAAAACAGTACTTTACAATCTAGAATAATTTACACAATCACAAATTGCTTTCCTAATTTTGCAATCTTTGGTCTCAGGCGTGATAAATAGTAGCATAAGAAAACTTAAGAAAACTAAATAAAAAGTTAAATTCCACTATTACTGAAAATTAGCAACAAATCAAGCAACTTTAAATACATTACGAACATACACCTCCTAGATACTACTTTCAACAAAGGTTGACAGTTCGGCAGTGTTGCCACAGTCCTAGCTCTGGAGTGGGCGGAAAAATAGTACCAAATTGAAACAAAAAGGGCTGAATTCATTATTTTATACCATCTGAAATAAAAGTGTCGTGGAACGCCGTCTCCCCGCTTTCAGAAAATATCTGTGGCATCCCCCACTTCTAAAAAATTACAATGGGCAAAGATAGGCACGGGGGACGGGCGTGACGTCATGCATCCCCCTACTTTTTCAGATCCACTTTTACCCCTGAGTGTAATACATGGCTCTAAAACATGCAAGTAACAGAGTTAAAGTTCTATAACACTCCCCCCTTTTCCCAGAGTTTAAATCAAGAAAGTGTTTTATTTAAATAATTTTTAAAAACATTCAAATTGGACGACTAAAATTTCTACCACACTGCTTCTTTCTTGTCGGCTTCATGCATGGCGCGGATGCGCTCATCTAGCGTTATTTGTTTTCCCGTATAGTTCGAATTACGAATTTTCTACACAAAGTTCGTAGCGTTATGCGGTGCAACGTCGCAGAAATGAGTGTTCAACAGCATTTTTTAAGAGTCCAACACAAAGTATGAGTAACGTGAGATGTAGGAAAAGTCTTACTGGCACTTTTGAAAAATGTGACAAGTATTTGTTAAATTTTCACCAATATATTATCTCTCTTCAGATCAACAACAGTTATGAATAATAAACACTGATGTTTACTTTAGGAATCATTCTAGTCCCAATCAAGAGTCTAGTGACTTGTAACATAGCACAGCGATACCTAGTAAAAATATTACAATCAATATCATTATAATCGAATTACTATTTTTTTTAAAAAAATGTTGAATTGTACATCATGTATTAAAATTATAATCAGAATACATGTAACGTTTTCAAGTCGATTCCAGTTTTTACAATAATTATTAATCTAATTTGACGCGTGTTCTCCTTATGCCAGGTTAAAGTGTTCTATCTGAGGTAAAAAAAAATTCTTCAAGTTTATGGGAAGAAGGGAAGGAACTCAAAATACTGGCAGCATTGCCTTTTTGTGTGGCTATGCTTATACGTTGCAAGAAAAATTGATAGCTTCTAGGGTCTCCTGTTTTTGATGTCAGATTTGCTCCTAGTTCCTTCAAAAAATTAATTGCTTCTTTGCTGAAGACACCTGTTGTTTCGGTAGCAAAGGCTATAAAATGATGGTCTTCTTTAAGTTTAGAGTATTTTGAGTGTTTGCGTGAACAAGCCGCTTCCGCTGCACTCCCTGCTTTTATACTTGTGGATTGTAGATAAGATGGAGCAAGATTTGTTAAATGGTGCTGAATTGGGTAGAATTGTGCCAACTTTTTCACAAAAGGGGCTGAAAATGCCTGCGTGGTACCAACGGGCCGATGAATGACAAAAAGGGCTGAATTTGGTACAATTGTACGAAGTGTGGCAACACTGCAGTTCGGTGCGGCGTTGTCGTTACTAATTTACAAAAGAACATGGCTCGCTATAAGCAATACCACCTCCCTCTCACCTCCAACTTTAAACAATACCACTGTTCTTAAGTCTAAAGTATACACAGTTACAAAGAGAATTTTCTCCAGTCATAATATGGAATATCTAAATTTCTTGCTTTCTCACGAGTCTTGGAATGGCATATATAATACGTCTAACACTGAATATAAGTTTAAATACTTCTTTGAAACTTTCTTACATTACTTCAATATGGCGTTTCCAAAAGTTACTCGTAAAATCCGGACGTCGTCCACTAAATCGTGGTTAACTAAAGGCATTAAAATTTCTAAAAGTAAACTATTTAGATATAATAGATTACTCAAAATAAATACATCACTTCCTCACAGCTTTCGAAATTATGTTTTTAAGTACAGGAAAATATACAGAAGAGTAATTAAAACAGCTAAATTACTATCAAATAGCTCCACAATACTTAATTCTACTAATAAAGCTAAAACTATGTGGAAAATCTTAAATGGTAGAACAAACAACAAAAAGAGCGACTTTGAGTATGTTAAAGTTGGGGACGAAATTATTAAAGAACCTAAGCGGATTGCAGATGTCTTCAATGATTATTTTCTAGATAGTGTACCATTTCCTGACCCCACACAAGCGAGTTATGACGACTCGATTAAATTTCCAATGCATTCACATACGATCTTTTTAATTCCAGCAACAGTAGAGGAGTTATGGAAAATATTGAGTAAGATGTCTAATTCGGGATCTTCAGGTTTTGATGAAGTTCCAGTGACTGTTATTAAATTTTGTTTTCCTTTCATTGTAAATCATCTCTGTTATTTAGTTAACCTATCTCTTGAGAAAGGATGTTTTCCATCAGTGTTAAAAGTGGCAAAAGTAATTCCTCTCCATAAAAAGGGCAGTATGCATGATGTAAGAAATTATCGCCCAGTCTCCATTCTTTCCACGTTTTCAAAAATTTTTGAATATGTGATGAAGTCACGACTCTGCAATTTTTTGAAGTCATGTAACTTACTATCACCATCACAACATGGCTTCCAAAATAAGAAAAGTATTGAAACAGCCTTGTTTGATTACATGTCCAATATAGCTCTTGAATTAAAAAACAGTAAATATGTTGTTGGCCTATTCATCGACTTATCCAAAGCTTTTGATACAATTGATCATGCTATTCTTTTAAGCAAGTTGTATGCTTATGGCATTAGAGGAGTAGCTCACAACTGGTTTCTCTCTTATTTATCCAGTAGGCAACAAGCGGTACAAATATCAAAATTAGCTGCAAATGGGTTTCAAACAACTTGTTCGTCTTTATCAACTATAGTCAGAGGTGTTCCTCAAGGTTCCATTTTGGGTCCTATTCTCTTCCTGATATATATAAATGACTTGTTAGAATTTATGCATCCAGCGAAATGTATTCTATATGCTGATGACATCAGTATGATAATATCAGGAAAATCAGTAGAAGAAGTTGAGAGGAAATCTGACATTTTTACGGACAAATTAGTAAAATGGCTAACAGCGAATAGGTTAATTATAAATCATGATAAATCGATTCTCTTACATTTTCATTTTCCAGGAAAACCGCGTATATCACCTAGAATAAAAATATCTTCTAACTTACTCCAATATTCTTGCATAACAAAGCTTTTAGGTGTAATCATAAGTGATGATCTTTCATGGTCTGCTCATATCTCCACTTTAAACAAGAAACTAAGTAGCGTGTGTTTTGCCTTATACAAACTTCAAGGTACTGTATCGAGAGAAGCACTTCTTAGCTTTTACTACGCCAAGTTTAATTCATTAATTAACTTCGGCATAATACACTGGGGATCTGCTGAAAATAGTTTAAGCACTTTCCGATTGCAAAAGAAAGCGATTAGGATAATTTTTGGGTTACCCACAAAATCGTCATGTAAAAAGGTTTTCATAGAAGCAAAAATTTTAACACTCCCCAGCTTATACATCTATAAATCTATTCTTTTTACTGTGAAAAACAAGCATCTTTTTATCTTTAACAAAAATGTTCATAGCCATAATACAAGACAAGGTAGTGACATATTTGTGATGCATCAAAAATATGCTAATATAAGCAAAACCGTGTACATGAATTGTGTCAGATTGTATAATAAACTTCCTCTGTACTTGAAAAATATGACCAATGTTTCCATTCTTGGCAAGACTTTATATAATCTACTCACTGAAAAGTGCTATTATACAATTAAAGAATATTTAAATGACTCATTAACTGAAGAGTTGGTAACAGATACTTACCCGTGAGTACATGCCTGGTGTGGTACAAACAGTTACTAATTATGTGGTTTTGTATTTTTTAGAAAGATTGCATGATGTATACTTCTGGTACTTGACAATATTGTATTTTTTTTTCTTTTTGACAACTGTAATGCTTACATGAGAATTTCTCATGTTTTGTAAGCTAATGAAACAGGCTAATAAATGAATGAATGAATGAATGATTTCTTCTACATGCCATGTCTTCTTTTGTCGATACATCGCCTAGTACTATATGAAACTCTATTCTTCTCTGGTGGAATGGAAAAAGATGATGTAATTAACGCTGCTTCGCAAGAATATAAACAAAAAGCTAGTAGAAAACACATAAAATTTATTTGGAGGTTCGTTTTGGCGCCCCTTGACCGTGGCGCGCCGGGCAGTTGCCCGGGTCTTAATCAGCCCCTGGATAACAATCTGAGATATTTTTTTCCTGTTCAACTGACAAAATCTGACGTTATATGTCTTCTGTTGAAATGGTATCAATTTGACGTTATATGCCTTCTGTTTGGTTGTGTTATTGGTTTAAATGGTTATTTCCATTTTCATTCATATATATATGTATTTCTATTATGGCCAATAAATTGTTCAGTGTATCCTACAAATTTGGGTATGATGAATAGGAAATTTACTCAGTTCGATACGAATGTGTTCGCCTTAGATTTAAATATGAGTTAACGATATTTAACTACAGAATCATGAGTCCATTTGAGCATGGCTACAGCGCATATGCGTCACAAAAATGCCTACCACTTAAACGATAAGTATTGAAATCGAAAGTGGTAGTAATTGTTTACTAATTCTGGTTTTAATAAAGAAGAGAGCAGATAGATTTTATTGTTGTGACATAAATCCGTGACGAAAAACCGTTTTATTTTATCGTTTTAACTCTATTTTTATCAATTCTGAAACCAGAAATAATAAATTTCTACTACATTGAATAAAGAATATGGCTGGAGATTCTTGGCGCACTGATGCCATATAAAATAACCGCTTTTCCATTACCTATTTAAAACCGTATCAATAGAGTCGCTGAAAGTCTAAAAACAGGGTTAAATGTGAAGTCTCCAGTAAGGGTTGCCAGATTTTTCAGAAAGAGGAAGAGAAACGAAAAATTTTGTGAAACACTATATGAATATCATCCTGGGAAGTATGATCGTAAGATAATATTTATATGTGGTTTCAAATAGTAAATCGTGGCAGAGAAACAAGGGTGTGACAAAGGATGCAGTAAATCTCGAACAATCCCGTCAACAATAACAGGTTATAACGATCACAAACCTTTCCTGTCCGAGAAGCCTCTTTGGCACATCAAACGAATGACCAGGTAACTGAAGGTAACTGGTATACCCTTCTTTGAAGGAGGAAACATTGATATAAACTTTGAGGCAAATTGAGGTTAAAATATTTACTTTGGAAAATCTGCAAATTACTGCTATGGAAACCGTCGTGAAGATTTTGAAATTGAAAAAACTTGTAAAATGTCAATTTCACTGAGAAAAAAATAATGTTTAATTTTTTAACTGTTAACGAATTTTTAATGATTGTCAATTAAAAATTAATTCCTGGGAAATTCAATTGATTGAGTTAAAAATTAACAAAAAACTTAAGTGATTAATTAAACCGTTACTTGATTAACGGGTCAATTACAAATCTGGTAAAAGTGCTCACATTTGGATACATTATTTTTTGTAATACTTTGAGAATACTGAATCCAATTGGAAATATTTGAAAATATATTTCATGGGATATTTATAAAAATTAATTTTAATACGGGATACAAATAAATATAAATGTCCCAATATTAAGGGACATTTTTCATGTGGCTGTATGTATGGGTATATTTGAAAATAGTTTCATTGGATTCTAGATTCTGAAACTAGTATAAAAAGCTCATTTAGAAAGCTCAAGTGTGGACACTGTTGCCATTGGCATAAGCGGTAGACTTCAAAGATTATAACTTTGATGTATTTTTTCTCGTGACCTTATGCATAAATACGTTTGAAAATAGTTTCATTGAGTTCAACATTCTTAAGTTAGTATAAAAGGTATTTAGAGAATTAGAAATTTGTCGAAACATGGAGATTTTTTATATTAGTGACATGATCGTTGGTTATTTATAAATAAGAATAACTTGAATAAGTGAGATCTCCATCTCATATGGTGGTAATATTAACAGTATAAAGTACCTAACATTACTGTCGTTAGAAAAAGCTTTATTATTTCTGTAACAATTTATTTTCAAGCTTGAAAAGTACAGTACTCAACATTATCTATGTTACTTTTATTTTATTTACCTTATAAGTGGGCAAAAATTTATTTTTCACTTCCATCCATGCCTCGTCAATCGATTTTCCTTCCAACATAGACATTCCAAAGAAAATAGAAAAGTTTATCATCGGTCCTGACGTTAATTGCTCCATCACAATCTGCAAAAGGAAAAATGAATAACAGAAACTAAGCTTTACTAACCTAATATTGCATGTAAATGTGTGTGAAACATTGTTTAAAAATACATTCCTGAAAATTAAAAATACATCAAGAAGGAGAAAATGTACCATCCTCAAATATGGTAGACCAATGGCTATACTACACCTACTGTTCTGCGCGATCCTGACAAAAGTCCGGAAGTCAACTTCGCGTATGCAAGTAAATCATGTCTGCATCAAGTTCAAAAAAGAAAAAGGAAAAAAAAAGACAAGAAAGAACTAGCTGGGAGAGAAGTCTCCGTTCTGCCTTCTGCGAGTCAATTGGGCACATTCATACACGGTTTTCGTCAACGCAACGCAAAGTTTGCAATTTGGTTTGAGATAATCGTCATACAGCCTGTCTAGTTCAACTGTGCCCTTGCTGGCGCTGCTATCGATATGTGATTTCCCGTACCTCCCTCAAACGAGGAGGGACAGGTTGCTGCGGCCGAGATCTTTCAATTGTTGGATGTGGAAGCGTTGCCACAAAGAATTATTTCATGGACTCCGCTCTCCTTCGTCATGTTAGCCACTTTAAGTAGTCTACGATCTTCATTCGTCAAGACCAAAGGACTGAATGACAAATTGGCAACACAGCTGAGGTCATTTTCTTTTCCCTAAGCAAAGGGAGGATTTCATCCGCCAGAGGCTGGCGTGGGTGGGGCCGAAGTTAGTTCGCATAGTTTCCGAGGGCACAGGTGGAATAGACAGGCTTCTAGCAATTATAACGACTTTTGACTTTCTTGTATTGCGTTGATGTACGCAGAATTTTGCGAAGATTGGTATGGAATGACATGGTACATCTGGTACCATTGACCAGACGAGATCTGGTTAACGCGCCGACCAAATAAGCAGTAGAACATCGTTTCCATTCAAGAATTGTGCGTAAGTAGAAAATATTTCAAATTGAAGAAAAAAATATATAACTTTATATTCTTACCGTTCTAGCAAACCGTAAGCTGGAATGAGCTTTAAAATGCCATTGAAATTGTTGAAGGTATTGATATTGATCATTGTTAGGTAGCAATATGGAGTTCTTAGTTACTACATAGATTAGCTGAAAAACGAGTTTTGTTCGAAAATATTAATCCAAATAATACAAGAAATCTATACATAGTATTTAGCAAAGAAGGCACAAGTTACAAGAATCACTATAACTTAAAACAATGATGGTTCAGCTTCTTTCAAAGTAAATACTTTCGGATATAACACATTTCTCTCAGCATGGTTCTATTGTTTAAAACATTCTCCACTCTGAAATCCCGAGTAATTGCCTTATCATATTGACTTCAGTTTCATCGAACTGGAATATTTATTTATTTATATAACAATCTAACTCCAACAGGGACGATCATTACTACAATTATAAAGTTGTTTTACAATTTTAACTTAAACAAAAGAAAAAATACACATAATAAATACATAAAGAATTTTTTTTAAAAAATATGAAAATAATATTCATAAACATATACACAAATTTATATATTGTTTGATAAATAGTTTTGGAATTAATTTATATTTTTAATGCGTTTTGCATAATAATATTGTATTTGTTAACATTGAAATCAATAACGATTGGAATGAACACGTGTCAACTGTCACTTTCGTAGAGCAATGACAAAATGCCATAGGCCGATAACTGACAATACTGCCTTTATGACATCTGCTGGATCAGAATCCGTCACCTTCCAGGAAAACAGGGTAGGATGATGACAGGCCGGTGATTTGGGAACTTCTACATGGCCATTCATGGAGCTAGTAGTACGTCTGGAAGGCACTATGATTGGTCCTTGCTATGGACAGGTCACTGCTGATCACGTACATCAATTCATATTGGTCGCATTTCCAGCTGGAAATGACATCTTTCAGCTGTACAACGTTCCTTATCACAAGACCAACGTTGTGCTGCAGTGGGACGAGGACAATGATGAATTTCCATTGCTGTAATTGCCATCAAACTCATACGATCTTAACCCAATTGTACACCTTTGGGATGTTTCTTGAATGTAACATCCAAGCTCATTGTCACTTTCGTGGAGTTTACGTGGAGTCGTCAGTGATGAAACGACTTTCCGTGTTAGTGGTCAGGTAAACAAACAAAATGTCCGAATTTGTTTGTTTACCCACAGAACCCACATGCAGTCATTAAACATGTACGAAATTCGCCCAAAGTCAATGAGTTTTGTGCGATATCCCGACCATCTGTTTACGGACCATTCTTCTTTAATGGAAACACGGTTAACAGTCAGCAGTATCTCGCTGTTACAAAACTGGTTGTTTCCGAGGTTGCACGAAGACAACTTCATTTTTCAACAAGACGGGGCACCCCCTCACTGGAGTCGCCAAGTGCGTGAATATCTGAATGAAACTTTACCGAACGGTTGGATTGGACGTCAAGGACCTGGTGACTTAGCATGTCTCAGCTGGCCTCCACGGTCACCGGATTTGTCACCCTATGACTTCTTCCTGTGGGGTTTTGTTAAAGACAACGTTTATGTACCACCACTCCCACAGAACCTGGAAGAGTTGAAGAACCGGATCCGTACTGTTATAACATCAGTGATGCAGGACATGCTTGCCGAGTGTGGGAGGAATTTGAGTATCGCTGTGATATTGTTCGTGTCGCTGATGGAGGACATATTGAACATCTGTAATTTGAACTTTGAACTGTAATTTGAACTTGAGAGGTTCGTAAATATGTGTGTAAAAATTCATATTCGTATGTCTTAAAGTTTAATAAATATATGTATTCGAATTACGTATATTCTTTTTGAAACAGGGTGTATATTCGGATGTGTGAGCCTGCCCCTATCCGGCAATATGTCATGGCTCTAACTTTACTAGAAGTTGCGTGCGAGAGCTAGTTTCACTATTGAATAACATTACTGTAAAGTAAATGTATTACTAGCACTTTCAAATGCGATTTACTCAAAACTATTTTTTTTTTTTAAGTTGTGGCGGCCCAGAGAATAGTCTGAAAGATAATTTAATTCAGAGGAAAAGTATATTATTCGACGAATACACAAATTGAAAGACTGAGCTCATTCGTGGCCAAGCGGTTAGCGTACACGCATTTTGGCGTGGGAGACCCGAGTTCGATTCCTGGTGGGAGCTCATGTGGTTGGATTCCACGTTAATGAATAAGTCCACGTCTCATATAGCCTCGCTGCTGAACGGAACGTTAAACTCAAAATTAATTCAACTCAACAAATTGGAATATAAAATATGAGAGACAAAAATACAAACGGGTCTCTTTAGCGGTGCCTTAAATACACCCCTGTCACATGAGAAGCAGCTCTGGTAACCCTAATTAAATATCAGAGAAGTAGTGAGCGAATTAAGCTAGTATGAGCCGTTATGGCATATACTGTACCAGTACTAAATTAAAATGTCTAAAATCATACTAGCTATTAAAAATTTTAAAACAAGCTCTATTGTATTGAAGTATACCTCAAGACAGATCTATAGGCAAATACAAGCATACCAATAGTAATAGAGTTAAACCTGTCTTCAGCGGACCCTTTATTAAACGGAAATATTTCATGGTCTCATGAATTTAGATCGTGTTAATAAATACGCGAAAATCGTGTTAATAAATTTCCTTCAATAAACGAAAACTGTATTACGCGGACAACGGAGATCAAAATAAGTCTCTTAACAGAAAATTTTCAAGTTTCGGAGTGCAGCATTTAGGAAGTTTTTAGACATCTTATAAGAGATTATATATATATATATATATATATATATATATATATATATATATATATATATATATATATATTTATAGCAAAAGACAGCGATTTGCAAACCGAAGCAGACACGACGGATATAAGTGCTTAATTGAGACTTAGGACTATACGGAAAGTCTGAAAGGAGAAGAGGAGGTAATGGAAGAAGAGAAATAAGGCATTGAGTTAAAAGAGTGTACACTAAAGATTTACCAAGATTCTGTCAAAAGTTTAAAGGGAATGCAAAATTTGCCTTAACGTCAAAAATTATACTGATATGTTTAGTGTGATTTCTCAGGCAAAAATCTTTATGTAAAGTTGAACAGACAAGCAGCGATGTGTACAGAAATCTCACCTTGACTATTGCAAAAAATAAGTTAACGTGTACAGTATTTCTTTCTGTTTATTGTAAGTTTAGCGTGTATTAATTCGTAGTAGAAATAAATACTGTAAATTGAATAATATACGTACAGCATCTTACGTCACCCCAGTATATCCATTATATGCATATACTTTTTTTTTGTTTTTGTTTTGCGTACCTTCATTAATCGGAAACTTACCCTAGTGGCAAGAAAGCTTTCAGCCAATTGGCACGTGCTCGGCTTTTGGCTTTCTATGCTTGCACTTGAAACGCATGCTTTCATACAATCTGCATTTTGTTGTACTTGCAAGCGATGCTTTAGACCATTCGTAGAGCGTCATAGCATCACTGGCCGTTTATTGGCTATTGACTTTACTTGTAAAAAGCTTGCGTCAAGCTTGAATGGAACACTGAATGCAAGGTTGCCCTCATGCAACTTCGTTACTGGAATTCAGCTTGCGGCATGCTTGTACGTTTTCCAATCAAGATGGATGCAAGCTTGGCCAACTTGCAATTTAAGCTTACAGCAAGCGGTTTGTAAGTTGTTTCTGCTGCTAAGGTATCTTTAACGGAAATTTTTGCAAGTTCCGTTCGATTCCGTAAAATCAAGGTTTTACTGTATATGTACAGTACTTCCAATTCGACCACTGTGGAAAAGTTTTGTAAAAAAAAAAAAAAAAAAAAAAAAAAACTACTGAAATTCAATTTAACTATGTTAATTAATCATGTTAAAGAAAACAGCTTACTTTGTACTTACTTTTGGTATAACGGCTCGGAGTGTCTCCCCAGGCCATACAATTGAAGTTATTCTGACGTAAGTATAAACGATTGGCGATATCCATAATCCTCCTAGAATACCGAAGCGAGTTGCTTGTACGAAGTCCAGTTGTTCTTTTCCAGACATTTTCTGCTGGCAGAGACAAGAAATCGGCCAAAGAACACTGTACACGGCCATGCCTCGTGTTATTGGGTATTTATTAAATATAATATTTACTTTATTTATAAAAACTCCTATCATCTTGATTCCCACCTCGACATACAAAATGAGTTCTCTTCTACGTGATATTTTTCAAACACTATTCAAACCAACGAACACAAATCTTTTGTGATCATTTCCTTCTGAAAGAAAATAAATGTTTATTTATTTAAGATGACAGAAATAAAACTTCTATATTTCCTAATATAAAGTAAATTAATCAAATCTACATACAGTATTACAGTTTAAAAATAATAAAAAAAGAAAGAAATGAAAGGGCAAAAGTAAAGACATTATAAGAAAATTGACACATTGATTGATTACGTGTTTAACCATGTCGGTCCCGGTGTCCTCCACAGGGGACATAAATTATGACGACATTATTATTGCTTTACAACTTTAAAATCAAACTGGCAACACTAAAAATTGTTTACAGGGGATAATCCAAGGATGTTATAAAATAGAGGATCTCCACATACAACAAAATCGTGAAGCCATACGTCACAGCTTCGCCACACCTACACTGCCCACTCCGCTCCACTAAGATCGCAAGGTTTTGAGCCAACAGTCATGGCGGAAATGAGAATAGCCAATCAGACGTGCCGGCTCAGACTATGCTTGATTGTTTTTCGGCTTCATTAGTTCATATTATGAAGATACATATGGGCAGGTCTTCTATTTTTTAACATTCTTGGGATAATCATAAATGGATCATCCCTTATAAACAGTTACCAATGTTGCCAGTCAGATTTTAAAGTTGTAAAGCAATAATAATGTCATAATTTATGTCCCCTGAGGGGATTGCCGGGACCGACATGGTTAAGGAGGACATCATTTGTCTCAGTTACAATAAACCCAGTGCCCAAAACACTGCTTACACATTGTACCCCACGCTGACGATAAGATTGTTTCGCGAAATGTACACCCTCAGAGGAGAAAACGGGATTGAGCGTTTATGTAACTCCAGTCTAGTCGAACATCCTCCTTAGTACCTGTAAGACGGTTTTCGTTTCCCCTAATATTTCAAGTGCCTTACGTCAATTGAAGAGTTGGATGTAATACGGGCGTAAATGAGTTTATGCCCTTTTTGCATCAAACGCATTTGTGGCTTTTTTTCATGCTGGTTTAGCCTCATGGTAATATTTCAATTCAATGTCGGAATAAAATGGCGCATATTACATTGTTTTATGTAAGAAAAAAAAAACTACTTAAATTTTTAACATCGTTTTTCTCCAACTGCATGTTTCAGACTTGTGCCCTTATTGCATCAAACTCCTCAATTATAACCCAAAAGAGGATCATCCAGGTAGCAGTGTGCGAAGTCCACAAAATAATGTTAGACAAAGTGGATACAAAAAAGTAACTATTCTATCAGGCCTTGTTTCCATTTTGTACTAATACACAATAGCACACTGAGCAAGGCTGTGTGATAATATGTAAAAAAAACAGTATCACGTAACAGTTTCAACACAATAACTGTGTCTTCATCAGACTTCCACTCCTTCTCTTACGTATTATCACACAGCCTTGCTCAGTGTGTTATTGTGTATTAGTACAAAAAAGTAGCATAAAAGTTTGTTTGGAATTGTGAAGAAAGGCAGGCAGTTTTTGGCCCTATGCAGGTGGATAGGTAAGGTAACAAACATTTTTGTTTAGATAGCAAGTTTAGTTTAGATAATAATAATAATAATAATAATAATAATAATAATAATAATAATAATAATAATAATAATAATAATAATAATAATAATAATAATTTTGTTTTTGACATACACTTGGTATCATTTAAGTATAGTTAAAATTGTAAAACAAGGTTGAATTTTACGGTTTGGATTAACAAACAAACTGTAATGTGTGTGTGTATTTTAGAATAACATTTCCCCCCCCCCCAAAAAAAAAGACTATCAAAGGTTATAAAAACACACACAAATTTAATTTTCTTTGTTTTTAAGTTAAAATGCTCTAAAATGCAATGTACCAAGACTTCGGGGAAGACCTCCGGATACCAGTTATCTTGCGTCGTATTCTATAAACCCCAGTGCCACCGGTAGTCTGTCACCCCCCCCCCAAAGTTTATGTACTGCTGACGCCAATTCCTTTTTAGGCTCAATATTGGACTTAGAAGAAGTTGGTCAAATGCTATATATGGAGCATTGGACTATATGGTTCAGAGACTTGGACATTACGGAAGTTAGAGAAGAAATATTTAGAAAGCTTCGAAATGTGGTGTTGGGGGAAGATTGAGAAGATAAAATGGATAGAGAGAGCAACAAACGAAGATGTTTTAAAACGGATAGGAGAGAAGAGGACACTTCTAGCCACCATCCTTCGTAGAAAGGTCAATTGGATTAGGCACATCTTGCGAAGAAATTGTTTTGTTCACACTGCCATAGAAGGAGAGATGGAAGGGAAGCGAGGAATAGGAAAAAGAACACAACTGATCGATGATTTGAAAAATAGAAGAAAATATTTGGAGTTAAAAGAGGAAGCTGGAGATCGAGAAACGTGAAAGAAACATTTCCAGGCCCAAAGCTAAAATTGAAAAGAAAACACAGTCATTAGTCCCAGAACCTGTCAGAAAGCAGAATACTTAATAATAATAGTAATGCATGAGCATTGCCAGAGTTTTTCTCACGGGGGGAGAAGCAAAATAAGCCATTGTAATATCGACTACCTCTAGACTCTATGGGCCGTATGCAGAGTCATTTTGAAACGTGATTAGTGCCATACTAAAGAGTTCGACTAACATAAGGTTCCTGTAGTACTCAGGCCTTTAGTATGACGCTAATCATTCCTCAAAACGACTCTGCATAAGGCGGTATATCGTTAGTCTATTAAGAGAACCAGGTAGGCTAAATCATTTCGAACTTGATTAGAATTGTATATTTGTAAGAGCGAGAACAATTAGGCTTATTTGTTTAAAATTAATACTTTTAACATATTAAATAAGCACAATATCTTAATTTCTCAATGATGTTATCCAATCTGAAATAAATGCTTTATTATGAGAGCACAATAGTTTTTATTTAGTCGTCCCTCCTGTGATGTTTCAACTCCAGTTGAAGGCGGCGAGGCTGCAAAGAGGATTTTTTAAATGACGTAACCATATAAATCTTTATCTTGGTGTTTACTCGTTCAAAGTCAACACTTAGGAGATGTGACCTATTCAATTGTTTATCGCCCATAATTAATCTGAGCCAAGATTTTATGGCAGACAGTGCTGCATGATTGTGCTGTAGCAGGAAGTGTTTGTTGGTGCGGATTACACTTTAGAGTTACACAAATCTGGGTTACTGAAATGCTCAGAAGGTAGCTATACTATTCAACTTCTTTCAATGACAGCAGTATTATTATTTTAGCCAACGCATGGGTTATTTTAACAAAAGTCAGCATTATCCTTGCATTAAAAATCAACATTTTGATCTATTATCTTTGATGAGTCATCGTGGTATGTTTCTAGGTATGATTTAGTCTTTACTTGTCCTTACATATTTTTAATATGTATGTAAAATAAAACCAGACTTAAAATACAAGTCATGTATTAAATTTGTGAGTTCAAAATTACCATATTTTCCCGTACAATAGCAATGTTTTGACCGTATACCGTGCAAGCAATATTACTGTATGAATATGATAATTACTGTACAATTTCCATTCCTGTCACTGACTGACTAAAAGTCGGAGAGCTTCAACAATAGAAATAAAGTTCTCAACATATAATCGAACTAACTTATGCTTTGCCATTATAATATAAAAACATGTTTCACATAGCAAAAATGTATTTGATATCAATTTTCTTCGAAGTGGACTTTCTCAAAAAGAAAAAAAAAATCTTTGATGCAAATTTACTGTACGGATTTACATTTTTGTAAAATTTACAGAACAAATTTGTAATAATATTTTAATAGATCAGTGTGTAAATAATCTAAATATCTTGTGTTCTTACCTTGCGATGTGTATCTACGTAAAAAACATATTAATAAAAACTAATCTGTTGACCATGGATTCTTGTCTTGTCTTTATCACCATTATCGGTGTTATTTAAAGGAACATAAGCTATTATAAGCATAGCATGCTAAAAATGTGGATAAATTGAATTACTTGTACAAGAATTGAATTTTTTTTTTTTTTTTTTTTTTTTTAGAAATTGTAAAGAATTTTACAAATGGCGGAAGCCGCCATTTGCATTTTTTGTTCGACTTTCAAGTCGCATTACCTGTCATATATAATATGAAATAAATAGAAAAATACGAAATGTTAATTATGCCCGCTTAGGTAAAGAAGTACTAATTTGTCACAGTTAGTAAAGAAATGTAAAGTCACAATCAGGTATAGTAAGAGTCAAAATCGTGTTGGAGTTCCAACGGGAAGAAGAGGGCCAGTTACCCGGTTAATGAGGGTGAAATATATGGAAAAAGTGAAAAAAAATAGATGCAATGTAAACGTGTAAGGTAATTGTAAATGAATATAGATGATTTCAAGAGTATTTGTAAATGTGTATGAAAAATGTACGATGAGAATAGATCGCTTTTTGCACTTCCTCTTTGTCAGCCCACTCTAGGAGATGTTGACACTGCTATCACATTCACCCAAGATATGGATTCACCCATAAGGTAACTAATAACCACAGCATACAAAATGAAATGAAGTATCTGAAATCAGTGTGCTAACTCATAACGCGCAAGTATATAAGTGTCCGAGAGTTAAGGGATCTACATAATTGTGAAATTTACGAGGGTTATTAATAAATTCTAAGCTTAGCCAAGAAATATTAACTTTATGACGCCTACCTGAGGTCCATGCGTAACCCGGCCTTCATTATGTTAATATATTTTCTCTGTTTGTTTTATATTCTTATCCACAACTCAGGACATCTTTTGTTAAGGGGTTTTCAATTCATTATAACAATTTACTTGTTGTACGCTTTTGTATTTAGATATAACAACATTTTAGACCCAAACCATATTTAGCACACCTGGAGTCCGTACGGACCCCACGGTTTTCCATGCTGTCATATGCATAGACTGATAAATAAAGCGTGCTAATTGGAAGTTTCTAACAATGACAACCTAAATAAAAGCAAGTGTTTATTCCTCTGACAAGTGAATTTTGTTGTTTGAATAATTGTCAGAAGATGGCAGCACTATCTTTGTGTTATTCTATTACAATTTGGATACCTTGTATATTATTATCAAGGATCTTATAAAATAGAGGATCTGCCCTTACAACAAAATCTTGAAGCCATACGTCACAGTTTCACCACCCCTACTCTGTCCACTCCGCCCAATAGGATCGCAATGTTTTGAGCCAACACTCATGGCAGAAACGAAAGTAGCCAATAAAACGATGGTGCAAACGAGAGTAGCCAATCAGACGTGTCGATGCTCGATTGTATTTTGGCTTCATCGATTTAATAGGATGACGATACATATGGGCAGATCCTATATTTAAAACATTTTTGATTATTATACAAATATTTTTGAAACAAATAAATTATATTTTTCAAAAAGTGCACTTTCTGTATAATTTTTTGAGGAAATTGTTTAATTTTATTTGTATTTCAAAGTTGTCGGAGTATATTACTACTCAAATATACAGAAAAAGAGGCATTTGAGGTCAAAATTACATTGAAACAGTTCTGTTATTTAATTATAGTGTGTTGTCGAGGATTGCCTAAAAAATGTTAGAAGTAATTGATAGCGAGACAACTGACGTTGAATCGGACAACAGTCATTATGAGTATGAACGTGAATTTTCTGGGGAAGGTAAAAGAGACCAAACTACCGGTAGCTCCAGTGAAGTCGACGTGAACCTGTTTTCTGATTATGACCCTCCACAGCGTTGTAGCCGAATTTTAGACATCTCAACGCAACATGGAACAAAGACTACATAATTTACAGCTCCACGTGGAAGAAAATCAAGTGCACAGGATCCGCCAGAACACCAGACGTGGGCAGCAAATTTCGTCAAGGAATCAAGGGGCTTCAAACCAGCGGAATTAATGAACGACATGCCTTCAAAGTTGTTCTAACTTCAGAATTTGCAAATCTAATTCTGCAAGAAACATAAGTTTGAATCTATGTTCAGAAAGTAAAGGAGTAAAACTCCGTTTACATTCATAGTATGTCCGGAAAATACGGTGTACAAATTTACTAAGAGTGCAATTCTGAAACATCATATTCATTCAGAGAGAAAATATATGTTGGTCACCAAGTAGGTCATCAATGAGGCAATGTAAAGTGTCTTGTAAAGCCATGATTAAGTAAGGGAGGAAATATAACCATGGAGATCTATTTCACTAACACCGGGCTCGCTCAAGAGTTGCTTCTGCAGATAACAACAATTGTTGGTACCGGTGTTTCTTTCAGACATGCTCTTGGGGAGGGGGCACTGACCCTCCGGAGCTCTGACAGTGAGAGTACCCCCCGGACGAAACCAAAATAATACGTTTATAATATAATAATAAATAAAATAGTAAAAGTAGTGCCCCCCCGGAATACTATGTGTGCCCCCTTGGAACACTTTCTGAACGAACGACCGGTTGGTACGTATTATCTGTCAGGAAAGTAAATGTACACCTATTTTTCGAGTCTGGCATTCCTACGCTTCATCCGTGGAGAGTATGAGAATTAAATCAATCAAATGTTTACTGAGGGGCAAAAAGAAAAGTTCAATCTGAATAAGACATTGCAGAGGGGCACAAGCTGTGAATACGAATAGTGCATAGTGTAAATAAAGGACGACACCGAAAGAGAAAGCCAGAAACAGCTGTTAAACTTAGAAAAAAAGAGTAAAAATTGTTGAAGTGGGAACGTAAAACACAAATACAACAAATACGCCGAAAACTAAACGTTAACCATGCCATGATCTTGGCGTAGTGGTTAAGGTGGTGGCTTACAAATGCAAAGGTCGCCAGTTCGAATCTTCAGTGAGGACATTTTTAAAAACTTTTGTTTATAATACATACAGCTCATGAGAGTTGGTGAAGGAGGTCGTATTTAGTCTTTCGTAGCAATTATTATTGGTAATGTTTAGTACTGATAATACTTTTTGTCTTTGTGTATTGCTTTTATTCTTTTCTTCATTTCAAAAGATAAAAATATCCGAACAAATGCCACCAAAATTCCTCATATTTTAAATGTAAACGCCATTTGCAATTAGTAAAGAATAAAAATTGAACGTTCCGATGTAGCTGCAAAATGTTTAAAAAAAAAATGGAAGAGGAGTGTTCGAATCCATACTCATGGTTATTTAAAATACAATTTCTACATGCCTTACACCTCCCGACCCGTTAGCAAGTAAGAGGTTTGTGTTTAGGTTAGGCTGGTCAATACGTTTTGCAAAGGGGCCCGGTTTAGCTCTGACGCACCACTGGTGCGAGAATGGAGAAGGGAGCAAAACACTTTTTTTCTCTCCCTCTGTGTGTCTATTTATCTATCTATCTGTGTATATATATAACGCTATTTGTGAATGCCATAACCACAATAATTTTCAGCGGATTGAGGCGAAACTTGGCACAAACATTAATTGTTGAAATATCTTGATGAGTTCGTTAACCAGAATAATCAAAAATGTTCAAAATGGCGGCCCTTCAAACTCTTAAAAACTTCCAAGGGAAACAAATTTCGCCCATAAATAGATATTCAGAAAGTTTGAATAACTTTTACTCTTTTACTGAAATATTTGTGTGCAGAGACTTATTGAAATATTGGACCCGATCAATCGCACAAAAAAGGTTCACGCCCTTTCGCTAGGGTCAGGCTTTTTTTTTTTTTTTTTTTTTTTTTTGCAGGAGAGGGTTATTTTGGTATCGGAACAAGATGATTGTTAGTGATGACATGAAAATACACATTGAAAGTGAAGTAACTTTTGAAACGTGTTATTTGAAATAAATGTAGGCATCATTAATGATAAGTAAAATAATAATAATAATAATAATAATAATAATAATAATAATAATAATAATAATAATAATAATAATAATAATAATAATAATAATAATAATAATAATAGATGTTGTTTGTGGCAAGGCAATATCTTCCTCAATTCTTCTTCAAACGTAATAATTGTAACGCCATATCTCCCTTACAAACAAAATATTAGCAATTTATATCGAGAGAACGAAAACTGTTGAGTGATGGGAGGAACGCTGGACAGTATGCACTCATAGTACTCAGAAAAATAAGCGATTTCAATGCAGAATGAACTAAGAGTCATTGTCATGGGTAGTCATGGAGCCACGGCAGAGCCCTCTTTAGGCAAAATGTCGATAACTTATATCGAGAGAACAGGAGGTGATATGAGATGGGACCAACATTGGACACCGTGGACCCATAAGGCGCATCGAAAAAATTAGGGGGGCGGGCGCCAGCCAGCCTTACTTATTTCCACATAATAATATAAAATTATATTGCCGAAATACACACACAAGTTAGCTAGTAATATTTCATATTATTATTATTATTATTATTATTGACAGCGCTTTTTTCATTACGTGTGCATGTTTGACATGAAGCCAAAGAGAAGATCCATCATTCGTAGAAAGAATAAGAATAGTCAGTTATTTTAACTGTGAACGACGGCGAAAAATACGAAAAGAATGATTACCTGTAGCGAATAGAAACAATACTTTCTCTCAAATAGAAAAAAAAAATCAAGCCGAGATAGATTTGAACTCGCATGGACGGCGCGAAATGTCTGTGCTTTATCCACTTTTTTTAAAACTGACTCACCGAACGTGTTTCAGTAACTTACTTATTGCTAATTTTACTTGCTTCACTCGTTTAACTAGATTTTCTAATAACTTATAACGAGAGGGACACGAACACAGAAACATCGTGGACAGTTAAAAATCATAGATGCTTTCCCGCCGGGAATCGAACCCGGGACACCATACACCAAAGATGCAAGTGCTAGCCACTAGACGAGCGGGGAGGGCTGTTCACTCTCTCTGTCGTTAGGGATTACGACCACTGTATTGCCATCACTTCTGTGGGTTGTATACTATGATCACATGTTTCTTCTTTGCTGGAAGAGTTAAACCTACATTCTATGTAATACATGAGGTATTTAGACCTACATGCTCTTCATATAACGTAATAAAAGGGTCATGCTGGGAATAAGAAAAAGAACATTCCTTGGACAAAATGGAAACTATTGGCATCAGAAATATTTATCTAGGAGGCATGCGCAGTAGTATATTTCAGAATAGTTGCTGTTTAGTTCAGTAAACGAAGAAAGGGGTATAAAAAACCAAATATGTCGCGTCAACGAGATCGACCAAAGTTGACAGAGGCTGAAACAGTTGTGTAGTAATACAACAACTTGGTTAAATTGATAATTGGTTCTTTATTCTGTAGTAGATCGTATCACAATTTTACGGGAGAGCAGAGAAAGACTTACTAACGCTGTCATATTAAGGTTTAGTAACACGATCATAGAGACACAAATGGATGTAACTGTGAGTACTACAACTTGAATTTAACGAAAGCCGTTTAGATATTCAGTGGTTTGCAGGGTTGTATAAAACACAAAAAGATAAGACACAATACAATTCTTCATACCTCAGCTTCCAGTAACTAGATACATGCAATTTCTGGATAGATACTGAAACTGCTGTCGGATTTTAATACATGACGTATTGCAGGATACAAAATGCTTTGCATTACTTGTTTGTTTGTAGACAGCTACTAGCTTAGTGTTCTGAAATGTTGTGTATAAACTAGAGATAGCCAATTCCGGAATTATTACTTTCCGGACTCCCGAAAGTAAAACCGGACAAATTCCGGAAGTCGAAAAATTTCGATTTTGAAATAA
This sequence comes from Thermobia domestica, assembly GCF_964235325.1. Taxonomy (NCBI): domain Eukaryota; kingdom Metazoa; phylum Arthropoda; class Insecta; order Zygentoma; family Lepismatidae; genus Thermobia; species Thermobia domestica. Next base: position 10,836,745 of record NC_137471.1, read on the forward strand.
TTCCGGAATTCGAAAAAATCCGGAATTTAGAAATTTCTGATTTCGTTAACATTCCGGAATTAGGAACAATCCGGATTTTTTCGAAATCCGGAGTTTTCTCAATTCCGGAATTTTCTAAATTCCGGATTCTTCCCGAGTTCCGAAATTCTTCTGAATTCCGGAATTTAACTGAATTCCATAATTTTCCGAAATCCGGAAAGTGAAAGTTCCGCTTCCAAAAAAATGAATTCATTTTAGTTAATATGAATCGTGGCGGAAATAAGTCTTTGACCAGGTAATGGTGACTGCTTTGAAAGAAATAGAGAGTATGAGAATTCAATCTGTCATATTTGTAGTTTCGTGTGGAGAAAAAACAAACTTGTGAACCAACGGTTTAAGAGAAACTCAAGTTATCAATGTAAACTTTGCCATCATCATAAAAGAAATACGAAAGACATTTTGAATCGAAGAAATATAACATACAAGTTTGCAAGCGGAGACAAAGAAACCTAACGTAACCAGATTAAAGACGAATAGTTTACCGCGTAGCGATCAAGGTCAAGCTGTTTTCGAGGGCGAGTTTCGAGTTGAGTCGAGTTTGATAATGGCTCGCTCGCTCGTTCAGCTCGTTTTAACTCGTTTTGATATAATCGCCTGATTAGACTGGAAAGCGAAAGCCATGAGAAATGTAAGCAGTAATGTGGAATACTTTCAGTGTTGCTCATGGCAGGGGTGAGTCTCGTCTCGTAATTTTAGTGCATCTCGTGGGACAATTTTAGTGTATCTCGTCTCGTCTAGATAAGGAGAAACAAGAGTTTTTTTTTATTATTACGAGACAGCCTCAAATGTCGTAATTACCAATATAAGTAGATACTGTAGTTCTTAAAATCAAGGCTGAGACCTGCACTGTCGAATTCTTGAGCCCAAGCAGAATACCAACTCGAGTAGTGATATCAACCGGCTCGGCTCGTATCAACTGAGCGAACAGCTCGAGTCGGCTCGGTAGGGATGAGCCGATGACCCGAGCCGGCTAAGTTGGAACGAGCCATCGACTCAGCTCAATTGAGCCGATGGCTCGAGCTTTCTCGGTTGGGATGGGTCACCTACTCGGCTCATGTGAACCGGTTCAAGCCAGCTAAGTTGAAACTAGTCCATCGGCACGTTTCGATTCAGCTCAACTAAGCCGATGGCTCAAATTGGCTCGGTTGGGTGAGCTGTTGGCTCGGCTCACTTCTCGGTTCGGTTCGATAGTGAATGAGCTGTAAGCCGAGCCGCTCGAGCCGTCGAGAACCCTAAACCCGGTCCCAGCTGTTTTGAACATGTTTGGCTGACGCCTATAACTTTTAACAATTTTTGGCTCGAGCCCGAATACTTGCCCCTTCGGAACTCAACCCTAGAACGTGACCGATGTCCTTCCCTTCTGAAGACTTCTCGACGAATGAGATCGACAGTCAATTAGCTTTTACTATTCAGATACAAACCGTATATCTTTTAAAGATTATACACGGTGTTGATATAATAATAATAATAATAATAATAATAATAATAATAATAATAATAATAATAATAATAATAATAATAATAATAATAATAATAATAATAATAATAATAAAAGTTTAAAACTTACCGTTGAAATTTGGCAAAACTTACTTAAAAGTAGAGATTTCGGGGAAAGGGTTCCGTACCTGCAAGACACACCTCTGCAACTACCAACATTATAACTACAACGTTTTATTGAAGTTTCATGTAGAAAGTATTCTACTGTATGTTTTAAGGAAAATAACTGTAATTAATATAACTGAATATCACGCAACAGTAAGGCATATAATAAACTAAGTATTAGGATATGCAGAGGTAAATATAAAAGATTTGCTACAAAATGCCTACACAGAGCATAATTCAATGAGCTCTGAAATATAATGTAACGAAATAGCCTATGAGATTCAGTCTACAAAGCAATTGTTACTTAAATAATGGACATACACTATTTCGAGAATCGAGACAAGACGGGAAATGTTTATCATACTTTTCGTCTCGTCTCGATTCTCATATCCAAAGAGAGACGAAAATTTTGAGTTAGCCTTGACCCGTCTCGAATGTAAAATGTTAATTCTCATGTTATTTTATTTATTTTAGAAACGAGATGAGAAATTCCTCTTCTCGTGAGCAACATTAAGCCAAACCGAAATATTCTTTCCAAATGTCACGTTTCTGCTTGTAATGGTAAGACCTGAGCGATAATTAGCTCCTAGCTTTTAATCTTCTACGAGATAATAATAATAATTATTAGTTTATTTTTATTACTATTATTATTCCTGAAGATTTGGTAGTTCAAGTATTGAAACATCCGAGTATTCACATATCTGAACATAATAAAACGTATGTTATCGCCGATTAATCGCCATCAAAAATCATAAAGTAAAAAAAAAAAAAAAAAATACAATGTGCATTCGCAAAAGCACCTTGACCACTGAACCACGATCGTCACGCGGTAAAAAATTCGTTTTTAGTCTGCTTACGTTAGGTTTCTTTGTCTCCGGTTGCTAACTTGAATGTTATATTTCTTCGATTCAAAATGTCTTTCGTATTTCTTTTATGAAGTCGGAAAAGTTTACATTAATAAATTGAGTTGCTCTTAAACAGCTGGTTCACAAGTTGTTTTTTTCTCCACACGAAACTACAAATATGACAGATTGAATTCTCATACACACCATTTCTTGCAAAGCAGTCGCCATTACCTGGTAAAAGACTTATTTCCGCCACGATTCATATTAACCAAAATAAATTCACTTTTCGGAAGCGGAACTTTCACTTTCCGGATTTCGGAAAATTATGGAATTCAGTTAAACTCCGGAATTCAGAAAAATTTCGGAACTCGGAAAACAATCCGGAATTTAGAAAATTCCGGAATTGAGAAAAAATCCGGATTTCGAAAAAAATCGGATTTTTCCGAATTCCGGAATGTTAACGAAATCAGAAATTTCTAAATTCCGGATTTTTCCGAATTCCGGAATTATTTCAAAATCGGAATTTTTCGACTTCCGGAATATGTCCAGTTTTACTTTTGGGAGTCCGGAAAGTAATAATTCCGGAATTGGCTATTTCTAGTTTATAAACAACCTTTCAGAACACTAAGCTATTGTGCTGCCAAAATGTCTTGAGCCGTGTCAAAAATGCGAACTAAAGCTCACACCCTCACACACACACGCGTTGAGCCAATAAGGATTCAGCTGTTGCTAAGCGAGAGAAAGCGAGTGGAATTCCTTCAGCCGATAGCAGCGCTTGCAACGAAACACTAGGGATCAAGTCAATGTGGTATATTTATAGTAGCTGTCTACAAACAAACAAGTAATGCAAAGCATTTTGTATCCTGCAATACGTAATGTATTAAAATCCGACAGCAGTTTCAGTATCTATCCAGAAATTGCATGTATCTAGTTACTGGAAGCTGAGGTATGAGAATTGTATTGTGTCTTATCTTTTTGTGTCTTATACAACCCTACAAACCACTGAATATCTAAACGGCTTTCGTTAAATCCAAGTTGTAGTACTCACAGTTACATCCATTTGTGTCTGTATGATCGTGTTACTAAACCTTAATATGACAGCGTTAGTAAGTCTTTCTCTGCTCTCCCGTAAAGTTGTGATACGATCTACTACAGAATAAAGAACCAATTATCAATTTAACCAAGTTGTTGTATTACTACACAACTGCTTCAGCCTCTGTCAACTTTGGTCGATCTCGTTGACGCGACATATTTGGTTTTTTATACCCCTTTCTTCGTTTACTGAACTAAACAGCAACTATTCTGAAATATACTACTGCGCATGCCTCCTAGATAAATATTTCTGATGCCAATAGTTTCCATTTTGTCCAAGGAATGTTCTTTTTCTTATTTTCAGCATAACCCTTTTATTACATTGTATGAAGAGCATGTAGATCTAAATACCTCATGTATTACATAGAATATTGGTTTAACTCTTCCAGCAAAGAAGAAACATGTGATCATAGTATACAACCCACAGAAGTGATGGCAATACAGTGGTCGTAATCCCTAACGACACAGAGAGTGAACAGTGCCCTCCCCGCTGGTTTAGTGGCTAGCACTTGCGCCTTTGGTGTGTGGTGTCCCGGGTTCGATTCCCGGCGGGAGAGCATCTATGACTTTTAACTGTCCACGATGTTTCTATGTTCGTGTCCCTCTCGTTATAAGTTATTAGAAAAAGCAAGTTAAACGAGTCAAACAAGTAAAATTAGCAATAAGTAAGTTACTGGAACACGTTCGGTGAGTCAGTTAAAAAAAAAAGTGGACAAAGCACAGACATTTCGCGCCGTCCATGCGAGTTCGAATCTATCTCGGCTTGATTTTTTTTTCTATTTGAGAGAAAGTATTGTTTCTATTCGCTACAGGTAATCATTCTTTTCGTATTTTCCGCCGTCGTTCACAGTTAAAGTAACTGACTATTCTTATTCTTTCTACGAATGATGGATCTTCTCTTTGGCTTCATGTCAAACATGCACACGTAATGAAAAGACGCTGTCAATAATAATAATAATAATAATAATAATAATAATAATAATAATAATAATAATAATAATAATAATAATAATAATAACAATAATAATAATAATAATAATATGAAATATTATTAGCTAACTCGTGTGTGTATTTCGGCAGTATAATTTTATATTATTATGTGGAAATAAGTAAGGCTGGCTGGTGCTCCTCCCCTATTTTTTTTCGAGGTGCCTTATGGGTCCACGGAGTCCAACGTTGGTCCCATCTCACTATCACCTCCTGTTCTCTCGATATAAGTTATCGACATTTTGCCTAAAGAGGGCTCTGCCGTGGCCCCATAACTACCCATGACAATGACTCTTCGTTCATTTTGCATTGAAATCGCTTATTTTTCTGAGTACTATGAGTGCATACTGTCCAACATTCCTCCCATCACTCTACAATTTTCCGTTCTCTCGATATAAATTGCTAATATTTTGTTTGTAAGGATGATATGGCGTTACAATTATTACGTTTGAAGAAGAATTGAGGAAGATATTGCCTTGCCACAAACAACACCTATTATTATTATTATTATTATTATTATTATTATTATTATTATTATTATTATTATTATTATTATTATTATTTTACTTATCACTAATGTTGCCTACCTTTATTTCAAATAACACGTTTCAAAAGTTACTTCACTTTCAATGTGTATTTTCATATCATCACTAACAATCATCTTGTTCCGATACCAAAATAACCCTCTCCTGCAAAAAAAAAAAAAAAAAAAAAAAAAAAGCCTGACCCTAGCGAAAGGGCGTGAACCTTTTTTGTGCGATTAATCGGGTCCAATATTTCAATAAGTCTCTGCACACAAATATTTCAGTAAAAGAGTAAAAGTTATTCAAACTTTCTGAATACCTATTTATGGGCGAAATTTGTTTCCCTTGGAAGTTTTTAAGAGTTTGAAGGGCCGCCATTTTGAACATTTTTGTATGATTATTCTGGTTAATGAACTCATCAAGGTATTTCAACAATTAATGGTTGTGCCAAGTTTCGCCTCAATCCGCTGAAAATTATTGTGGTTATGGCATTCACAAATAGCGTTATATATATACACAGATAGATAGATAAATAGACACACGTAGGGAGAGAGAAAAAGTGTTTTGCTCCCTTCTCCATTCTCGCACCAGTGGTGCGTCAGAGCTAAACCGGGCCCCTTTGCAAAACGTATTGACCAGCCTAACCTAAACACAAACCTCTTACTTGCTAACGGGTCGGGAGGTGTAAGGCATGTAGAAATTGTATTTTTAATAACCATGAGTATGGATTCGAACACTCCTCTTCCATTTTTTTTTAACATTTTGCAGCTACATCGGAACGTTCAATTTTTATTCTTTACTAATTGCAAATGGCGTTTACATTCAAAATATGAGGAATTTTGGTGGCATTTGTTCGGATATTTTTATCTTTTGAAATGAAGAAAAGAATAAAAGCAATACACAAAGACAAAAAGTATTATCAGTACTAAACATTACCAATAATAATTGCTACGAAAGACTAAATACGACCTCCTTCACCAACTCTCATGAGCTGTATGTATTATAAACAAAAGTTTTTAAAAATGTCCTCACTGAAGATTCGAACTGGCGACCTTTGCATTTGTAAGCCACCACCTTAACCACTACGCCAAGATCATGGCATGGTTAACGTTTAGTTTTCGGCGTATTTGTTGTATTTGTGTTTTACGTTCCCACTTCAACAATTTTTACTCTTTTTTTCTAAGTTTAACAGCTGTTTCTGGCTTTCTCTTTCGGTGTCGTCCTTTATTTACACTATGCACTATTCGTATTCACAGCTTGTGCCCCTCTGCAATGTCTTATTCAGATTAAACTTTTCTTTTTGCCCCTCAGTAAACATTTGATTGATTTAATTCTCATACTCTCCATGGATGAAGCGCAGGAATGCCAGACTCGAAAAATATGTGTACATTTACTTTCCTGACAGATAATACAATGAGAAGGTGCAAAAGGAATATCCATAGGGAAATGGGTGAAAGCCGTGAGCGATCAGGAAATACGTAGAAATAAAGAAAATGTAGTATATAGAAAATTTCAGTAGAATGTATTGTAGTACACAAATGTTCCACAATATATAAGTTTGTGTCGTGGAAAACAGATCATCTCTAAGCAGGAGAATAAGAAAATGGTTTGTGTTTAGTGTATGTTTCAACTATAGTGTTTATTTTAACTAAAAATAAATTTTATATTATAGTAAAGTAGTATTATATTATAGTGTTTATTTTATATTATAGTAAATAAAAATAACCGACTGTATTTAACAATATAATAAAAAAGAAACTTAATGAAAAAGTGCGTGGACCTCAGGTTGACATGAACGTAATCTTTGAAAGGTTGCCGTCATAAGGTTAAAACTGGACATGTAATACTTTTAGGCCCTATTTATTGAACCTCCCTTTGAAGTCATACCCAGTGGTGCTATTCAGCCGGTTTGCACCGGTTGTTAAAATACTTCGAGTTCGCAGAACCGTTTGTTATACTGAGATAAATCTACATACAAACACACAACACAATCACCAAGCCAAGCGTGGAAGAAAGAAGCCAAATAAAGTATATGTTTAAACCTGACAGAACCCATTTTTAGAATTTGAAAATTAAACTATGCAGATCGTTTGTTCACGATTGTTCTCATAAAATTTTCTTTTGTTCAGGATTTATAAACAATTTATACCAAAAACAAAATGGGCGGTGGCAAATTCACGTAGCAGAACCCATTTTCGGCAATCGAAAATAAAGCATGCAGATAAGATTTCTATATCTTTCTATTAACATAGCAAGTGTGTGAATTGCAAATTTCAGCTGGAAGAGAGAGCTTGTAGAATACAAATTTTTCACAGCCAAAGACAATGGACCTATTTAAAGAACATTACTTTGCTCTGTATATACGAAGAGATTATGGAGAGCGGGGGAAACGGTAAATGTTATTTTAAGTGTCTTTTTTTCTTAGAAATTCTTACAGCTACAGGGTTAAACGTACGATTTCCCAGAAGAAGGTATAGACGTTTATTCCTTAATCTCAAATACTCAGATATCAAGAATTAGAACTGGGATCATATGAGTGAAGTAGTGAGGGTCATTTACATTTGAAACTCATACATACCATTATTAACAATTGTCGATACATTGCTGGATGAAGGTCTCTTAAATACTGTTTGACAACCATTTATCTTGGATAATTCGTTCGAAGTGCAACATAATTTCGTCACACCATTTGTATGCTGTGTAGGTCGCTACATGTCACAAGAGAATTATATCTATCTAAGTACTATCTACCTATCCGTCTATATATATATTTGGTCTAGGAATTAATTCGTGCGGGTGGACAAGAGATGGCGCAACGAACGGAGCGTCCCACAGTTCCGTGTATCCACACATGTGTTGCAAACCCCTGTCATCGCGTATCGTTCGTAGTATAGGGCAGTGGATTAAAGCGTCAACAACACCAGTTTGTAGTTAAGTGAACATGGCGCAATTTGTGCCTGATAAAGTGTTTTTGCGGGGTGTCCTGCTGCATTACTTTAACATGCAGAAAAGTGCGACTGAAAGTCATCGTATTTTGGTGGAAGTGTATGGTGACCATGCTCTAGCTGAGCGAACGTGTCAGAAGTGGTTTGCACGGTTTAGAAGTGGTGATTTCGGCTTGGCAGACCAAGAGCGAGCTGGACAGCCAAAAAAATTTCAAGACGAAGAATTGACAGCATTGCTCGAGCAGGATTCGTGTCAAACGCAGGAACAACTTGCAGCAGCATTAGGCGTTGATCAAACAACAGTCTCCAAACGCTTGAAAGCCATGGGAATGATTCAAAAGATGTCACATTGGGTTCCACATGAATTGAAAGACAGAGACGTTGAAAGACGAAAAACCATTTGCGAATTGCTGCTTCAACGACAGAGCAGAAAGGGGTTTCTGCATCGAATTATTACGGGTGATGAGAAGTGGATCCATTACGAGAACCCTAAACGAAAAAAGGCCTGGGTGAAACCAGGTGAACCAGGTCCATCACAACCAAAACGAGATATTCACTGTGCAAAGGTTATGCTGTGCATATGGTGGGATATGAAAGGTGTGGTGTACTATGAGCTGCTGCAACCGGGTTAAACTATGAATGGAGAACGTTATCGACGACAATTAATGCGTTTGAAGCAAGCTCTGGCCAGAACACGACCAGAATGGGAGAACAGACATGATAAACTTATTGTTCAACATGATAACGCTCGCCCACATGTCGCAAAACCGGTCAAAACCTATTTAGAAAATGTCGGATGGGAAGTTTTACCCCACCCGCCGTATTCACCAGACGTTGCTCCTTCGGACTACTACTTGTTCGATTGCATGAACAACGATTTGATTGGACAGCGGTTTACTTCTTCAGAAGATATCGAAACATGGGTCTCTGACTGGATCGCTTCCAAGGATGAGGACTTCTTTCGCCACGGAATCCGTACATTGCCTGACAGATGGGCGAAAGTGGTGGCTAGCGATGGACAATATTTTTCTTAAGGTATTTATGTATTTTGTGTTTGTACTACAGCTTCAATGTGTGCGTACCAACCGCACGAATTAATTCCTAGACCATATATATATATATATATATATATATATATATATATATATATATATATATATATAATGTCCAAAACATCAATCAAAGTGTTATTTTCCTTTTCAATCGTACATTTGATCCTAATGTCAATACTCTAATTTGTCTAGATAATGATTAAGCTGATCTTCATTTTTGTACACCACCATTGTGTCATTTGCGAAACGAAAATACGAGGATATATCAAAAAGTTCGTGTAATCACCTAGAAGGTGACGAACTACGAAACCCCCTCGGACATGCATATTATAGTTAGATCCTTGTATGTTAATCATACAAATTCCTGACTCATTAGAATAACTTTTTTTTTTTCTCAGATAAATCACTGAAGGTGCGATGGTTGATGACAAGCTTGAGGCACGGAGCGTCGCTAAGTTCCTCCATTTTCAGGGGAAGTCAGCAAAGCAGATCTACGAAGAGATGCAAGAAGTCTATGGGGATGAAAGCACATCCTTTGAGATAGTATTCAAGTAGAAACAGCAATTCCAAACTGCACATGACCACAGCGGACATCTCTAGATCTGGAAGACCGCCATTGATGAAGCCGCTTGATGGAGAAATTTGAGATCATAATGGATCATAGGCATGAGTCTGCCTAGAATATCATTCACAAACAGCTATATCTTCAGAAAGTGTCAGCACGGTGAGTGCCATGATTGCTCACATCTTTCTCGAAGAGATATCGCGCGGATACTCAAGAGAAATGTTGCATCACTGTGAGGTGGATGAAGGGGACTTTTTCGGCAGACTAGTGACAATGGATGAAAGTTGGGTTTATCTTTATGATTCAGATACAAAGGAAATGAGCAAACAATGGAATCACGCCTCCTCCATCATCCCTAAAAAGACACGGGTGCAAAAGTCTACCGTCAAGGCAATGTTTTCCGTTTTCTAAGACTGTGAAGGGGTCATCATGCAGATTACCTATCATACAAGCAAACTATTACGACCTATTATTCCTATCTACTAAGTTACGAAAGAAATTCAAGAAGAAACGTCGTGGATTTGTCACAAAATGGGTGCTGATGTTCAGTACAGTAGTTCATTCCGCTCATGCTTTCATGATGAGGGCAGTGGAATTTGGATATGAAATATTGCCCCCCTCATATTCACCGGACCCAGCACCAATTGACATTTTTTTCTCTTTCCAGAAATGAAGCATCCACTTGTCAGAGGACATTATTTCTGAGGTTAAACTGTAGTTGCAAAGGCAAACTACGGACTTTTACAAAGTGGTCTTATGGAAAGTGAAGAACAGCTGGCAAAATAAAGGGTTTGATTTTTAGTAATGGCAACACTGCTATACATATATTCGCAATCCATTATAATTCATACCAGCGGCAGGTTAGATGCCGAAGGGCCTGGATTCCAGAAAATAGAGGTCAATGTCAAATCTCAAGATCCTGTTTCACCTATAACTTCATGCAACACTTCCTCCTTGCCAATCATCGGCGACCTAAGAGGTTGGGTGCGATCTTCTTAGGAAAACGACAGTATGGAATTTCGAATAATTAAGACTGGTTAATTAAACAACCTTAAGGGATTAAAATATTATTAGGATACTACCACTTTCTAATACTTTGATTTAAAAAAAAAAACTCCAAATATATTCAAAATACAAGCATTTTGTAATGAAAAGTTATGCAATTAAAATTATTTTCTTATTGTGATAACCCCCAAAATAAGCAAAATTGGTGAAAAAAGAAAAAGCGTTACGTAACAAAGGGGGAGAGGTTCAGCCTTGCATTACGAAGTGTGACAAGGGAGAGGGAGGGGGTTAAATTGATCAGAAACAGCGTTACGTAATATGTGAACGGCTCCTGATATCTATTACGTGTGCTAACTATCTGCAACACGTTTTTGAATGACCACAATGTCTTCATTAGTTCTCGAAATATGTACCTTCGAAACAATGTGTACAAAATAAAGCGGTCTTGTCATCGGTATCTCGATCGATTGCTTGTCATGACCAATACTTTCATTCCTCAAAATATGGCACTTTTCTGGTGGGATACCCGTGTATATATATATATATATATATATATATATATATATATATATATATATATATATATATATATATATATATATATATATATATATATATATATATAGAGAGAGAGAGAGAGAGAGAGAGAGAGAGAACCGGTTGTTAAAAGATATGAATAGCAGCACTGGAGATATGAACATAATAATATAGGTAAGTGTATATCTTCATGCGTAGCTGTAGAGAGAAAAAAAAAAAAGATTTTATTAACCTAAAAAACGATGCAGTTCGATAACCAGACCATCTTTCAAACTAAAGACTCCATGGAGCATACTTCCCTCTAAGCCGGTCGTCAAGGCTGAATGTAACATTGCGGCCCTTTCCTGTTGTGATAGAAAAAACTCAGGATGGTCGGCCACTGGTATCGAACCCACGAGCATTCGAAAGTGAAGGCGAGAGAGAGAAAGTGAGAGAGGGTACATCTGGTGGTCATATTTTAAAAAGAAAATAAGGAGATGGATTCCACTAACAAAGAGTCATATTGTCAATACATTTCAGGTCTTTGCCTGGGTTTTCTGCCCTTCAATTTAGGTTTTTTTTTTTTTTTACCACGTAGGCACTAAATAAATTAGAATATCGACTCTCCTGTGTTTTTTTAATATTTACATAGTTTTTCATTTTATAACGGACTCTTCCCGCACTATTTTGTTATTTACCATAGGTAGAATCCTTTGAAAAAGAAACAGGTGACAAGTGCCGTAGTTATCTATAAAGCCACATTGCCACGTTAGAAGAACTTGTAGCTGTCATAAAAAAAATCTTGAAACCTACCATATTTCACCATGTGCACATAGTCTTGAAAGGGCCATAAAGCATTTTTTTCCATCTTGCAAGCAGTTGAACGATGCACAACTTTCTGAGACGTCTTGCTTGCTACCTGCTATCGCCCTCCCGCTGACATAAAAAAAAAAAAAAAAAAAAGTTTCGCCGCTTCCGAAACAACGGATTCTTTTGGACAGGGAGGGGTAGTGCGTCAAAATACGCGTTTTTAATGAGGAGGTTCACTGTTTGTCCACTAAAGTGCAGTGCTGCATGGGTGGAGAAATCTTTCTTGTTTTCAAGAAGTTGTAACATGTAAAGAGTAAACAGAAAGATCGGGTTTCATTTTTTTTTTTTTAAATGACAGCTACAAGATTCATTTAACGTGGCAATGTGGCTTAAGGTAGTGACTGGAGACACGGGGTTGACGCCTGGCATTATGTTGGTGTCTCTTATCTATTGTTTTCTTCAATTCTGTTTCTCTTTTAACCAAAAGAAAGGAATTTCATTCTTCTGTCCGATTTACAGCCGTAACCATCCCCCTTCTGATCTGTTCAACTTTGACCACAGGCAGGGGAAAACGAAGGAAAAGAATGGGTAACATTTGCTTTCGCGGCATTTTAGCAACAACCCTATCTGTTGCCAAAATAAGGATACATTTTGCGGCTGCAAGGAGAAACTGAGGAAGGCTTATATCTTCAATTGGTCAAGATCACTTGAGTCCCACCGACTCTTAACGTTCTCGATTTTGGCGCGAATGGTCTTGGGTTCGAAATGAAATGAAATCTTTAAGTTTTACGTCCCACGGTTATGCCGGTTAGGCTAAAGGAGACGGTAATGATGAGAGATGAGTGAAATGAAGAAAGTGGGAGGAAACGGGAGAACCCCTAGGAAACCTACAAGCACGGTGTTTAACCACCACAAAGTCCACAAGTCGCGAGCTGGGATCGAAGCAGGGATCCCAAGCACCGGAGGTGAACGCTCTACCACTGAGCCACCGCGGCCCCGGTCTTGGGTTCGATTCCCGATGGGGGGCACTCGGTCGAGAAGGTATAAAACCCTTTTAGGTCAGCCATCGTAAATGAGGTTCTCTTGGGTCTTCCTTATTCATACCAGGCAAATTTAAAAATATTAAGCGGGGGAATTCTCTGTAATTTCCCCCAGGATTTCCCACCCTCAGTTATAGCGCACATTAGTTACTTTAACTCAAATTTGTCTTTAATATTTTCTGCTAATGATTGGTGATTATCAACAACGTTTACGGAGTGTTTAGTAAAGTTAAGTTGAAGAAACCATAAGACCAGCTTATAAATTTATCAGCAGTTTAAGTTATACTCATGCAGATGAAAATGTCAGTAGGACTTGAAATAATCTATTCTTAAATTAAACTCAAATACGCTAAGATATGTGCTCTCATTTCTTTATTATTCAACAAGGCCATTATTTTCTTGTCGAATTGCTGTAAATTGTGTCAAAACAAATGTGTTGCCATTTATTTACTCGTTGTTACAGGGTAGCTTAATCTTATTACATAATAAATGGAGGAAACAAATGATCTGTTCTTCGATTAAATTTAAAGTAAAAATTATCAATCTGGACGGAGAATCCAACACGTGCTTCTTGTGTACTAGGCAGCAAGTTAACCACTAAGCTACTAAGTTCGCTCATTGACCATCCACATTTTTTGTTCTCGAAGTCAGTGCTAAGCCATTCAGACCATATGGACTGTACCAGGATGATTTAGCCCTAAAAATTCATGTGCAAATCCTAAATTGTAGGTCTTCTGTAGTTTACAAACAGGAATAGAGCATGCATTTTAGGAATTTTGCATGTTTATTTATTTATTGAACAAATTCCCAGATACAGCATAACTGCCATTTTACACAGGGAAAAGTTAACAAAAGAAAGAAAAAGACAAGACAATAACAACATAGAATAGTAAAAAAAAAAAAAAAAAAAAGTAATATTATTCCGTCAAAACTTGCTTAATTGTTCTTTCAAACAGCGGGTAGCTCGAAAACATGTCCATATCAGTTGTAACTTGATTGTAACACTTTGGTATTCTGTAAATAAATAAAATAAATAAATAAAAAGACCTCTGTATAATTGCCAACCTAGGACGGGCAAGATGGAATAGGTGGATATTTCGGGTGATGCGGGAAGGGACACGTAAGGATAGTTCCTGAAGTAATACTTCCGATCTTAAGTCCCCATTCACTATTTTATGAAGATATTTCAGGTTAGAGATAATTCTACGTACTTCCGGAGTCTAGATATTTAGATGTTGCAAGAGTTCCTTCTTAGATAATATTAGAAGTGGAGGTACACGGAAACGACTATAGCGATAAAGAAATTGAGAATCAAGTCTGGAGAGATGTATAGGTGCTGCCACGGCCCATATGGGAGAGCAGTATTCCATCTTGGGCGCTATTAGTTTTATAAAAAGTTGCTAATGACGAAACAGTGAGTAGTAGGACTTGTTCATGTAAGGTTTGTCGATACAGTTCAAGACTTCTGAACGATCTTTACAACTCTTGCTATGTTTGAACAACCTTGTGACAATGTTCTTGAAACATCTATGAACGGTTGCAAGTCAATGTAGTCTAGTTAGTCACTGGACACTCAGATAATTCAGTCATACATTTTTTACTCTAAATTGAACATATTTATTTTGGTTTTCTTTAGAAGCAATTCAAAGTCATGGATTTAAACCACTATTTTCGTTGATGTTATTGCACACCTTGACCTGTGATCGCCATTCTAAACGACAGCAATGAATCGTTCATTGTTAAAAGGAGATAATGTTCCAGTATATTTACATTGCACATACCTCCTTTTAACAATGACCGATTCATAGGTATAGTCTTGTTATAAAAGAACCTGGCCATCTATCCTTCTTTGAAAGAATGTATGGTCACAACCATATGTAGGACAATCAATATTTTGACTTGAAATCAAGATCTTAAAATAACGAAAGATAACTCACTTTCATTTAATTTACTTCCGCTTATCAATAACTGCACGGGGCTATTTACAGAGAGGTTACTTAGCCATGATTGCTTTAACAAAACGGTAATATGTTCTGATGTAAGCAAAATATTTGCATTAACGAGGATTATGTTGCTGTATCGGGAACGTTGAAACAATTAATAAACGTAAAGCTATTGGTAAAAATCTAGCATGTATTAATGTCACAGAACTAAAGTCACCAAGAGAGATTATTTTGAGGTAATCCAATTCAAGCATGATACCCTAATACAGAATATGATGCAGTGCTGCTTTTGGTTGTTTGGGAGTAGGTTCACGTCAGGAATAATTGATTTAAACCAAAGTGAACTAAATCCAATTTATTTAGCTTAAAACATAAATAAAACGCAATATTTCTGAACATTCGTGGACACTAATCGAATATCAGTCCTAAATTAGTATTTTAATCCGTACTATGTGATGGTACGACTTTAATAATGCAAATTTAAACAAAATATTGAACCTTTTAGGTTAGTTTATGGTCCATGAATTCTTCACAGTGTGCTTAACTTAATCATTTCATAGGGTATAGGAGACTTGAGAAGAAGGCTTCACATTCAATATTCAAACATTTAGTTTAAAATTTAACATGTTGTGAGAAAACAAATTATTATTACTATATTACCGTAACTGAAACGTCTACATATAACGAGCTGAACAGTTTGAAATAAGGTTTTGAACATAGTACCTACCTCAAGCTGGGCTTTTATTAATCACTTTGATTCAAATCCGTACCGTAAGGGGGAAAGGAAGATTCAAAATGCATGTCAAAAGAGACGAGCCTCTCAAGTTACGAAGATGAAACTCGGCATATAAGCTCAACATTAAAAGTAATCTGACACTTCCAACATTCCACTCGTAAGGCGAAGAAGAAGAAATGTCTACATTTTTTCCCACATTTAATTCGACGTGGTATGTTTCCTCATCACGAAAGACCGGCTGAACACAGTTTCAAACAAATTTTTGAACATAGCACCTCGTTCAAGCCGATTTTATCATTTCATTTACATAAATGGTACGTATCCTAAGGGAAGAAGGGTGTTTAAAATGTATGTAAATTTCTCATTATATTAAAATAACATCGTCGTTCTCTTTCGTCATCACGGGAAATCAGCTGAATTGTTTGAAATAAACTTTTGAAGAAAGCAGTTGACTCGAGCCGTTTTATTACATTTTCATTAAAATGCCTATCCTAAGGAGAAAAGAAGTTAAACAGGTTTGCAGGAAATTGAGTATCTCGCGATTCTCTAATGCTAGGGAGATGTCATTCGGTATATAAATTCATTGAAAATTAGTTGCTACGTGCTTCCAAAGTGGTTGAACCATTTAAAATGAATTTTTAAACATAGTGAGCAATTGGTTTGACCTTAATGTTTCTCGTTAATATTACATTTTTGAGTGAAATGCGTTTCCTGAGGGTAGAAGAGTGAGACAAATTTTTCGCAAACAATGAGGGCTGCACTTTTTGACATGCATTTTTGAAGATAGTTAACACTTGGGTCAAGCTGGGTTTTTATTATTTCCTTTCGATTCAAATATGCATCCCAAAGGGAGAAAGGAGGAACTATTTATCACAAACCTACTCTTCGGACATTTCAAATTGTTATTAACAAATAGGAAAAAAAAAAAAAAAATTAAAAAAAAGGCATTCTTGATACAGCTTACTACTAAAACAGGGATGCATATAAGCACTCGCCCACTCGCCCGGGGCGAGTGCTTGATCGGTGCTGGCAAGTATTTAATAACATACCGAATGTAAGTAAATGATTTCTATTGTAGGATGTGGGCTAGTAAAATTTTGTTGCTTATTTGCATCCTTGTACTAAAATATTTCAGATACTGTGTTGTTATCTTTCTCATACTGAGTGCAATCTCAAAACTTGAAATCAAGTACTTATATTCATGTATAATCCATATGCTAGTATGCCAACTTGAATAATTTTACAACTTTCAAGCAAAAGATACTGACATTCATGATGATGAAGTTCTGCTGAGAGTAGTATTTAAAAAAAAAGTCTTTAATTTATAAATAAAACACTTTTAAAAGCCTGTATATTCGCTGTGTGACGCAATCCAAACTTTTTGCTGTTTGCAAAAAGTACCATAATTCTGCACTGAATATTTTACTGTGATTGTTTACTGGTTAAAATATTTGAAAAGAAAAAAAAATAAGATCACTATATATTATATTTCTTTCATTTAATAAATGTACTTAGGTAAATTGGATTCCAAGATCACGGTGACTGCGTTCGGTCTTAGGAGTTGGGTATACAATACTATACTTCTCTCACATGGAAGAAACAGTTTGTAGAAAACAAACCTAAATTTCGGGAAATCTCTGAATTCGCTTTTATTCTAACATCACTTAATAAAAAAACCTGAAAACCTGGTAGTTTACTAATTAAGAAAAGGAATATTATTTAAATTTATATTAAATTTTAATAAATTTTATTAAAAATCAGCAAAAATATTTTATTTTTCAACCTTGGTTCATGTGATGCTAACCAATGATGATGGCGCTGTGGAGTATCGTCTAGAACCCAGTTCTTATCACAAATCAGTACTTCGTCCAGAAATGAATCCTAATCACCATTGATAATTATGTAATGTTATCAAGGTAATTATGCGCTTCAAAAGCACACAATAAATATTTTGTTTCATGATGGCGAAGTTTACTAGTTTTGTTAATTTTAATACCATTTTCTACAATAATATCAACTTATAGCGAAGAAAGAAAGCTCAAAAATCAGGCATACACCGATTAGAAAATCTCATTGAGATGAACAGAATAAATTCTACCGTGTAATTTTTGCTAATAAAGACAAACTATTTCTTTTGTAAACTTAAATATTGATTCTGTAGGATAACCACATGGCAAATTAAGTGAAACTGATACTTAAGTATATACTTACCAAGTTTTCACTAGGACACTACAAGGCTTCACATTAAAATTCTTGTATTGATTTTCCTGAATTTCAAAAAGCGTAAGTAAATTTGGTACTATCGCAGCTTATAGCTGTGTAACTTACTAAAATCTATGGAAGAAATATGTTAGTTCATTTCACAACAGGATTGTATAGGTAATCAAACTATATCGGGATCTCATTTCTTACATATATAATAGGAAATACTAAGTGTGCTCTTCACCACGTCAAAATCCATAAAGTACTCAAAGATTGGTGAAAACTGTAGTGCAAGGTAAGTTACTTTTTTCTATATGAAACGCTTTTCCAGTATCATCGTTTACATATAGCCAACGACAATGACCCGTCTGCTCCTTACGGACGCACCCGCGTGCAGGCTCCCTGCTGTCATCCTGCCCTAATTCGGTTAGGCAACAGCCGTGCTTCTTAGTGGCTATCTAGCATAGGTTGGTTCGTGTTTTCGGCAGTGTTGTTTTCGTGGCATATATCCAGAAGCTGTATTTATATTCAGTTATCCTAAAGTGAATCTACAATCATTAATGCAAAGCTTCCCTAAAGAAACAATTTCTAAGACAGTACGAGTGCACTTCCTGCTAAGATAATTTAATATTTCATGAATACATTCATAAAATGAGATAGCACGGTACCCATAAGCACTACTATTTGGTTTTTTTTTTTTTTTTTTTTTTTGATTGGCCTTCACTATCTCCATAGTGTCCAACGCTCTCCTTAAATACAAAAGAGCTTGCTTTCTTACCGTAAATAATTGTAAGTCAAACTTTCTATATTTGGAGCACAATAAAACACTAGTACCTAAGCAACAATTAAACACTAACAGTATCTTTAATATCTCAACATTCTGATACACCAGAAACATAAATAAATACACACATATATCACAATTTGGCCTCTCTCTATCTGATTATCTACAACCAAGAGACCTAATTTTTCTTCTTCTGTAGCGCCTAAATTTTTTATTTATTTTTTTTTTTCAAAGTCAAGTTTAAATATCCGTCGTCACTTTTCAAGCTTCTTTATTTCTACAGATAAGGAAAATGAAATGAAATCTTTCAGTTTAACGTTCCACGATTATATCCATTAGGCTAAGGGCAACGGATGATTAAGGCAAGTGAATGATGATGGAAGAATTGGTGGAATGAAATGTGGGAGGAAACGGGACACCCGAGAAAATCCACGGATACGATGTTGTCCACTACGAGCTTACTTGGCCCGGGTTTGAACCAGAGATCCCATGCACCAGAGGTGTGTTCTACCACTGAGCCACCGTGTAAGAATACAAGGAAATAGCTGACGAATCTGTTTTTGATATGGCCACATAAAAAACAACTGATTCTCCTGTGACCTTCGGCATATTTTAAAGCATTTGCACGGTTTTCCTTGGCCTTACCTGACTTTTAAGCTCAATGTAAACCCTGCATTAGCAAGATAGCAAAACATACCATGGTTAATGATAAGTCAAAATTGTCATCATTAACTCTTAAAAAAACTTTAAAAATAATAATATAATATCCTGACTACGTCTTGGCTACAGTAGAAGAAACTCCAACCATAAACACGCCATCATGAGACGTGAAAAATGACGACAGCAATGTCACGAACGAGAATGGATAAAGATCCCGAAAACCTTGTATAAAAGAGGAGCATCAGACGCCTCGATATCAGCCTGCCTGAACTGATCATTCCTCTCTCTTGGTTGTGTGGACCCTGAGAAACTCCCTCGCCTCTCTTGGCTGCGTGGGCCTTGACATTCACCCACATCTTTCTCTTGGCTGCGTGGGCCTTGACATTCACCCATATCTTTCTCTTGGCTGCGTGGGCCTTGACATTCACCCATATCTTTCTCTTGGCTGCGTGGGCCTTGACATTCACCTATATCTTTCTCTTGGCTGCGTGGGCATTAAGATTCACCCATATCTTTCTCTTGGCTGCGTGGACCTATGCCTCTCCTACTCCTATACTTCTCTCCTACACGGAAAATCACACAAGCAAACCATTCTGGTCGACTATTTGGCTCGTGAAGTTATCCCATACTAGAACCCCCAGGCTATCTGGGCCTTGACCAATTCTGTACGAATACTCACCCTACTCATTCTTTACTGCTTAGATAGGAGACACGTTTATTGTAACAGACACAACTGCCGTATAGAATTTGACAGTAAACAGAAATTTTGTATCCTAGTCTTTTGTAATAAAAGGGTAAAGGAAGAAAACACTAAATTCCGTGAATGATTTCTGTACCATCAAAACTTTACAATATTGTCCAAGGATGATACATTTACGATGCGATAGGGCGACATTGATTGAAACTAAATTTTCATGCGTAATTTTCGAAGAAACAATTTTTTATGGCGCTAAAAAATATGTCGATCGTTGTCAATAATATTATTTTTCATTCTCCTGGAACATACTATTTATTTATTTACGCATTAAAAACTATGTAAAAAAAAAAACTGTTTAAATAGCAGGTTATATCTACTACCCTTTATCTAGCAATAATACTTTCGCTCCACCTCCCTTTGGTGTGAATTAGGGGCGAGATAAAACTACTTATTTTCAATACCAATGAGAGTGAGCGATTTCCACCCACACTCCGTTGTGAGTAGTAACTCCAAACCAGCCTAACCCTTGTGGTTCGCTGTATAATGTGTAAATGAAAACATGAATGCATTTGGGTTCTAAGAAATTTAATGTGGTTTTTAAATCTTTAGAAATGTTTGGAAAGTGTGTTTTTCAAGTGTCTGGGTAGATTACACGGTTTGGCAAGGAATGCAACTGTACACATGAACAAGACTAACCTTGAACTTAAAACTGGTCCTGGAGCACCTCTGCCGTTTTCTTCCTTGTCTCCGGATAGATGGACCTGGTGACTCCAAATCTGTGGCGATGAACCTGATGAAGGTGATGGTTTCTATCTTCCTCTTTATGTCGACTCAATCAGATTAAGAAAAGACTTTTGATATCGGATTACAGCTTTGAACGTAGAAGAACTAACATTCAGTATCTGGGTCTGACTCAGTGTCAAGACAAGAAACTGAGTTGTACTGTCTGGGTGGCGACCAACAGCCAACATCTAAGTATTAGAATATTGCAGATGAAACTCTAAAAACGAAGACCACGTCTAACAGACTCCTAGCAAGGATAGAGTAGAAAGACCACGAAATCTCTCAATCATAAAGTTTTTTACAACTTAATATTCCCGTGTTTTCATTGTTCCTTTTCGTCCTGAATTGGGTTCTTTCATTATTATTTTAACGTCAGACGTTCGTCACCTCATGGCTTGCTCAATATGTGTACGTAAGAAGATTTTCTTGACAACTCGTGGTTCTACCACGCATTCCTTGAAAGCACACATGAAATTACAAAGTCAGTGTTTTCTCGCAGTTTGCGTTACAACATATCCATGCGTTTGCATTTACATTCTGTTTGAATATAATGTTTTCGTATTGTTTTATCTTTTAAATTTTCTTCCTTGTTCCCGGTGCATTGGCCTAATTGAACATTGTGCATTGAACTTTATTATTTAGAATAATTTTAACGAACACCGAAAATCAAAGTCATACAAGAATACACATATTATTTGTAATAAAATAATGTTTGTCGGATGCTATTCATAGTTGGTCGCTAAATTGTAATAACTGAATACACATTTCCTGAAAAAATCTCGACCATTATCTGTTCCGTTATGTATCTATTCATTATCTGTTCCAATGTCAGCTAAGCGACATATAGCAGTCGTAATGCCATCGACCTTTATCACCCATTCTCCTGGAATAAACAAAATCTCCATCCGTTGAGGAAAACGGTGAACGCAAGCATACGAAAACCACGGTTGATAAACCGATCGTAGCTACTGTTACTACTACTTCCGCAGATAAATTATATTAAAAAAAGAAATTGGAAAAAAAAATATTGCCGGGTCTGTAATACACAGAAAATTTCGACTGCCGAATTCGAACCTCATCTTCCGTTTACATGTGGTTGCTCTCCAATATGCAGTCACCACATTTGCTCATTGGAGGGCACTACAATTAAAATTTTAGTTTTATACCTTAAACATATAGACATCTTGGTGGGAATTTGAAATAACACAACAATTGTGGTTATTTTAACTGATGATCTATCATCATACGATAAAACGAAATGAAAGCACTTAACAATATAATGAAAACACTTTTTAAAAAATATTTTAAAAAAAGAAAAAAAAAACTTTCGCTAAATGATTCATTAGACACGAGAGGGAAAAGATATAAAGATAAGGAAACAGAATCTTACCCCTGCCCATCGCTATCACCATATAGCGAAAGTGCTTACAATGTACTTTCTTTTAGTGTTCTATGATAATAATTTCATTACCTCCTTGTGAGTAATCTGTTTTGGGGCCGTTTTCGTATTTTAGTCCATTGATCCATCAGTACGTGAGGGGAATTATTATTCGGTTTTCTTTGAAATTAAGCGGAACTTTAATGATGTCATTTCCTTGAAGCCTCATTAAATGTCCCTTGCCTTTTCAAAATGAAGTTGAATTATATACTACTTTAATATTAGTTAAAACAAAATGTGATTACTAAATATTGTAATATTCTAACTATGTGACATTAATAAACAAACGTGCAGACTACACTCTACCAGATGTCGCATGATTTCAAAGACAGAAGACGTCATCTACAACAGCACAAGGGCTGAAATTCGACCAGGAATCCCACCTCAGCGTCAGTGTGCTCTGGATTTCACCACACGTAACTTCTCCCACTCGGGTCAGCTGCATTAGGCGCATACAAATTAACTCACTCTGGTCGGCTGCATTGGGCTGTGGAGTCTCCTTTACCAAACTAAAACTTGATCTGGTCGGCTGCATTGGGTTGCGGAGTATTCCCATACAAATTAACCCACTTTGGTCGGCTGCATTGGGCTGTGGAGTATTCTCACACAAATTAACCCAGTCTGGCCAGCTTCATTGGACATCGGAGTATTCCCATACAAATTAACCCAATTTGGTCGGCTGCATTGGGCTGTGAAGTTTTCTCACACAAATTAACCCATTCTTGCCAGCTTCACTGGACAGCGGAGTATTCCCATACAAATTAACTTACTTTGGTCGGCTGCATTGGGCTGTGGAGTTTTCTCACACAAATTAACCCAGTCTGGCCAACTTCATTGGGCAGCGGAGTATTCCCATACAAATTAACATTACTTTGGTCGGCTGCATTGGGCTGTGGAGTTTTTTCACACAAATTAACCCAGTCTGGCCAGCTTCATTGAACAGCGGAGAATTCCCATACAAATTAACCCACTTTGGTCGGCTGCATTGGGCTGTGGAGTTTTCTCACACAAATTAACCCAGTCTGGCCAGCTTCATTGGACAGCGGAGTATTCCCATACAAATTAACCCACTTTGGTGAGCTGCATTGGGCTGTGGAGTATTGTCACACAAATTAACCCAGTCTGGCCAGCTTCATTGGACAGCGGAGTATTCCCATACAAATTAACCCACTTTGGTCGGCTGCATTGAGCTGTGGAGTATTCTCACACAAATTAACCCAGTCTGACCAGCTTCATTGGACAGCGGAGTATTCCCATACAAATTAACCCACTTTGGTCGGCTGCATTGGGCTGTGGAGTATTCAAACACAAATTAACCCAGTCTGGCCAACTTCACTGGACAGCGGAGTATTCCCATACAAATTAACCCACTTTGGTCGGCTGCATTGGGCTGTGGAGTATTCTTACACAAATTAACCCAGTCTGGCCAGCTTCATTGGGCAGCGGAGTATTCCCATACAAATTAACCCACTTTGGTCGGCTGCATTGGGCTGTGGAGTATTCTTACACAAATTAACCCAGTCTAGCCAACTTCATTGGGCAGCGGAGTATTCCCATACAAATTAACCCACTTTGGTCGGCTGCATTGGGCTGTGGAGTATTCTTACACAAATTAACCCAGTCTGGCCAGCTTCATTGGGCAGCGGAGTATTCCCATAAAAATTAACCCTTTGGTCGGCTGCATTGGGCTGTGGAGTATTCTCACACAAATTAACCCAGTCTGGCCAACTTCATTGGACAGCGGAGTATTCCCATACAAATTAACCCACTTTGGTCAGCTGCATTGGGCTGTGGAGTATTCTCACACAAATTAACAGTCTGACCAGCTTCATTGGACAGCGGATTATTCCCATACAAATTAACCCACTTTGGTCGGCTGCATTGGGCTGTGGAGTATTCTTACACAAATTAACCCAGTCTGGTCAGCTTCATTGGGCAGCGGAGTATTCCCATACAAATTAACCCACTTTGGTCGGCTGCATTGGGCTGTGGAGTTTTCTCACACAAATTAACCCAGTCTGGCCAGCTTCATTGGACAGCGGAGTATTCCCATATAAATTAACCCACTTTGGTCGGCTGCATTGGGCTATGGAGTATTCTCACACAAATTAACCCAGTCTGGTCAGTTTCATTGGACAGCGGAGTATTCCCATACAAATTAACCCACTTTGGTCGGCTGCATTGGGCTGTGGAGTATTCTTTCACAAATTAACAAGTCTGACCAGCTTCATGGGGAGCGGAGTATTCCCATACAAATTAACTTACTTTGGTCGGCTGCATTGGGCTGTTGAGTATTCTCACACAAATTAACCCAGTCTGGCCAGCTTCATTGGGCAGCGGAGTATTCCCATACAAATTAACCCACTTTGGTCGGCTGCATTGGGCTGTGGAGTATTCTCACACAAATTAACCCAGTCTGGCCAGCTTCATTGGACAGCGGAGTATTCCCATACAAATTAACCCACTTTGGTCGGCTGCATTGGGCTGTGGAGTATTGTAACACAAATTAACCCAGTCTGGCCAGCTTCATTGGGAAGCGGAGTATTCCCATACAAATTAACCCACTTTGGTCGGCTGCATTGGGCTGTGGAGTATTCTCACACAAATTAACATAGTCTGGCCAGCTTCATGGGGAGCGGAGTATTCCCATACAAATTAACCTGCTCTAATCGGCTGCACTGGGCCGAGGACATCCTACATAACTGCATTGGACTGGAGCTTCCATCTGCTCCGGTCAGTTCCACTGGAACGTGGAGCCTCCCTACACAAAACAAATTTCTCCAGAGCCATACCTTAGAAGATGGAGGATACGAATATAGGACGCTCTTTTTGTTAACGTTACTGTACTCGTATTTTTCGTAATAAAAGGTGAAAGGATAAAACCCAAAGATATCGTGTACATCGACTCTACCAATCCTGACAACAAAAGGGAATTTACAACATCAAAGTTACACGGGACAAAATTTGATTTTTACGAAATAAGAGACTGAAAAAAAAATATTCATTAAGATAAAAAAATATTAAAATTTCAGTTTTGAAAGAAAGAAAAACTTCCCATAGAAATCAATGGGTTATTAAAGAAAAAAAAGTACTGCACACGAAGGGCGCAAACAAAAGTGAAGCAATACAACGTTTCTCGGTAGCATGCAGAAGAAAGTTCCTCCCGGAGATATTCGATTTTCCACTTTCAGAGTCAACATTTTTTTCTCTTGTTCCATTATTGTCGTGTATCCACTGGTATCTAAAGCGCATTTGAATAAAAAAAGGTACGAAGGTGTTAACAATATTTTATACAATTTGAAAAAGTACAAGGGGACGTGATGAACATTTAGATAGGCAAATACATTTTACATTAGGCCTTTATAGTAAATTATAACATACAATTTCAAGACACAATAACACACTAAGCAAGGCTATGTAATAATATGAAAAAAAAAACTCCTTCCTTGAAGTGGAAGTCTGATGAAGACACAGTTATTGTGTTGAAACTGTTACGTGATATTGTTTTTTAACATATTATCACATAGCCTTGTTCAGTGTGTTATTGTGTATTAGTACAAAATGGAAACAAGGCCTGATAGAATAGTTATACAATTTCAATACGTCGCTCGCCTATTCCTCAGTGATTCTGACATGAAGTCAGCAGTTCTTTACGTCCTACGATTATGCCCTTTACGCTAAAGGGAACGGAGGATTATTGACATGATTATAAATAGTGGAATGAGAATATGGGAAAAACAAGAAAACCCGGAGAAAGAGGTCTGCACGGGCCGGATTTTTTTTTTGCCCGGGTCCGGCCCGGCCCGTGAGTTCTTGATGTGAGGCCCGACCCGAGTCCGAAATATATTTTAGCATTTAGGCCTGGGCTCCTGCGATAATCGAAATGAGCCCGAATTGCAAAACTTAATAATTAACGCAAAATTGTATTTTTATTTACAGCAATAAGAGGTTTAATTTTGCAGTTGTACTTTTGAAAGTTCTTCAGAAAGAATGGAGCAATAAATATCGTTCTCTAGTGCATTTACAAAGTTAGACCCCAGAAATAAGGTTGTATATTTAAAAATTTACGGCCCGGGCCCGACGTAATAAATGCTCTGTAGGCCCGGGCTCGGGCCGAACCCGTGCAGACGTCTACCCCGAGAAAACCCATAGGTACGACTGTTGTTTACTACAAAAAATAAATAAATAAAAAAAAGGAAAAGGAACATGTTGATGGAAATCCTGTAACTCGAATAAAATGAAAGCGAATGAAGTTTTACGTTCCAGGTTATCCGGCTAGGCTAAAGGAGACGGTGATGATGAGAATGAATAAGATGATGGAGTGGAAAAAATGGATGAAACGAGAGAACCCCGAGAAAACCCACGCACACTCGGATGAAATATACCTTACATTTAAATCTTAGGTAAATTCATTCTTCAGTTTGAAGTTTTGATTAAACAAAATTGCTAAAATGTGCCTCTTAAACAAAACGTCAGAAAAATTTCACAAATGATAAGCACCAAAAACAAAAACTATTGTAACAGTAATTATAAATTGCCTTATTGCTAGAAAGTTCGTTCTGAAACCTAAGGATCAAAGTAAAATTACTTTAAGATACTGAATAGGAAAATCATAGCACTAACTAGAAGCACAACTGAAATAGTTACACCAAGGAAGAAGCAAACGAAATCTTGAAGCAGGGTAAATTATAGTTTATTGTAAGGATCTGAAGTAACATATTTTCATCACTTTTTTTTTTCTTTTTAATATTAAACATGTATCCAACAACACCCATTAAGAAATATACGATCATGAATATTTTTCTACTTTTCCGTGCTTGAAAACTTACCCGCTTACTGCGGCGTTGATGCTTTATTCAGGACTAGTAAGTAAAATCAACACTTGATCGAACTTTTGAGAAAATAAGACTGCCTTGAGTAGCTTCTATTTCTGGTCACTTGTAGAAAGATCAGTTTTATATGGGTTGCTAGAATATAAAGAAAATGAAACTGAGATAATTTAATTGGAATTTTCTATTAGATATAAACTGAATTACAAATGCACCAACTTGAGAGTTCTGTGTACAAGAAAAATACAAAAACTAAATTCACATTTTTTTTTTTTACAATATTCAAATTAATAACGCTAAAAAAAAAAAAAAAAAAAAAAATATTAACAAAGCCGCGGCTTACCATCAACTTGATGACTTTATGTTATAAACACGCAAGTATTTCTTTACTTAAAATTACAGCAGAGCCCCTAAAACTCGGTTCTCGTTAACCCAGCAGTCCGGATAATTCGGCCACAACCTGGCAGGGCGCAGACCCGTTTAAGGTCATTTTCAAGGTCGGCTTATTAATTTTCATTATAGACAGCTTTATGCCTTCATAAAGAATCTTTCTGAGGCCTGTCTTATCAGGTAAATTACTGCACAGTGTGTATTCATTAATTTTCATTTTCATGTATAGTAAAGGCTCTATGACTTCATAAAATACGTACTTTTCCTTTGTTTAAAGGTAATTGGGCAGTTTATTCTCTGTTATATTCTCAAGCAACGAGTACATACAAGTACCACGTGTACTTATTCTTTTTTTAATCCCATTCCCGATAACCCGGCATTTTCACAAACTCGGCCACCCTTCGGTTCACATTAGACTGAGTTTTCGAGACTCTAACTGTATTACCAACTTACAGTAAAGTTCTACAAGCAAGGGAGTATCACTTGGCAGAACTATCTCAGAAAACGGCAGCGTATAGACAGCTCCCAACTGAATCCGGCAGAATTTGTCTGATATAAATATACATCAAGTACTCCACACTTGGAACTTGCGGTCAGTGATGATTCTAGATTATGAAATATAAAATTTGCAAACATATTATTCTAGTTTTGGTAAGAAAATGATTACAATTATGCATGGTAATATATATATAAAGCAGTTCATAAATAGATAAACAATAATAATATAAAAAAAAAACATAAAAATTCGTCATTCATCTCAATTTTTCACTTGTATTTGGAACAGTATTAAAAGGTCACTGCTGAAACATTCAACAATCGAACATTCAAATGTAACCCTACGCTACAAGAAAATTGTACTGTCTAAACATGTAGTATACGATTTGCAAATTACATATGAATACACTTGAAAATTATTACTGAAATTAGTATTATGGTGTTTTCTTTATTTGTTATTTTACAACGCAACCAAATACACTCTTGGTACCAACATCATTAAACGATTTCTATCGGTTCACAATTCAACAGAAAATCACGTCATTGTGTTCCCCTCTCTTCATTATTATAATCTAACGAAGCCTAAGTTGGTAGCAACAGCATGAATTCATTCACCTCTACTGAGAATTTAGAGAAAAGTTTCTGCACAAACTTGCTTGTGCTTGTAATACCAATACAGCAGAAAAATCCATCTCCATTTTTTTTAAATGGAAAAAAAAAGTTCTTAAATTAGTGAACACATTGTAATTACAAACTAGAATTTCCAGGCTTACAAAAACATTAAAACCTTTTCCTTTCGCCCCGGTAAATCAGAACATTTACTCATGAAATTGCATTTTCTATACAGTATGCATTTTATTTAGCCCTTAACTCTCATATATTATATATATAAACATATAGGTAAAAAGGAGCATTGTCAATGAGACTATCCCAAAATTTAAGCTTTTAAGTTATTCTCATAATGAACTAGCCAACGTTATATAAAATGACTAGGTTAAGTTTACAGGTCACACTTTGCTAGAAAAAAAAAAAAAAAAAAGTATCCCAGGAAAGATGTATACCGTAACATATAATTTCTATTACAGCGTAACTATTGTTGGTAGGTAGTCAGTGGAAACTATTTTTTTTAAAAAAACATTATTATTTATAAAACTGATAACATATTCTTTGAATTAGAACAACAAATTTGCTGTATTAATATGGGAATATGAAATATTAAACCAGACAGCATACTTGGTTATGTGTTCATTATATACTGCCGAAATACGATATTTTTTTTTCTCAAAATTCGAAACAAGCACTTCAGCTGAGGTTTGGCAACATTATTTTGCAAATAATAATAGTAATAAAAAAAAATCATAATAAAACGTGCAAAATAACCACATACCGTCGTTGGAGATGGGCTTTAAATTTACTATACTACAATGATATGTTATTCAACAACTATTAGATTATTATTAAAAAATCAAATAATAGTTACAAAATATTGGACCTTTAAAAAAAAGGATCAATAGAAAATTGACAGGCTGATTACTTACAGTGTTCCAATTTAATGATATTTTTTGTTATTTTTCAAATGCACTTTCGTACGAACAAACAATGGAATAAATACATAACATCTAGACGCTGGAGAGATGGGGACCCAAATCTTTGGCCGTGTCCAAAAGATACAAGTGCACATTTGAAGTACGCTTATTTCCGGAAGTGACGTCACCTAGTGTGCGTCAAAAGGTCCAAGTTCACAAGTGTGCGAGTGCATAGTGCGTAGTGTGCGAGGATGTACACTACGTTAGTATACTTGTGTGCTTAATATGGCGATTTCTCGTAGAATGACCTAATAAAATTTTAATAGGCATATTCTTAATATTTTTGTTTAAGTAAATATATTTGTGGACTGATTTTATAATAATTTACTTGATAAACATACAAGTTAGTGATTTTACAAGTCGAATATAAAAATATTACGCAAATAACAAGTGTATTTACGTTATTTTCTTTGAGTATGCAATAGGATTTAAAATAGTATAGGGAAAACAAACAAATAGTTTCTTTAATAATGCTATAAAGACATTTGTGCTTAAATATTACATGGTTTATGTAGCTTAATTGAAATAGTTGCACTATCGGTAATGCGGCTATTTGCACCTAAATGACAAATTTTAATGGTGTATGAATTAAAATATTAAGTTCTAGCATAGTATACATAGATTATTCATTTCTGTATAGCTACAGCTACAGCCGCAGCCGCAAATGTTAATTCATAGACACATAAGCCTAATTTTATAGTTTTGACTCTAAACGAATTCCTTTCAACGCTACCATATTTCCTTGCACTTGAGAGAGACTGTAATATACCAATTACCGTACATTGTGTATTTTTGACAGGTACCGAAAAGTGAAATACAGATCAAAAATTCCTTTCTCCACATTTATCAAAGATTTCACAAATTACTCCTGGTAAGTCTTTACTATGGCCATTTCATTTTTTTTATTCTTCGATTTAGCGATTTGATCTCTCGGTTCCGGTTTTAAGAACTTGCCTCTTCACCCATATACTGTATATAAGGTAGTAGCTAGGTTGGTTCCTTTTTGTACCAAAGTATAATATTTAATTCACATAATATTGACGAGCGAGTGTTAGCGAGTGAAGGCTGGTTGGAACCCCGCAGAGCACTTTCTTTTCCGTCTTCGTTACGAATCGGTTCATTGAACGATTCATTGAAAGAAATGTCCAAAGTAAAGACTTGCCTTCCTCTTAATTCATATAATCCCATTACTGTATCCAGTATTAAAAGATTATGAACAAATAATTTCTTCCGTATAGTTGAACAAAGAGCCATTACATTACATACTGTATTTCTTCATAAAGCCGTCTCTTAATTTTCATAAAATTCTTATTATATTTTTAGTAGTTTATTTTACGTTTATATTTGGACGAGGGGATTTGTTTCGTTACTGAATAACCATTTTCGCAGTGGGAAGCATGTAGGAGAGTATATTTCAAGAGAGATGTAGGGCGCCGAAAGCGTAGTAAAATGCACGTAAATGTTGAAGTGTATACAATATACAGAACTCCATTCAAGCAGGCTTATAAGATAGTAATCTCACTTTTTTTTTTTTTTTGTTATTTTTACCATACTACTTTAATTAGGGTTATCCGCCTTGAGTATGCATTATCCTTATAAATTGGTATTTCATAGCGGCATAATAGCTTTTTCCTGTAATTTTGGTTCTCATGTTGTTCAACTTTACCATTTCTTTCCTTGTCATCCTTTTATGTGTTAACTTTTGCTGTAGATTAAGAATACGGAGACACTATTTAGATGATTTCCAGGTAAAATCAATAAATTCACAGTGAAAGAATAACATCTAAGGAACTTCAATATTAGCGCAATATGGTAGAAACAGTTCAGTCAGTATGCCTGAACTGAAAGAATACAGTAGAACTACAACAATTATACTGTCATTGTTGTGTAATCTACCGTACAGGAAGCAATTATACTCAGTATCAACCCTCTCCCAAAGTAGTTTTGTGCCACATTATTGTAAATACCGCTCCCCTCGGTGTCCTAACGCTCTTGTACGTTGCCTACTTTCAGTTGCAATAAAATTCCTAAACTAATTCGCAAAAGTGTCTTCAGCGCCCTAATCACCAGTGCTACTCTTCTTTCGGGAGATTATTAAATATTCCCTCCGCAAGCATGCCTAATAAAGTAGAATATCGCCAATAGTTTAGTGTTTTTTATGCTGTTACGAGTTTATTGTGCACATAAGACAACGCACACATATATTATATATGTATTGCATTTATGCTCCGCTCTTGTTAATCTGCGCGTGAAATACCCAAAATGACAAATATTTGCAGGCACGGCAAAGCTGAAGCTGTTGGCATACATGAAAAAACTTATGGTTACCCCATATAGTCAATCTGTACGGTTTATTTATCTTTAATATAACTGGAAAGTCATTCATCTAAAGAAAAAAAAAGCATGCTAATTTTTTCTAGTACGCGAAATTCTCCCTTCTTTTGTTTCAATGTTCCATATTCCACCACAACGAGGTGCTGTAACCAAGTGCTGATCAAAAGCTAATTTTACGAAGTGTACACTATTTAGTGTGCACTCCATTTGTAGACTTCGAGTGTGCATCCTCGAAGTGTGCACTATGCACTTTTGGACACGGCCTTTATTTCGCGATTGCTCTAATCATTTGGGTATTACGGACACGGACAGTTTTTCCGATCTAAGTACTTAATTCTTCAGTCATACTCCGACAATTTTCAACAGTAATATGTTCGTCAACTGAAGCAGCTTTAGTATTTCATATACACAACTATTATTTTATGTGTATTGCAAATGTACTTTAGTTACAGCAAATGCTGAATAACGGTGAAGCAACACAGAAATAAAACAAATTAATGTTGGACTAATAAGGACTCGAATCTTTGATCTCCCGCTTGCTCTAAATTTAACTAAGGGCCCTAATTTCTACAAACGTATTCAAATACCCCAATCCAGAATTTTGACTTTTCTGTTATTCCACTAATTCTCAGTGACTAGTAGTGCCTGAAGCACCTTAATAGTAATAACAGCACTAATTACCCTTTTTAACTATATACGAATTGCTTACGCCGCTTGCATTTATAAAAATATATAAAATTAACTATTGCATCTGCGGGCTGCTCACTTTAGCTTTGGATTTACATGTAGATTAAAAATAAAACCTAACCAAACCAAACTTATTATTTACTACTAGTCTTTGTAACGGTATAGCATTGCCTTTATCAGACACAGAGGGAATGTGTCCGATTTTATTTGCATTTAAGCTGTTGTGTATATACAGTATGCCAAGTTTCAACTGAAATATCCGCCTATGTCAGACCATTTGAAATTTTAGAAGATGGTTTGGGGAGTCTTTAAGAAACAAAATGGCTACTCATAGAAAAGCTAGCGAATTGTTGGTAACTCAATTGGATAGAAAGACGCCTCGCAATCGGGAAATTCGAGTTCGAGTCCGTCACTCCAACGCTTATCTCTTCCCTTATCATACATAATAATAATTGCACGCATTAAACTAATAAAATAAGCGATCTCGAAGCTAACAACATAATATATTCGTAGTAAATACAAAGGGTATATTGCACAAATGCTTTCTTTCATAAACGCATTTAGCATGCGTAACAACTTAGTATTAGAAGTAAAAGTTTAAACAGATCCTCACATTCACGGGTATCACTTTGTTAGCTCTGTTGGCAAATTGACGTAGGGGCACGATACACACTTTTCACTTTAAGTCCATCGAACACAATAAGCTATTGGATAACACTATTAAAGCCTACTGGTCAGTTGTTTAAGTTGTTTGAATGTTCATCTTGTCAGGAAGGTCAAGCTTGATAGTGCCACGAGATAATCCTTATGCAAAACTTCATATTTCAATAAAACTGGTTTCCAATGGGCTATACTTTGAACTCACTGTATACAAATAGTATAACCTGAAAACCCCAGATAATATTTGGAATTCTGGTACAATTAATCTCTTTAGCCTTTACTAAGAATTTTCACTTGGGAACAGTAAAGATGGGATGAAATATAAAGTTAAGGTTTGGTTGGTTTCTTTTTTGTTTTATAGTGAAACAATCCTTCATCTTCTAATTTAACTCTCTCGCGCTTTCTATTGCCTTTTCTTTCTTACATTCAACCATGTTTAAAAACTTTTAACATTATGCATTTCCCCTATATTACAGTCATGTTAGTTCGTGTTTAACATCCCATACACCGGGACGCACTGTTGGAAGTGAAAGACAAAATACCAACCAGGTTTGTACCCGAAACAATTATCCTAAGGCTGGAAATATTCCGAGCACCAGGTCATTATGATGACTAGAAACACAGCTTTCTATAACATTACTATTCCAAGCTTTATCCTATCAGTAGTTTTGATTTTTATGATCTTGGATGGACTAAATCAAATTATAATAAGATCGTTATAAAACTCAATAGATCCCAATCCACTTTGAACCTCAAGTATATCTAATTCCGTTGAATTACGAACAGTGTCTACTATATCTCATATCACTTTATTTCTATACTATGTGTGGCTGTATTTTTGCTTTATAGTTGGCAAATAACACCATCTATGACGACTCTGGAACTCACTAAAGACATAATTAACACTTCTGAACAGAATATATACACTTATTTGTTAAAACTTAAAGTACAGTGTAACGGTTTCGACCACTTAACGTTATCTTCATCAGACACTAACTGAAAGAAATACCTACAGAGTATAGGAATACGTATATACTAAAAGTCAAAGTACTAAGATTCATTGTTTGTATGGGAAGCCACAGATGACGCCCAAGGAAATAAGACTTAGGTAGCTTCCCATGCAAACAATGAATCTTAATACCGGTAATTTCACTTTTAGTATATACGTATTTCTATAGTCTGTAGATATCTCTTTCAGTACCGTTACACCAATGATTCTCAAACTTTCTATTATTGCGAACCACATTAATAATAAGAGTATGTCATGGCCTAAATACCTTTATTCAAATGCACATTGACATTCTACGAAATGGCTATGTATTTCAAAGCAATTTGTTTCTTTAAAAATCATAATCCATATCTAATTCCAGTTTGTTCAATAACAGTCCGTATGATTAACATGAAATTTATTTGGGGATGTTGAGAACACTTCGAGGATCACTAATATTACAAAGTACAGATCGATGCTTAAATTAGAATAAATCAAAATTTAGTTGGTTTCTATCGTAAATATCTTACTTTCAAACTAAATTGTAATATAAATTAATGAAAATAGTGGCCCTGTCGGTACGACAATATCAGTTGGTGACGATTGAGCACGTGTAATGTACATTTCTTTCTCAGCAACTGTATCATATGAAATTGTACACACGCTCAAAAAGTGTTGAAGTGTCTCCAAACACAGAGTTAACACTACTTCCGATCAACGCCCTTCCCTGTAAGACATTTTGACTCATCCACTCTTTTTCCATCCTAACCAGCATCTCTACTGACTATATACAATGGCATGGTTCTGAATAACCACTGAGTTTTCACATCATTAACAAACGCTTCCAATTTTCGTTTAGTGAATAGTACTTCTCAACACATGTTTCTGCATCGAAATAAAATTTTCAAAATTAAAGGAAAATCTCGCGACCCACCAAAAATCGTCTACGACCCACACTTTGAGAAATACTGCGTTATACTGTATTTTAGTTTTAATAAATAAGTGTATATATTCTGGTCAGGAAACTTTTGTTGCTTACAGATTAATCAAGAAATGTGCGGCATTAAATAATCCAACATAAAATTCGAAGCAATGTCAGCTAATGAGTTTCTTTAGTATGCTGAGACTCGTGTTCGAAGTATTTGAGTCAGAACGGTGTAAAGCGAGGGGTGAAATTTCAGAATAATAGAACTGACTTTTGCAATTGTGCTTTTTATACTGTACAATTTAAAGCTAAACCACGCAGGTCTAAGTATAACATTGGATTTGTATTTTTTATACTGTACAATTTAAGGCTAAACCACGCAGGTTTAAGTATAAAATTGGATTTGTATTATTGGAGTCTCTGGTTTTCAAAAGAACAGTTACCGGTTTTGCAATTACCTCCACCAGGTATCGAACCAGGACAACGTTCGCCATTAAACGACGAAAAGGAACTATACCATCATGTTGGAACATGTTATGTGGCAGAAACTATTCTTTATATATTCCACATAATTTTCACTGAGTTATTTTTAATTCAATAAATAAGACCTTCAATTTCCTATCTGTATTTATTTTATGAAGTCGTCCCACACAAGGGAGAGAAAACAAATCACCGAGACCGTCGTGAACAAAACATGACACCAGAAAATGCTTGTGGAATTCCTCAGTAGAAAACGACAAAATGAAAAGTATTATAGCATACCGGTAACGTAGCATAGGAATAGTATATCCCTGCATAATGTAAGCAGCAACGAAGATTTCTAACCCAATGCATTCTTTTGTTTCATTACTTTATAAGGGATAGTAAATAATACATTCCCCTTTCTATTGTGACAAATATTTCAAGTAAACGACAACGGAAATAAGCTTAATGTTAACATTTTGAAACTCATAGAAACCAATCAAACCTAACTTATTCGACCCTTTTGCACGTTTTCATCCTTATGGAATATCAAACCAATTTACCCTATAACAGCACACAAGTAACTGTTACACGATTTGATAGGATGGCATTTAGTATTTCCCCCAAATCCATCGGCGACTTTGGAGCCGGTACTGTTACTTACAGTGAATCATTGTAAACGATCTCGAGTATAACCACCGTCGCTAACGCGCCTGCACTGTACTGCCGCACCCCTGTTGCGTTCCTGCCCTGACTTGATAACATACGTGCTTTTCTCTGGCTACTTAACACAAAAAGATTTACCGAGTAGTTTTTATGCCATACGTCCACAGTGTATTTATACTCATGACTACATCACAGTTGCAAATAACAAGCCGTAATCACTACAAAGTGATATGGGATAAAACTAAATAATGCCGGAATGTAGTGAAGTAAAAAAAAAAAAAAATATATATAAATAAATAAAAAATCAAATCAATACACCACTAATTATTAATTACCAACTTTACAGGATTACGATATGTAAAGGTACAAGGAGAATTTCATTCAAGCATTACTGCTGAAAGCGTGGTATTTCATTTTATGGGGGGCATACTTCCATTCATGAAATATGAACTTCTCTTAGCAGGAAACGCACTCTTACCACCTTAGAAAGTGTTCCTTACGGAAAAAATTGGCATTAATTGGCGCAGATTGACTTTAGAAGGGCTAAATATAAATAAAGCATGTGGACATATGACATAACTACAGCATATGAAATACGAACCAACTTAAAACAGAAACCAGCTTGTTAGGTTTGGCTACTAAAAAGCACGAATGCTATCTAGCCAAGTCAGGAACTGGCAGTGACTTGCGACCTCCCCCCCCAAAAAAAAAAAAATGGTATAGATTTGCGACACTTCTATGATCACTTTGTGTACTGCCTTTACATACTACTTCACTTCATCATGTCTTCCTTATGAATACGTGGTAAAAAGCACACACTGCATTTCTTACCCGTGTGAAAGGCAAGATCCCGACATATTTTATTTACTTATACAATCTTATTTGAAATCAACACATTTTTTTCCGTAGATTTTAAAAGTTTACACCTCTTTAAAATGAGATAGCACTACTGGAAGTTCTTAAATTATTATACACAAGGCAGGTTACTAACAGACTTCGTCGAACAACGTTAGTTTTCGGGAAAGATTTATGATGAGATGGCAATAATCTTCACCTGAAAAGTTCATGATACAGTGTAATCTCGATGCTTTTAGTTAAGTACAACCTTAGCTAGTAATAAAGTGCGGATGGCATTTAGTATCTCCCCCAACTTGTTTCATGGTTCCAGAACCGAGTACCTTGTTTTTGTCTAAATTGTGATGAACATGGAAGTACAAGGCTTCTAACTCTCTTCGCTAGCTGTATCTAGCTCAACTATATTTTATAAAGTAAGTAACACACTGTAAATCTTTCATGTGCAAGATTGGAGGAGATACTAAATATCAGCCTAAAGGGCCTTCTCACTTGTGTTAAAACACAACAGACATTAAATTGCTATAGTATACTATAACTTTAGAAATTGATTAAAACAATATAATGATTTTCAGTGATATTTAATAATAATAATAATAATAAATATGCACGAGCATTTTGTTATTGTAATACGACAGAACCAACTCAAACTTAACTTCATACCCTTTAACGTGAATAACTGTATCTGATGAACCCCCTATTTTTTTAAGGGAGGAGGAGTAAAAGTGGAAAACCAGATAAAGGATATGAGTGCCATCACGGTCAATAAATCTGGTGTCTTACTCAGGAAATCGACTCCTAATGTCTAAAATCTCCATTCTCTCAGTGGCTTCCCTTTTTTTTAAACCAAGTATACTTTCATATGACAATTGCTTCATAATCTATCGGAAACAGTGGCGCAACAGAGGGGCATGCAGGGCCTGCAGTGAGGAGGGCCAACCGCGAAGCAAATGCCAAAAACTATAGGCCACAAAAAGTGAGCTGAATACGGAATATCCATTTCCCTGAACAACATTATTTACTTTGTATTCTGAGTGAAAATTTATGCATTATAGCAACATCAGTTTAAGAAATCATCTTAGCATTCGAAGGTTAAGGGAAAATAATTTTTTCCCTTTTTCGGTGAGTATTAATTTTATTATAATCCTGCGCGGGGGGGGGGGCGACATTCTTGAGTCATGCTACTGATCTGGAAGGGTGTAAGACAGAAAATTTAGGCGAGTATGCAGTAAAAGGTTAGAGCGGTGACAGTACAGGAAAGGACTATGAAAAAATTAATGTTATTTAGATTATTCTGAGGGAAATATGTAGGTTGAACGATGTGTATTGTTTGCAATTACTTACATTATGCATTTTCTAGTTTATTACTGCAGTTAGACAGCACGTTACCTGCATAAATATTCTTGTATTTACCACTCATATATTTATGACGCTTGAAACCTGCACGGGATCCATAATACCGTGATCAAGTTAAAAAAGAAAAAGAAAAATTATAATTGAAAGGGAAAACAAACCTACAACAAATTTTGGTCAACAGCTTGTCAATTTGCACTTAGAACTTACCCCCTAAAGAACATACAAAAACACTTGAAATTATAAGAAGCAGTCAGGAACAATATGCTCATCAATACTTGTGAAACACGTGAACTGTGAACTATACCAGAAAGAGTATTGTCTAAATAATTAAGTTATGGAGGCGAGATACCAGTAAAATACGTCATAGTGAAAAAAAAAAAAAAAAAAGGATCGTGTAACAATTAATTCTTGCTAAGCAAGCCGTTGTGAGTAAATAACGATGAAAGTTTTTTTTTTTTTTTTTGTTTGTTCGTTTAGAAGTCTTATCTTAAAGTACAGATATAGGTACAAAGTGTACATCCTGAGAAACTTCAACGCCAACAAATATAAACCATTTTTCAATACATTACCTTTTCTAATAAGTGTGTTAAAATAATGTGATACTTCTTTTTTGCACTTGTTATGCATTCCAAAATTTCATTAGAATTTCACCTGTAACTCTTCAATTCATTGAAATAACATTTTATCTCATTTTTAATATACTTAAAAATTCAATAAAATGATAATGCACATGCATATAAAAAGTATTAGCTACGGTTTCAGAACTGAAAGCAGTTTGCTAAATGTGAATTAGTACTGAGAGACACGTTTAAGTCTGCTCCAGTTCGTATTCTTACGCAGACATGAGGAATGGCACTACTTGATGCAATAAACACAAAGAATGGTATTAGCATACGCTGAAAAAAATTCCGTGCTGGCCCTTTCCACTTCAACCTGCCCTGACGCGGGTTTATCTTAATTCCTAAAGATTTAACGCCATCTATTGCAGAACATTTCTAAACCAGTTTAGCTTTCTGTGTCTAAAGTAACAATGTCATTTGGATCGTATAACGTACAGCTAACCGATGAGAAACTTCAGGAAATGCAATCAATATTTCACGATCTTTTTTTTTTTTTTTTTTTTTTTTTTTTTGTTGTTGTTGTTGTGGTGGTACTGTAAAATAAACCATAGAAGGTGCACCAAAAAAACGGTTACTGAGCAATGCCTCAGCATTTTCCCATCAATGCTCAGATCCGCCTAGAGCCTCAGGTGCATGGCACTCTTACATGTGCTTACGGCTTGTTTCCCATCATTAAAGGTTACATTTGTGCTTTTGGAGTTTACCGTACTCTTCTACACTTCCCGTCGGGTCAAGAAAAAAATTCTTCCTGTCAAAAGCACCTTAAAAGGTGGGTAACAGTTTTCTAAGAGGTTTGTGTTGAATTTTTCTCAGACAGAAAACTGTACTTATAACCATCTCAGCACATACTGTCTTGAATGTGATGGTTCTTGTTAGAAAACTTACATGCATTATTAGTTATCTGAATACTTGATTGTTAGTGCATCAAAAATTAATTAAAACTAAACATTAACAACAGGGGAAGGTTCTAAAACACAGGTCCCCCCATATAGATTAGTAGCTAGGTTGGTTCCTTTCTGTACCAAAGCTTAATATTCAATCTACACAGTATTGCCGAGCGAGCGTTAGCGAGTGAAGGCGGGTTAGAGCCCCGTAGGGCATGTTGTTTTCTGTGTTTATTACAGCTAAACGGGAAGGGGGACCTGTTTTCTAGAACCTTGCCCAATAACAGCATAGTTTGATACAGGAAAAAGTTTCACCAGCGTACTTCATAAATGCTAAACTTTATGCAATGTAAAGCAACGTACAATGCCTTGTCTTTTCGTTTAGTAACAGTGAAACAAAACAATATCCGAACTTAAAAGAAAGCTTTTGCAAAATTGGAATTTTTGCACAGGTTTTTCTGTAGTCTTCGTGAAACGACCAAATACACGTACTATCGTATTTTAAGTGACCATAGATAAGTTGCGTACTCCTTTAAACAGGAAATGCAATTTTACTATTCAATTTAGACGTGTGGACATACGCCACAAAAAGTGCAAGAAACCAACCAACCTGTGCTAGGGGCCTTTTAAAAGCAAGAATTGTATCTAATCCGCGTTGAGGCCAAGTTGAAGCTAGTCGAGGTGCATCCGTAGGGAGCAAGGCATCAGTGACGGTGGGTATATGCGTAAGCAAGGACACTGGAAACACAGTGTTCCTTATACAACTAGATGCCTTACCTGTCGAAGAGTTTCATTGATACGGATCATGACTTAATTCACACTGCATTTCTGTAGGAATTCATCATGGCTTCCTTACATAGATTTTGGGTTAAGATTTCGAACATTATTAGGTATGTCACAGGTAAGATTCCCATATACTTTTATTATTTATTCTATAAATTTCACAGGAGTATAATTCCGTAAAATAGAACTGCATCATATTTTAAACCAATATACCCTAACGAGAAGGAAACCTTTGCACAGGTTTACCCGATAGATAAATGGGCAAATGCTAACATATGAAGTACACTTTCAAAGTATAATCTTCCCAAATGAAACACCACATACCAAACTATACTTTTCAATCTTCCACGAGACTTATGTTAAAATGCGCCTTGGATAAGTATTACTTGATCAAACAATCACTTATAGATTTTCGTAGATAAACTATTCTTCTGTATTTACCCTGAATGCTGCTTACATATTTAATGCAACAATATAGAATGTTTCAAATTATTATTCACGATACTTTAGGCATTTACGTATAATTTTTCATTAATAAAATGAAAATAATAGATAACATAAATCAAGTGTTAACATAGGTAGTTACGTTTAAAGAAAAAAAAATGTACGATTCTTTCAAACCGCAACTCTATACAGAACTTCTCTGTACACTCAAGAACACTGTCACCAAAGTTCCTTCGCCAAGCCAGTTGTTATTTTATACACATGTCTTTGGCAATGTTTTTTTGTGTGGCAAATACAATTAGAATCTTTTCAGGAATTCTTCTGCACAAATTCTTGCACGGGCGTTGACAGCTAATTTCATTTCACTGATCTCTTTATCAATTTCTTCCATGAAATGAATGACAAAATCAACCAACTTGTGTTTGTACATCTGCTCTGTATGAAAGTTCGTAATCAGGAAACTAATATCGTATCCATCCACAGGCTTTCGACGAAGAACGATAAAATTTTCTGCCCTCATCATCATAAATCGCATGAATTTGTGGCACAATATTCTTTCGATCTCGTCAGCTTGCTTCACGGCTATACTTATTCTGACAGAATTAATGGATGCTTCAATTAATACTTTTTCCTTTTCGTTCCGACTTATCACCACCGGTGCCAAAATCAGCTCTTTGCTCGTTCTAACTTCAACCTCCGGTTTGTTATGTCTTTCTACAACTTGGGATGAAAAATTATCAAGGCACATTGCGGCTGCTAAAGTGTGCCGTACAGCTGTTAAGTAAGGACGTAATGTGGCAGCCATACTTCAATTATGCTATAACTAACTTTTACTTATTTTTACGTCAAGTTTTAAAACGTACACGTTCGTAACTATAGTGAGCACCTCCCAAAGTTAGTCAACCTCCGTACCTGATGTGACAAG
Organism: Thermobia domestica; assembly: GCF_964235325.1. Classification (NCBI taxonomy): domain Eukaryota; kingdom Metazoa; phylum Arthropoda; class Insecta; order Zygentoma; family Lepismatidae; genus Thermobia; species Thermobia domestica. The sequence continues at coordinate 10,878,896 of NC_137471.1, forward strand.
TAATCACAAGCACACAGAAATCATAATCCACACTCGAAAACTCTTTGCAAGTCAGATCACAAAATCCACATTTGGGGAGATAAACTCAATATGAAAATCACTATCCTAGTCACTTATTGTACACAATCCTAGGTATAGTTTTTTCTTCGAAGATTTATAGATCCTCTGAGCGTTTCTATTGGGCACAACGTTTAACTGATAAGAACAGCTACTCCCTTGTAGTTACGCAAATGTTACGCATTTGTTTTCCGGTCTCGATGTGCTACCAGGTCAGACAACTTCGAAACACTACATTTCCCGATAGAATACCACAATACAATACATTTCACATTCACTCCACAAATTTGTGATGTGTTATGAGGCCTCATAAAATAACGGTTTGAGTCAACGCAACTCGGAATCTGCATTTAGTTTACGATAATCAGAGTTATAAATTGTTTTTTGTATGTTTTGTGATGCGCGATGTTCCACAATTTTTGCGAAGATTTATACGGAATGAGGCCAACAATATTTTATTGTGCCATGTTAAATAAAATTACTTAGTCCTTATGCAGAGTTGTTCTAAAGCGTGATTAGGGACATACTAAAGAGTTCGACTAACATGTTTCCTGCAGTAGTCAGGCTTGTAGTACGACGCTAATAACAATCAAAACCATTCTGAATAAGGCTCTATGTGATTAGAGTTGCACTAAAGATTCAGCTAACGCGTAATTATAATTTCCGCATTCAGAAGAGCGTTTCTGATATTATTCACGATTGTTATTTGAAGATGCAAGCCACAACTTTTTTCTAGCTTTATAATCTGCGCCGTATTTATACATAGATCAACATAAGTCATGGCCCGGGGTGGCAAGTTTTGGGGTGGTAACTTTTCCAGATATTCTCTGAGGAAATATATTATTTTCCATTATTATAGGGTATATTATTTTATTTATTGTATATATTTTTATTTTTTTCACTTGCAATTAAATATTAACTATTCATTTCATTGTCTCAAATTTTCTATACCGGTATTTATTGATATTGAGGTGCGCCAACTTCTACATGTCCCAGAGTGGCAAAAATGTTAAATATAGTCCTGCTTATAATTATGAGAAAAAGATAAGACAATACGTTTCGAGAAGTAGGTTACATAGCCTATTCTTTGAAAGGTGGGGGCGCGGTGGCTCAGTGGTAGAGCGTTCACCTCCGGTGCTTGTGGTTTTGGTTCGATTCCAGATCGCGCTGTGTGGACTTTGTGGTGGACAAACACCGTGCTCGTGGGTTTTCTCGGGGTTCTCCCATTTCACTTTCTTTATTCCACCATTTCATTCATTTCTCATCATCACTGTCTCCTTTAGCCTAACCGGCATAATCCTGGGACGTAAAACTTAAAAATTTCATTTCATTTCTTTGAAAGGTGGAATATTCTATTTTGATACGAAGAGTGTAAAATAAATAAATAAATAAATAAATAAATAAGAAAATGAACGTATTCACGACCCATCAGTAACAAGAAAGTGACACAAATATATATGATTTTGTCCTATTTTCAGAATAATGCTTCTTGTATTTACTCCTTTACATTTCTGCTAGGAAATGAAAATGAAACTATTGAAATCTTACTCTTGTGCTGTCTTCAGAAATGACGAAATCACTTAACAGCCATTAAGAACGTTTGATGATTCGTGAAAACCGTTAGGCTATGTGATCTGTGGTGAAAACATTGTTTCTTTATCGTTTAATGTACAGAGCGAGTCAAAAATCCCAAATGTTTCTTTCCGAATCGGAGTGATATCGAACATTTAGGGTAAGGGTTGCCACGTTGCGACGTGGGCTCCAAGATTTTGCTCCTCTCCTGCTTGTGTGTAATAACCGGTACTGAACACAGAGTTCCCAATCAACTCACACTGGAGTATGTTTGTAATCGCTTAGAGTATCAATGCAGGTGGCCGGGTAAAACGAAGAACATCCAGCATGTCTATTTTTCTCGTCCTCTCTTTCTAATCTTTGCGTACGACAAACGACTAAATAAGCACTGCCTATTCCAGCGTACACAAGTGAATGCATAATAGTTGATCAAGGTGAATCTAGCAAAAAGAGGAATTTGGAAATCCGACGATTCATTATATGGAAATATAAATATTTTGAATCACTAAGTGATGATGTAATGTATACTTTATACCGGAAAAATATAACATCGAAAGATTTTATGAATCAAAATGTGTAGGTGAATGCGATGCATTGGATGACGAAGAATGTTTAAAGATTTTAAAAGATCTCAAAATCTTTATATTTTATAGTTTTGCTATCAGTCATGTCATTCTAAAAAGTTGATAATCGATTATCCTGTCTTTCCTCTCATTAATCATAACTGGTTATAAAAGAGAGTTTCTAATATTTAACAAAACAAACATTATGTTTATAAAAATTATTTTTAAAAATTCGGATCATTTTAAAGAAATTTCAAGGATCTTTTTTTTAAAATTTAAAGTCATGAGAGGGGAAGATTCACTCCCTCCTTATCGGGTCACTTCAACTCCAAGTATTAGAGGATTCTGATTCTCAGAAAAGTAATGCGATTTTTGAAAACTGTAATGAAATCGAAAATGAAATGAAATCTTTCAGTTTAACGTCCCACGATTATGTCTATTAGACTAAGGGAGAGGGGTGATTAAGGCAAGTGAACGATGATGAAAAAATTGGTGGAGCGAAATGTGGGAGGAAAGGGGAGTATCCCGAGAAAACCCAAGGACACGATTTTATCGATCACAAACTTATTTGACCGGGGATCGAATCAGGAACCCCATGCACCAAAGGCAAAAACTTCAATAAGCATATACCGGTACCTAGTGTTGCCTACAAGATTAAACGACATGAGAAGTAAGGTTTCCTCGTCTCGGTGTCTTGAATTTTGTAGAGCCCTCCTCTTGTCTCAATTTTTGGAGAATTCTTTCTCGTCTTGTCTCGAATTTTTTCTCGTTTCGTTTTCTAACTATACAGACAAGATTTATGCCCTGATTTTCTTTTTAAAAAAATCATCTAGTCATTATCAGGATCCTCCAGCGTCATGAGAAGACTAGGAAGGGTGTAATATGTATAACAACATTTAAACCATATTTATTATTGGAGAATGTTTTATAATGACTTAGTTATTTTCAAAAGTTTCATAAATGCTCTTCATTGTGTTTCTACAATCGCTTTATCGTTTCATCTCGTCTCAAATTTGAAAATATACTTCTCTACTTTTGTCTCGTTTTTGAGGTAATGAGAAATTTCTCGCCTACTGGCCTACATAGAAGCTGTATTGTGTTAAAATCGATTTTTTTTTTAAATTAAAGTTATAGTTCAATACATTTTAAAAGTGAAGTGAGAGGAAGGTAAGTTCCTACATTCAATCTCAATTGACATTTCGTCACATAAGAACCAGAGGAACGTAACTCCAAAAATGCGGTTTTCGTTTTGTTCATAATAATGTTTGGACATAATTTTGAAAGCCCCACTTGGTGTAAATGGAACGTATCCTGTTCTCCTTATCAATCATCTGTTGTAATGTAGCTCAATTACCATCTTATTAAAAACACATCTTTCTAAGAAAATAATATTTTTGTTCACTGGCCTGTAAACCTACGAAAATGGAGTTACGTTCCTCTAGTTCTCATGCAACGATTTAATCCCAGTAGTTGGAATAATAATATGAAGCCTCTACAAATGTGCACCATGTTGCACTAAATTCTTATTATCTTTAATTTAATACTATTTTCTTTACTGTATTTTTTTTTTACATAATATTTGTATTGTAAGTTATTATAATTGTTAATGTACACTCATGTCCAAAATGATTGTCGCATATCTATAACTGTCTTCTTTTAAGAATATAATTCGATAATGATTTTGCAGGGTACTTTTAATACTGATACTACGTGTATAATCGGGAAATGTATATTTGTGGTAACTTTCATAAGAAACGAATTATAAATACGAAAATTAGAATGAGTAAAACAAAATGTTGCTAATTGGACAAGAAAGTTTTATTTTCGCTTTATTGTTCTTATTTACTGCTCTTTTGGCATGAAATTTGTCACATACATGTCTTTGCCGATTATACACATACTAACATTATAAGAAATACCAGGCGGATTCGTTATCAAATTATATTCCTACAACAACATATTTATAGACATGCGAAAGATTTTTGGACATGAGTGTACATATTCTCGTAATGTTCAATTTCAAGGAAACACAACACACACCTAGCTGTAAGCACCCGTAATGAATATTGCATTGTATTTAGTTATATAAATTATATTTTCTCGCTCTGCCATTAAAAGATCGATGGTGTAATATGAATCTTTTTTTTTTTTTTTTTTCGAAATCTAAAAATGTACTTTATTTTGTAGTGCTTAATATTCTTATTAGGATCACACAGTAAGACTTTTATTCTCTTGATAGTACATTTGCTAGTCCGTTAGTCCGTACGATAAGTCATGAACAAATGTGAATTTTTTAAAATTCTGTTTTTTTTTTTTTTTTCAATACATAGCAAATAGAACAATTATCTCTAGCGACTTTGTTAATGGAATCAGTTCGTTAACATCTTAACCCTCGCACTACCAACTGGAGTGGTGTACTTTGTGCCCACCATAGTATGTTTTTTTTTTTCGTAATTACTCTTTTAATCGTTTCTTCAAAGTTGTAAAAACATGTGTTTGCTCAACATGTTAAGCTAAAAGCGTAGATTCTATACCTTACGATGGTGCAAATCGAATGTTAGTCTCTCTCATAAACTTTCTATTTTAAGTTGGTGGGCACAAAATACCCTCCCCTGTTGGTAGGAGATATGACTGACATTTAGAATTGCCCCTCCTAGATGGCAGCATAATACAGAGCTCTTAGTCTTGTAGTGTTCACTTCAGTCCCTGTAGATTTTCTAACAGTTTCTAATTTGTTTCTTTTGCGAGATATAGTTAATCTTAACAGATGGGTACAAAATGACTCCCTCTTGGTAGTCCGCGTTACAAAAAAAAAAAAAAAAAAAAAAAAAACCTAGATAATGCGAGGGTTAACGGATAACGGCGACTGCAACGGTGGCTCTCTAAAGCTCATATTTTTGAATTCTACTTTTGCAATTATCTCGACACACTTCGTTACTGGAGTTAATCCGTTAACATCTTGACGGGTAACGGCGACTTTAACGGTGGCTATTTATGTCCCATATATGTATAAGAACAGAAAAAAACTTGGGCAAAAGAGGGTTAAAAAGCATTTGGCCTTTTCAATTGACTATGTCGTTCAGATTTCATGTGATATCGTGCTGCTTCGTGAAACTTTTTACACTTAGTAAAAGGCTTAATAATAAAACTGTCCTGAACACCATAGTGAACTTTGGGTTTAAGTAAAACACACATGTGACACACAGGTCCCTTAAGAACGGAGTAGTATGATAACCAGGACCCATAATTCTTTATCCACTGATGTCTGAAAGGACGATAATTTTCTCTTTTAAAAAAACATCTTATATCCTTTGCATCTTAAAAAAGTCTTATATCCATTCTGAACACTACACCATTAACAGATTTAAAAAAAAAAAAAAAAAAAAAAAAAAAAAAAAAAAACAGCAACAGTCACCGACTCCCAAAAGCAATTAAACTCACCAGAAGAGCCTATAAATGACAACCTTTTCGAAAATCCAGGGGGGCAGTTGCCCCCTCTTTCCCCCCTCTGTGGGCGCCCATGCATCCAGCCAACGTATTGAACAAGCCTCGCATATATTTTACTATGGCAGGCAGTCTTTCAAAATTAGGGGACAGGTAGTTAAGCGAAAACACAAATGAGTTAAGAAAATATTTAATTATCATATTTTCTTATTATATGATACATTTCTCTCAACAAGAACAAGATGAATAAATAATTTAATTGAAAAAGAAGTTGATTTGTGTTCGTATAATTTTATAATTTATTTATTAAAAATCAATGATTTTGTACTTGAGTACTTAGGCACACAGATATATATACAGGGTGGTCATAAAGTCCTGTTACCTTTCATAAAAGCTAATGTAAGTTTTCCCGTTACCCCTTTATAAATACTAATGTAAGGTTTTCCATTGTTTCAGATTGGATGGCTGATACTTCTAGTTACAGTACTGAAGAATGTGTTATTAGAAGTTGTTGGGTATATGAGAGAAACCATGAAGCCCAGACCTCATCACCTGTGATATCGTTGCACAAAACCATTACGATACCACTGCCGAACAGACAGAAGCTGTAAAACAAGCTTTCACTCAAGTTACACCTTCAATGCTCCGCAAAATGTCGACAGATCCTGGCGGCGTATTATCCTTTGTCATGAGAATAATGGTCAACAGACTGATTCTTTGGATACTTAATATTTCCTATCTCAATAAAACTTCTCGAAAGCATTGTTGTTCATGTCATTCAGTTCTTTCCGTGCAGTTATTTACGTAAGTTTAGTGGTTTATGTTACTTATTTTCAGGGATAACGAGACTTTGTGGCCACCCTGTATACACGGTGCTCTTACATTTAGTGTAAACAAAATATACAGTAAATAAGCTAAGATTTCATTTCATTGAAGTAGAAATAAGAAAACAAAAAAAAGGGTATCTCTTTTCATAATATTATGACTTACATAACATATGCAAGGAAGTAATCATTACATAAAGTATTTTTTTAAATATACAAATTTGATTTACTTTTATGCATGTATTGATTAGTAAAATTTTTATCACAGTAATAGCAGCACCAATTTTTGAAAGAAAAATCGAAAAGACACTAATTTAGAAGAGCTTTAACGATTTCACGTCCAAATTGGCAACATAAAAGATAGTTTTGTTTTTTTCAAAATAGAATAAAATAAAATAATTCTGTCCTTGCAATGGTCATGGAATATATTAATTAATAAACAAGTATCATAATGGAATCCTTATATCAAATGAACAAGCTATTTGCCTCCCTTATTTGTACGAGGGGGGTCTGAAAATAATTTTCCCCCAGGAAAGCGAACAGCAATGGGAAAACAAGACGGCAGTTACATGCGCAACACATCCAACAGTCTGAAGTGGTTATCGTTCGCCCGCGAACCTGAAGATAGCGCCGTCGCAGAGCCTGTGCAAAGTGGAGATAAGTCTCTCAGTCTGAGGCTGGTAGATTACGTTTCTTTTATCTTGGCACACTTCCCGCCAGTGCACTTGGTTGGCTTTCAAAGATTTTCTGCTAGCACTCACGTGAACGTTTTAGTCCAATAGACTCCTTATTGACTTTGTCGTGTAGGTGACGTTAGTTGTCAGCCAGCCCATCAAATGAAGTCATTGCTATTTGGCGGGTATTTGAAGTGCTTAGTTGCCACACGCGAACAAGTGTGTTGCAGTGATTTGTGAGTGGTGTGGCGTTTTGCTGTTTCCTAGCGTATTGTAACTCATAACTTAACCATGGCGTGGCAAGAACGCGTTGCAGACAGATCCATCCTTTAGGCGGGAAGCGTGTCAAGATAAAACAAAACGTACTTTACCTATGGAGAGAAAGCGCTTTTGACGTCGTGGTCAAAGGAGAAGTGCGACCGGTTGACTGCTATGAATGGACACATGGTGTATCAGGAGCAGAAATTCATAACCGCTCCATACATCTGGTGTTCTGTTCCCAATCTCGGCTTTGATTGAAAAAAAAAAAAAAAAAAAAAAAAAAAAAACAGTACTTTTAACCATACAAACGTAATGTAATAAAACAGAGTAACTTTAGACATTTTCAAAACTTAAATGACATCACTATATGAAATGGTACAACATTTTTTTTTTTTTTTTTTTTGCTCTGAGAAGTTCAATTTGATGGTATAGAAAATATTTATAACACAATATGACAAACACTCAATGAACGTAATGCAGAAACAAATAAATTATCATTTCCAGTGTTAACTTTCAAAACGAGGCAACTTTGGAAAGCTATAATTTTTCAATAATTAACAACTGATTTGACTAATGTTGGACATAGAAATATTTCTAAATATTAAAAATTCAAATAATAACTTGATTTTCTTTGTTTTTATTCTTTAACTACTTTATCTAGAATTTATCAATATTGTATTTACGAGTATATGTCTTTAGTGTCAACCACTTTTGGAACTTGCATAATAGTGCAGGAATTTTAGGTCAAATTAGGGGTTTATATATATATAAATCATACAAGCAAGAAACTGCACAGTTGTAGTACTTGATCTCCTTATCAACATACTGAAAGTCCCCCTAAGATTGACCTTGAGCTTCGGCCGCCATATTGGAAAATGGCCGCCGATTTTCAGTTTTTCGCCGATAACTTTAATATGAGCAAAGATAGCGTAAACTACAGAGTAATGATATGTAGAGAATAAAAGGTCACACATTTTGTTGTATAATACATCTCTCTAGCTTTATTCGTTCAGGAGATATGGAGTTTTAAGTTATGACAACTTTCTTATTTTGTACAAATAGTACGGTACGGTTTCTCTGACAGAATTCGATCACTACTAATTGTATACTTGCTCAAATTGTGTACTAAAATGACGAAAAAAATGAAAATGAAATCTTTGAATTTTACGTCGCACGGATATACCGGCTAGGCTAAAGAAGATGTTGATGATGAGAAATGAATGAAACGGTGGAATGAAGAAAGTGTGAGGAAACGGGAGAACCCCGAGGAAACCCACGCACACGGCGTTTGTTACCGCAAAGTTCACTTGACGGGGGCTGGGATTCAACCCGGGACCCCAAGCACCAGAGGTGAACGCTCTACCACTGAGCCAATGCGGCCCCTGCATTAAAATGAAGAGGATAAAAATACAGATTTTGGTGTATAATATTTTTTTTATATATTTCTATCAGTGGCTTGTAAATCAAATCATGTGGCGATTCGTGTAGTTTACAATAAATGTAATTACTTTATTTAGTTACATAGTTTACAATAAATGTATTTTACAATAGACATAAACGTCTATTGAGCATAGTTTATTATTCTTAACAAACCTCTAATTATCACTTAATATTTCTGCAGTGTTTATTTTATTTTCAAAGATGCTACTACATGTTTATATCTAAGGATGCTAAAATACATTAGAATACAAGAATTTATATCAACAATCGTTATTAAAAATATGTTCTAAAGTTTGTTCTTTTGTCTATGTAATTTAAATACTAAATGCATGGAATTCGTCCTGATTTTCTTGCGAAGTAGGAACATCTAGGTAGTTATCACACGAAACACCCTGGCAATAACCACACATAGGCTATTTAACAAGGTAACCCAGCGTTGAAACAAACACAATTATTCTTATTCAATTATCTATTGGTTGTGAGATTGTGTCCATCCCTAATTTGTAGGTTGGAATGAATTTCCCTTCCATTCCTGCACTTGATGATATACACGGAAAGCATGTTGCTTTGCGGCTGCATTTGTTGGGGTGTAGCACTGCGAGATCAAAACTGGAACTTACTGTTTCTTACCGATGAGAAAATTGTACCCATAATAATGCTCATCAAGGCTTTTCTTGGCACCATAGAGTTGAAGCAGAAATTTTTCACCAGCCTCTGCTATTGTTTCTTTGGTAGACAATTGATCATTGACAGTGGCGAAGGGTGATAGTTTCAAGAGGGTAGGCCCAATGTTCTACTACTACTACTACTACTAATAATAATAATAGTAAAATGAAACAGATTAGACAAATATTTTACTACAGAAATACAAAAAGACGAATTCACATAAATTTAATGCAATTGTAGTTCATCGACAGCACTTATTCGATCCGGATCTCAATTTTCATAATGAAATTGACGTATGTGACTCATAGATTATCTTAATTCGCCATAATACAATTTAATTGTTTTAATTGGAGTGATCGGGTGGGGAAGATGGACTATCACATTATCTGCGCTTCACAAGAAATGTTATTTAGTCTACATATACTGAAACAAACTCTGCTTGTAAAATTTTGTCTTTAATTATATTGTTCAAAACACATGACAAGCATTCAAAGATATTTTATGTGTCACTTAATTCCCCTTTAAAAACAGAATCAGACTTATATATATTGTACCAATGCATGCAGAACTCTCTTGCCCTCTGTTTGTTCTATTTTCAACACAGGCATTAGTTTTCGTTCCTTAATAACACATTAATTTCCAAAAAATCACTCACATAGAAGGTTATTTAATAGGAATTATATTACGTATATTCATATTCTCCACATACTGACATTTTCTCTTTCACTTTTGCAAATGTAAGAAAAAAATCACTCAAATCTCAAAAAAAAAAAAAAAAAAAAAAAAAAAACTCTTTCTAATGAACTCAACGAGTCTGATTTCGTACAGGTTTGCGCCAACGCAGCGGAATAAAGGGGCATTAGTTTGCGATAATAGGCGTAGCGCCTTTAGAATTTCTTGTTCCAGTTTTTGCGTTTTGTTTGAGTCCGCAAAATTAAGCAAAGTTTGAACGGAATGGAGTCAACGTTATCTTGCTCTTTATTTGTTTGATATATCGAATCGAAATCGAAGGTCTCGAGAGAAACTAGTAGGTAGAAACAAAAGTCAATAAGCGCTGAGGCCGGTCTCTTTCGCAGGTTATACGCTGGTAAAGAAAACGTCATTTCCAACACGTTCTCTCGCGGGATTTTCTGAGTAGCTTGGCGGTAGTTCTACTACGCCTGAGACACTGCTTGGTGAGCCTCCCAGCAGTGGTGCCAACCATGATTTCTTTATCGAACATTTTTTTTTCAACTTAGAAAATATCATGCATTCTGTGCAACGAAAATGAATTAATTATAAATTATAATTTCTGTAAGTAAATGGGTAGGCCGGGCCTCAGAGCCTCTTACCACCCTTCGCCACTGATCATTGAACACTAAAATTGATTTCCTCGAATCAGTGGCGGCTTTAACGGGTAGATCGGATAGGCACGGGGCTACCCAAACATTTTTAAAAATATATAAACGCTAAAAGATAGAATAAAGAGTATATTTTGCATTGTCTATATTAATGGTAGATAATTATTAACAAATAGCAAATAGAAAATAATTTCCTACTATCGTTAATAATTAAATGTATATATGTATGTATCCATAAGCGAGGGAGCGGACCTAGCCAAATTAAAATCTTAAAGCCGCCCCTACCTCAAATCTTTATCTTTCTGGATAAGACGCATGACTTGAAATCTACCCTTTCGGTATATAGCCAAGGTTGTATCACAACCTGTTGATACATGCAAAAACAACAAACAGTCTTGTTGGTAAATATTAAATATAGTTTTCTGTTTCTTAGTCAAAGAGGCGGGCCTTAGAAATCTCAAATCACACTTTTCCTTTGTTAATACTGTTAACAGAATCAAAAGATTTAGTGTCCTGACCGATATCAACAACAGGCACTTGACATTTTGTGTTTTCCAAGGCTAACGATTGAAATATCAGCATTAGCTTCTGCTTGGCAAACCTTCACGTTGGACTTCAAATAACGAGCTACCAAGGCATTAATTAAGGCAATATTTATTATTGCAATTACCTAAAGATTTAGCTTGAGTAGAAGTCGTAACTGAATTTTCTTGAAAGTGAATTGCTGCCGACGTTGTACGAGTTGATCTTCCCTGTTCCTCGATTCTTTTAGTCGTTGGCTGTTCAGGATATCCATAAAAAATAACGATGTAATTTTCACCGTAATGGAATACTATGTACGACATGTAGCAGTCAAGAATATTACCGTATGTCGTTGGTCTTGGCTATACAACAGAATGTGTCCTCAATCTAAAATATGAACAGCATTCGTTGGTACTTTGAAGTTGCTTTCTTCACATTTGAAAGTTGAAACTAAAGATGACTTGATGCCCTTTCTCACTGAGATGTCATCAAATAATGAAGGTGGTTTTGGAAAGAGCTCATATCGGAAGCAATCTTTCAACTGATCAGTTCCTTTTACGACATAGATAGTTCTATGGAATAATTCTTGGCTAGTAATAACTACATTGTTGACTTGGAATTTTATTCCTGCATTTCTGAATTCATTGAAGCCACAGAGGTAACTTTGTTCTTCCGTTTCAGTTTAAGAGTACTGAAATCATTTCAATGAAGAATTTGAGTAATTGCAATCTATAGTGATCGAATTCTGTCAGAGAAATCTACTATCTGCATAAAATAAGGAAGTTGCCATAACTGAAAATTCTATATCTCCTGAATGAATAAAGATAGAGAGATGTATTATACACCAAAATGTGTGACTTTTTATTCTGTACATACCATATAATTACTGTTCATAGTTTACGCTATCTCTGCTCATTTTAAAGTTATCGGCGAAAAACTGAAAATTGGCGGCCATTTTTCAATATGGCGGCCAAAGATCAAGGTCAATCTTAGAAGACTTTTAGTATGTTGATATGGAGGTCAAGTACTACAACTGCAAGGTCACCAGAACTCTTACTTTTAAAAACGGGACGCATACGAATCGGCGATGGGGGGGGGGGGTGACTTCCACATTGCATTTTGGGACTCAGCAGTGTTTGCAATTTACAAAATACACAAGCAAGAATGATAACACAGCGTTTCTAACAAGTACTACCCAAAAATACTTTTAACTACTTCAACACTCAGAATTACCACTCGATTCCCACTTGAACCACAGAACACTCAATGAGTGTTAGTACGGAAGAATGTGGAATTAACATTGACCATTTATATTTTGAATAATAATTACAGGACACCTGGGTCATGTTTGCTTAATAACGGGACATTTAAGCGTCCCGTTTGAGAATCAGAAAAAAACGGGACAACTGTTGAAAATAAGGGACTGTCCCGATTTCATCCCTTGACACTTCACAAACTATTTTGTAATTCTTCATAAACTTACCCCGCTCCCTATTTGCACGCTTAAGCCCTACAACTACACGCGATGTAGAGATACTAGAAATTTTCCTTTACAAAGCCCGCTCTAAACTGACAGACATAATTGTGAACGTTCTTCTTTGCATGAAATTTAGCAATTATGAGTGTCAGTATTCCCTTGACACATTTTCTTCTTCGCTCTCATTAATTTATTTATTCTTTTGTTCTGAGTTTTTATTGAGAGCTGTCCAAACTGGCAAAATCTACCTCAGTGACACTTCTTTCTAGTTCAAGTTCTTTGTTGATTTACTTTTGCGTCTTGGTTGCCTAGAAGCTATTCCCAAAATTTCAGGCAAATAAGTCTTATAATTTCGAGCACCCAGGTAGTTTTGCTTCATTTCTGCCATGTCCAAAGTTACCCCGTTTTTGCCTCTGAATAATAAAAGTGTTTTTTTTTTTTTTTACTTCATTATTACATTAAATTGAAACTTTTCACGTGTAATAACGACATATTTCTTGTAATTAATAAACAAGACACACATTCACTGTTTGGATTGTAATACATACATTCAATAAGGGTTTGAAGAAAAGCAATTAACTAACACAAACATAACACAATAATATTAAGATTTAATTCAGCATCTTTACACAAACTTAACACGTACTGAAACATACGCTGTAGTTATAAACTTCCTCACAAAAAGAAGTTACTACGCAGGTCAATACAAGGATGAAAAAGAGGATAATTCGAATATGATACATAATATCCAAAGTGTATCCCTGTTAAAAGTTGCCTTGTTTTACGGTACACATATGTATGTAACAAATAAATAAATGCAAATATTTAATATCTCATCTAGCGATAATATTTGTGTTGAGTATACTCATTGATTATTCAATTTTGATTTTGATTTTTTCTTAATCGGCGATTGAAGAAAGGTTAATACTTTTCTTCAACATCATTGAATGCTGAATTGTGTTTTCAGTATTTGTGTGTTTAATCTTAACCCCTTGTGTTCCAGTGACATCCATGTGGATGTCATAAAATACTCCGTTGCAAAATACCAGTGACATACATGTGGATGTCATAAAATACTCCGTTGCAAAATACCAGTGACATCCATGTGGATGTCATAAAATACTCCGTTGCAAAATACCAGTGACATTCATGTAGATGTCATAAAATACTCCGTTGCAAAATACCAGTGACATCCATGTAAATGTCATAAAATACTTCGTTGCAAAATAGCAGTGACATTCATGTGGATGTCCTAAAATACCCCGTTGCAAAATACCAGTGGCATCCATGTGGAGTCATAAAATACTCCGTTGCAAAATACCAGTGACATCCATGTGAATGTCATAAAATACTCCGTTACAAAATACCAGTGACATCCATGTGGATGTCACAAAATACGCCGTTACAAAATACCAGTGGCATCCATGTGGATGTCATAAAATACTCCGTTACAAAATACCAGTGACATCCATGAGGATGTCATGAAAACGTATTCTTTATTAAGGGTAGTATTAACCCTAGAGGTGATTAAATTTTTTAGTTGAAGCAAGGCACGAGTTAGTTCTACTGTTTCTCCTTAGGTCACAGCACCTTACTGACAGAAAAAAAAATATCGTTTTTGTCTCAGTAGATGTCAAGCCAAAGGGAGCATTCAATTACGAAACACACGTGTTTGTTTTAACGATTGGTAACTTCGAGAGCGGAAAAGGAAAAACTTTGTCTGATTTCCGGTCAGTGTTGCCAATCTGAAGCAGCACAAAATCCCTTAAGAACATCAAATATTCCCTTTTTCAACCAAAATCTTTCACAATGCAAATATTTTTTTTGTGTGTGGATGTGTGTGTATGCGCGGACGTACTCTATTGTACAAAAATGATATTCATTGAACTTTATACAATAACTATACTCTAATGGTGTATACAGCCTTTTAACAGTAAATGAAAACCTGGTATTACAGCATGCACATAGGAAAATGACACCTGGAACGCAAAGGTTTAACCCTCTCTAATCCATTTACAAGATAATTTAATGTTAAATTTCATTCATCATTGTCATAATCAAAATATGATGGCGAACAAACGTTAGATGATCTTCAAATGGAGTAACACCTAATTGGTCTGTAGTATTTAGTGTGGAAACCGTGAATTAAAAAAAAGAACTTTACCTTGTATCCAGATACTTAAAAAAGTATATCCAACAATTTCGATGTATGGTAACACTTTTATCGCTGGTAACCTACATACATCGAAACTGTTTGATAGAATTTGTAATTCTGTGGATATAAGGTAAGAACCAGTGGTGTACACAGAATTTTGCCAAGGGGAGTTCAAACACTCAATTCCATTTCCTATTAGGATATGCATGGTTTTTGTATGTATGTCTTACTATAGTACATGCTTATTTTTCCATAATACCTTTCTTGCTTAAAGGGGAATTAAACTCTTGAAACTCTCTTTATGTACACCATTTACATTGTTACATAAAAACTAAATTAATAATACGTGATAGTAGTATTATAAGTTTGTAATAATACTCGTAACATGATTAACTTTTTCTACACATCAAGATTATCCGACCATGAGAGCAGAAGTCACTATCGGTAGGAGGAGATAACTGCTCGATAGGTTAGCAACGTGGCCAGAAGAGACTAAGATGGTGTATAGTGTGCGTCAACTGAATGAAGTGGTCAACGAAGTACATAGAATGGTAGAAAATAACGTCAATATTTGTCACCGTTGGGAATCAACATATTTAGCTTATGCATGATACCACTTTAGAAAGATATCATACCAAAACTTTTGCTGTAACAATTGTGTAGAAAGCGGGTATAAGTTTAGATTGTAAAGTTACCAGTTGTTTCAGGTGAAAACGATGGTGAAGTTATTCGTAAGCTTCATATCATGAACACAGAAATCTTGCTTCTTATTTTATAATGATAAATATTTACATGAATTCTAGTATTATTTAACATTCAAAGTTAAACATTCATGCTTAAGTTTAACATTCATGCTTAAGTTTAACATTCATGCTTAAGTTAAAAGAATTGATTTTAAATACGATATTAAAATTTAACAAACAAAATGTCAAGTAACTTATGTACTCAAAAACCCTAAATTTCGGTTTTTCTTTTAAGGAAGTTGTTAATTATAGTTAATCTAATTCAAATTTCCTACCAATACAGCTTATTATTTGACTAGGTCGACTAATTGGCGCATGTTCAACTGACTGATACAGAATTAGCTTCCATCATTATTACTTCTAGATTTGTATACCATAACTAACAAATTCTTAATAGAGAAATTTCACAATTGTTTGACGATGCCGAGAACTCGAACGCGGGACTGGTGTAAGTACAAATACTTTTGTTATATATACAACATAGTAAAAGACATTTATATATACGTCAGACACACACATACACAAAATTTTTAAAACTTAAGCACATGTTAAGAAATCATCGATCTTTTCATGGCAAGGAAACTACCAATATTGTTTGATTTCTAATTTTTAAAAAAATATAAACAATAATATTTTATTGACATTATATTATTCAACTTTACATAAATAATTAACTAAAATGTTTCATTGATATTTTAACATAAAATTTAAGCAAAAATTCATCACTAAATTTTTTCTTTAAATTTTTTTTCTACGCTTTACAATTAGTATCGTGCATATAGAATAAATTATAATTTCTAACAAAATTTACTTTATTAACGTATTATGTTTAAAACCACGTTATTCAAATTAATGTCATCAAGATAGCACAAAACATTGACTTCACATGACTTCAAGCAAGTTTTCCCTTAATTTCCAGGAATGAGAAAATTTTTTGTAAGATTCCACTGTTTTACAGACAAAATTAGTTATTATTTCCTCCCTTATAAGTGAGAAGCATTGTTCTTGCTGTTCTTTGTGTATTACTTGAACTTTTTCTCGTTTCTTCATAAAATTCTCCCCAAAGACAAGTGTTAACTCATCAGAAATATATGAAAAATTGGACTTTGAAAAAATGGAATAAAGAGATATAGATTGAAAAAAGTAAAATTAAGGGATATAGACTGAGAAAAGTGGAACGAAGGAATATAGACTGAGAAAAGTGAAATGAAAGGATATAGACTGAGAAAAGTGGAATGAAGGGATATAAACTGAGAAAAGTACTCTCTTTCCAGCCTTAGAAAAAACTAGATGTAAACAAACCCACCTGACTACCAGTTTGTCGATGACCAGTGATTGGCTGTTGGTCTCAGTACACTAGTACCCTACCGCAATATAATCCCTTCTAAAATAATAATTTCAAATAAAAATATCTGAATTTATCCTACATTTTGTGATAATAAACGCAATATATATAATATTTAACAACAGATGTAGCTTTACTTCAACCTCACCCGTATCTGGACATATAGTATTTACTGCGCATGCGTATGCGTTCACGCGCCTTCCTCACTCCTTTAAAATTATTGTAGAATGCAAAGTTTCATGGCGACGATGTGTGTGACAATAATCCAGTTTCGTCTCGTGTTATAAAACACAAAAGAGGAACAGGAACAGAGGCAATCTCATTTATTTAAGCATTTAAGAAAATACAAATCTCCAACATAGCAGTAGTCAGTGTCAGTCCGTTAATTATTTACCAACAAACTGTAGCCTTATAGTCTGGAAATTATGCAACGACAGTAAGTAAGCAGACGATCTTGCTGTTCACGTCTCTCGCTGCCGAAGTACGTGTGAGCCGCGGAGTAATTAATTTCGCTTTGTTTACGCCTACTTTGTTCTAAGGCTGGAAAGACTTTAGAATGGAGGGATGTAGACTGAGAAAAGTGGAATGAATTGATATGGACTGAGAAAAGTGAAATGATGGGATATAGACTGAGAAAAGTGGAATGATGGGATATAGACTGAGAAAAGTAGAATGAAAGGATAGACTGAGAAAAGTTGAATGAAGTGATATAGACTGAGAAAGGTGAAATGAAGGAATATAGACTGAAAATCAGGACTCCTGATACAATATATTTTTTTTTAAAAAATGACTATGACTTTATTATCCAGATACAAAATTGGAGAAAATTACAGCAATTAAGAAGAATCTGAGGCAAAAAAGGAATATTCACTGATGCCCTGCAGATCCTAACAATTGTCCTTGTGATAATAAGGCACTCTGGTTTCTTCTAGATTGAAAAAGTCTGATCTGTTTTTATCTTTTGATCCCTGATCCTTCGTAGTCATTAAGGCTTACAATATATGCCATATAAACATCGAATAATTAGTAATGTTGCTATTTGATAAATTAGGATGCATATTCAGTATTTATTAAAACTTTACTTACCCGGAAACCATCCATTATGATTCAACTACGAACATTTCGGGAAAAAAAAGGCCATTCTCAGCATAGATCTTTTCAGAATTAATACAAACGGATAGACTCGGTAATATTGTTGCAATTTCACCCAACAAATGTATTAGTTTTAAAATAGAATATTGTGCAGTACAGTCATTTTAAAGTTTTTTCCAACCAGTTCAACCTCAACTACACATTGCCAAACAAGTATTTGTAAAATCATTACATTCATTTCATCATGTTGTAAGTAAAGCCAATAAACAAGAAAAGTGTTTCTTCAACCATCATGCCACATTCGTTCATTGCACGAGCCTTCCGGGTTGCATGATCCAAGACTAGGGTTGCCAGACGTCCGGTTTTTGAACATAGAAATTGATGTCCGGCTTTGTACCCAAGCCGGACGCGCTTTCGTCCTCCTTTTCGAGTTTGGAGACTAATTGATGAAACAGGTCAACAAAGTTTCAAGATGCATAAAATATTGCCAGAATGGAGAAATGATAACTAAGTTGTTAGTACCATGAGTTTATTAAATACTTGATGACTTTATTAAATACCATGACTTTAAGTATCGTTAGTATTGCTACCTGCTAGTGAATCATCATTTAGTAGTTGTACCTTTTGTATTAGTTTACTTTAATAATGTATTAATTTCTATATTATTTCTTCTTTTCCTTTAAAATGTGCTGCTTGATATAATGTGGAAGCAAACTTATGTTTCGGTAAAAGCCTTTTTTTGTGTGTGATCTTTTTAAGTCAAAGTGTCTTCCTTTTTGATTTTACAAATCTGGCAACCCTATTCAAGACGTCGTCCTTCTCTTCCATAAGAACTTTTGAATTACACTTCTCTTGATTGATTGTGATGTTGGAAATGGAGTGGTGAACAAGCAACCACTATTGGAGACTAGAACCGTCTCCAAGCTGTCTCGGACTTACAGCCTGCAACAGTGCATCATCGCAGTAGCTGTCCATGAAAGAAGTCCAGGCTACCGTCCAGAAGTTATCATCAAGCTGAGTCACAAATCCATTTATTGCCCTCACAGATTTGACGGGATATAAAATCCAATCAACATCAATATTGGTTCCATTGCATCTTCACCTCTAGTTAAGCAGCAACTTCGGAAAGTCATTTCAGCAGCTGGAACAATTTCATGAATTGGAACAACCACAGCATCATCGAGAACAAAGGACAATTACAGCAAATGCTCGTATCCTATCCTAATAATGAACTCCTTTCTTCTCTTCCTTCTTGTACCTTCTGCCTAATCTAGTCGCTATTTTATCATTTGAAATTGTTGAGTCACATTTATGGATTGAAGCATAACCTTCCACAATTTTAATTGCGTGAGAGTTGTTTGTTCTTATCCCCATTTTCATCCATTTGTTTGAGTTATTTATGCTAACTCACGAGTAAGTCATAATATCTGAGTTAATTGAACTGACATATCATACTTGCACAATATTTAAATAATTTAATTACCATGTATTTCGAATGCCTACCTTCTATCTAGTACATGACTAAATGCACAAGACTGAAAGGAAGATAGAATTTGCTATGTAAGTCCACGAGTACGTTGTTGTTTCGCTTCATTTGTTTAAAACTTTAGTCCGGTAGATCAGACAATCAACGAATTCTGCTTTTTTTTTTCTTTCTTCTTTCTTCGATCCGCTTAGCGACCAATATAACAGATCTCTGTGTAAAACAGGTTTATAGGAACGTCGTCTCACGGTATGAACAAGCATAGTTCAGATCCAGACACATTCTTCCATGTGAGGACCCATCAGATGTGACTGACTGATTGATCCGTGGGTGGCTTACAGTATCAGTAGGTTTTTTTTTAAAAACTATATTGTAAACAGTTTATTTTTTTTTTTTAAATAAGCAGAATTATGATTTATTGAACAGCTTACCTAAGAATATTATTTGAAAATCCTTCTCCAATTTGAATGTATATATATATTTCAATGTTAATAATGCACATACTCTTCAAAGCTCATTATTATTATTATTATTATTATTATTATTATTATTATTATTATTATTATTATTATTATTGTTATTATTATTATCATAGGTATTCTGCCATTAATGGTAGGTCACTTGCCGCAACTAAGAAGCTTCCATGCTCCACGGTCTTCCGCTAACGTCCTTGTCTTCACGTACGATCTTCCCGTTTTGATATCATCCCTCAAATGTAGTCTCCTTCGTCCCCTCCCTCTCTTTCCTGCCACCATACCATCTAGCACGTCTCTCATCATACAGTTCCTACTTAGCCAATGCCCCAACCAATTCCTCTTACTCTTCTTAATAATTTTTATAGTTGTTCTTTTTCCCCCTACTATTTCTAACACCCTGTCATTCGTCTTCTGCTCGACCCAGCTAATTCTCTTCATTCTTCCCACCATCATTTTCGCGTAGTGTTCATTATTTCTACCCTATACAGTACAATACTTCACATGAAGCATTTTATGAGTCTTTTTCTCAACTTTTTATTCAAGGTCTCACAAAATGTTTTTTTTTTCCTCTTAAAGGCTTTTGTCTGCATTCCTATTCTTGCTTTTATTTCACATTCATACTTTATATCATCACTAATAATACTACCTAGGGATCAAAAACTAGTCACCAGTTCTATTTTCTCCCTTTCTACTTCTATATTTGACACCGACCGCTTCGTTCCAATCACCATAGCTTTTGTTTTTCTAACATTTATTTCCATCCCACAGCTGATCATTCTGTATCTGTACTTCAAGTGGATACCATTTAGCATAGTCGTTAAAATCCTTCTTGTCGGTTTCTCCTGAACTCATGCTTGTACTTTTTCAGACCCATATGCGACGGCTACATATAAACTGAATAATGAACAACTTATTAGAGGAAATGAATGAAATGAGGAGGACATGTTGCTAAGGGCTCAAGAAGTCTAAATGTTTGAATTGGCCACTGTTTCCGTTTAACAATATTTGCTACGATGAGAAGAGCATCTCTTTCCGTCGGATTCCATGTTAATCAGTTCACGTTTCATATAGCTTAGCTGCTGAAAGAAACACTAAACTCAAAGTCAACTCAACTCCTTAAAGACAAGTCTTCCATGACACCTTATATCCTGCTCAGTGACGTAACTAAAGGCTTGGGGGCCCTCCCGCAGACAGCTTGAAACGGGGCCCCTTCTCTACGTCCAACTTCATGATTTGGGCCCCCCTGATGGCTTGAGGACCCCCGCAATGAGGGGTCTGCGGGGCCCTTATTTACGCCCCTGATCCGGCTATATCTGATATTTTACAACAGGCATTTTTCTTTCCACCACTCATTTTGTAGTTGTCAGCTGTCATGATAGTGGTCCAAGTCTACCTGAACGTTACCCAACACTTACTTTTTCACTGATGGAGGATAGCGAAATCCTCACCTTTAAGGCAATATACGTCTGATTTATATCACGTTTAAATTGTCAAAGAAATACACAAACTTAAAAATTCTAAGACAATAGGGATTCAAGACATTACTTCACGACTTTGAGAATATTTTGTAGGCGACACATAACAAGAAAATGAGAGAAAATTAATACAGCCATTAGCATGAAATATGGTTAATTTCTTCTAATGGAAAGTGTGTATTTATTCACAGACTGTCCCAGAACAAATAAGACACTAAACATTCAATTTTGCTCAATCTGCGTAATGAATGCTATTTGTTTGGATTCTCTAAATATTTTTAAAATGAACCATATAACGCCATTTAAAAGCACGTTTTAATTTTATCGCACAAGGCACATCGATTTAGCACTTAATCTATTGTAAAATAGAAAACCAGAAGCAATCTTGAGAATAGAGATTTAAGTAAAGAGTTTCTTTTACAATAAGACACTGTATCATACCTAACTAAATATGGACGGCTTTGAAAAGGGGCGGCATGTTCATTTACGGATTAAGAGAACGCCATAGTCAAAAAATAATGAACGAAACTAACAAGATAATCACTTGGAATGTTTATAATGAAGATTAGGAATTACATTACATAACAGATGATCATCGGCACAAATCTGTCTTCAACATTTGGGGGACGGGGACGGGTGAGACTGTTCCCATAGTTTTATTTTTCAAAAGCTATGTTCAAAATATTTATGATGTTGAAGAACAATGTTCTGGAGGATCAAGGGAGCAGAAATGACTTCAATATTGGGAAGTGGACAAATTTGAGGCTTATTCTGGGGGAGGGGGGAGATGAGACTCACATTATGGTAGATGAATCTGATTTCTGAGGTGCACCTGTTGTATATTATACAGGGATAACAATTTCATCTCACTTTCCTTTGTGGCAGTCGGACACAAATCATCACATTTCTCCCCAAAAACAGTCGGATTATTGGAAGGACAGTACCTCCAGTTCCAAGATTGGGGGAACATGTCCCGCTCAGGATTTGCGCCAGTATAGATGATTATCTAGACTATCTGAGGGAAGAAAGTCTAATCATGAATACATCTAACTCAACAGTCATAGAGAGGAATCTTGTAAAATGGTTTCGCAATAGCCTATATGTCGCTAAACGCAAGCCAATAAAACTGAACATTTGAACAATTCTAAAATGCGAAAAGTTTATATAAAATAAGTGAATAATTGAGAAGAATTTAGATAAAAAGTAAAAAAAGAGAACGAGAAACAAAATATGAATAATTTATGTAAAGTCCAGGAGTACAAAACAGGTTAAAATCGGGCAAAATAAAACATGAAAAAATCGGTTAAACACCAGAATAAATATAGCTTCTTACTTCCAAGACTGGTAATAAACCGATATAAGTATGTGTAACTTTTAGAACTACAGTATTCGTAGTCCATCTCAACTTATAATTACCCTTAGGTACTATGAGTAATTAGAGAACATGCTTCATATGCACAAAACGAAATAAGCATTTTTCTCTTACTGTTTAACGAACCCTTTTTGTTCAAAAGAGTGATGAGTAACAAAAAAAGATCTCCTTAGCTGGTGACATCATAGTAAATCCGCAATCGGTAAAAACTGTCGAAAGAAGAATCTATGATCGAAAACCCAGAAATATATCATAAAAACTAAGGCATTTGTAAATAAATGTATATAAATACGAAGGTAAATCAAAAAGTAAAGGCAAATTTCACACAACATCTCTATTTTCACTAAATAAAAAGAACCACACATATCACCTTTCCACATATGCCTCCTGCATGGTAATGCACTTTTTGGTATCGTGTAATCAGCTTCTGTATCAAGTCCGCGAAGAAATTTTTGGTTGTTTCACGAAGCCACGTCTGCACTATCTACTGGACCTTGTCAAATGACCTGAACCGATGACCACGCAGTGTCTTCTTTAAAGAGCTGAAGATATGGTAATCGGATGGCACCAGATTAGAGCTGTACAGAAGAAGGGGAAGCAACTCGAATCCAAACCGGTGCACAGTGTCTGTTTCCCTTACTGTATGATGCTTCCGATTAACGTGGGATGCGAGACTTGGGATTGACGAGCACCTCCTTAGACAGTAGTTCTCATCGATTTTGACAAATTGCAGGTTTTGGTTTGTCTTATAGGACCGCACAATAACTTGCACTATTCACAATTTCGCCATGTGGTTGGAACTCCGCCAGGATAGATCTTTTCACATCCCAAAATAGTGTTAGCATCTTTCCTACAGGATAGCTATTATTTGGATTTCTTGCGTATAGGCTACAACGGCTGAAGTCTTCCAAAATATCCCCTACAGAAGAAAATGTCCAACGGGTGGATGATATTACCAGGGACAATCGAAGAATTATAAATGCACAAATAGTGGAACTCGTGGATGCCAGTTTCGGATCAGTATATACAATAATGCATGATGAATTAGGGTGTCCTAAAGTTTGTGCTACTTGGGTATCCAATGAACTTTCAACTGAACATTAGCAGCAGCGTATCGCATTGGCTATTCATTTTCTCCAACGCTATGAAACCGCTAGTTAAGATCCCAGTATCTTGGAACGAATCATCGACGAAATGAGTTCACCACTACGAACAAGACAATACGCGGTATCACTACGAATTAAGCATGTGTTCCGCTTTAAGGTGGTTCGCCCACTCATACACCTTTCGTTGAGTCCTGGATGCTTGCTCCGTACTCCGTTAATCAATGCTGCATTCATGGAGTAGGCGTCCATATGTGTAATATTTTTGCTTGCGACACTCGACTGAATGAAGTAGTGATGCTCCTACTTTCACAGCAATCTCAAGTATATACGTGGTGACGTGAGACATGCACAATCTTCGTTTATTACTTCAAAAATACAAAATTGCCTTTAGTATCTAATTTACCCTCGTAGCTTATCCCTAGATGAGAACATCGAATATAAATTATGAAAAACTTACAAGCAGAAAAGATACAACACAGTATAAAGAACAAATAGATGTTAAAAGACTTGTATATGTCTGTTCAATGTCAAGATGTGTATTCCAGCAAGTATGCTTAATATATTTTATAAGTTACTATTTATATATACGGTCATGGGATCGTAACTCGATACTTTAAGTATGCCAGAGTATTGTAGTATCGAGTTCTACAGGATGGGAATCTCCAATATCTAGCCCTCTTTGGTCACATATGGTGTCTTTATCACTAAAGTTTTCACTTAACAGTTTCTGTAAAAGCACCCACAACGTACTTGCTTGGTAATTGGATTCACAACACTGCCAACAGTTATTTTTCACAATCTTTTCCTGCTTAGAGTGTGCTGTGTTGTTTCTCTAACGGATAACTTGATTATGTTTAAATACATATGCGTGCCAACCAAAAAAATACCACAAGATATGAGTTGTAGACACGAATATTACAAAAAAAGATAAGGGCTGAATTAAGTATGTGATTCGTATTATGACAAGTGGCATAGGTTTAAGCAAAGAGAAATACTGATGGCAACTTATAATTAAGCACTGAGGGTAGTCTACATTTAAACAATAAGGAATACTGACAAGTGACAATAACTCAACTGCATAAGATGACAAATGTCAGAGACTTACATCACATCCAATTAAGGTTAAAGGAGACAATCATAATTGTTTGCTTTCGGAAGTGGGACAAGTAGATAGTTAATGTCGTGAGTAATTGGTTTCATTTGGAGTTTTAAGATTATAACTATAGGGTTATTCAAAAAGCGCGCCGGGTTTGTTACATCAAATTATGAACTTCATTTTTTCAAAAAACACTAACGAAATTCATAAACATGTTAATCACACATTCCGATTTCTGGTATGATGAATGACGTCGGGCATATGACCTCCTCTACTGCGCTGGCATGCAATAACTCTGTTCGTGAAATTCGCTTTGGCTTACTGACTAACAGCCACACTGTCACGAACCACTGCAATGTTTTGCTCAGAACGATCACTACGACGACGCGCAGAACTTTTAATGTTCACTGTTGAACCCGTTTCAATGAACTTTTTCATAAGTCTGCGAACTGTTGATTCATTCGGTGCCTAATTTCGCCCTAGAACTGCGCGAAGTAGCCTGACAGTTTCTCCGTTCTGATAAAAAAAGATTTTCACAATTGGCACACTTTGCGCTATAGTAAACTGCTCCCTGGATAGACACAGACTGAAGAAATGCGAGAAATTCAGACTAAGGCGACAATTGGAATGTTTGTGAGTAGAGCAACAATACAAAACAATTTCCGCAACCGAGAAACAAAACTTTTTTTCAGACGATCCGGTGCGCTTTTTGAATAATCCTTTAGATCTTATGGTATTGTTATCCAAGAGTCACCAAAATTGGTTAAGAAATAAATAAATTAAAGCTGTTTCAATATTTAAATAGAGAGAGTAACAAATTTTAGTATGGACATTTCTTCAACGTTTCGTCTATACGCGTCTAGTATAGAGCACACTTTTTCTTCTGTTTACCTTGTATCAGGATATTTAATGAAGACAGAAATATAAACATTTTGTTTTCTATTCTTTTGTAGTTTGTACTAACTGTAAATTATGTAATTTATAATAAATTCCTCTCATCGCTAGAAGCTGTGAGTGTGTTCCTTTTTCTTCTACCTTTCCTTGATGTATCACACAAATAACATCAGCATCTTGAATAGTTGATAAACGATGAGCGATACTAATGCAGGTACGACCTTCTTTAGCTATATCAAGAGCTTCTTGAACTACCTGGAATTTAAAGCAATTACAATAGTTATTTTTTTTCATAGCTTTACTACTTATAAATGTATAAATACATATATACACAAGGTGTTCGAAAACACCACCAACAAAAATTGGAAAATTATATACCAACTAGTCATTTCGGAGTTATAGCCCACCGAAACTATAATAAAGATAATAACTCGAGGACTAAATGTAAAATAATAACTCGAGGCAGTGTAAAAGAATCGTAGTTCCTCATAGAACGTAAGGAACTCCTGATAGTAATGTGCTCACTGATGCTTAGTCAACTTAATTGCTATGTTATTTGATCTATTATTACGAATTATCAAGTATAGTATGTTTGTCGTGAAGTTCTAATTATAATTATTTACACGTTTTCTTAATTTTTTTTTTTTTTTTTTTTGATGGGACTTTACTACACTGGAAATGTAAAAGAAACAAACTGTTCTTTTTGAGATTTCTTTTCATCTTTATAGAGTTCCGTACATGTTATAAGATTTTTTAAGTTTCGTGATATCACAAAAAATATTTTCATTTACTCTGCCTTCTAATTGATCTTTCTCATTTCAATTCTAAGATAACAGTGGATTAAGATGATTATTCAAATAAAAGGAAATTCGGAAAGATAATTTGGGAAAGTTCAAATTTTAGAAATTGTTAGGTATTCTGTTACTATAAATAACTTTTCTATCAGGCCTTGTTTCCATTTTGTACTAAAACACAATAACACACTGAGCAAGGCTATGTGATAATATGTTAAAAAAAAAAAAAAAAAAAAAAAAAAAAAAAACAGCAATCATGTAACAGTTTCAACACAATAATTGTGTCTTCATCAGACTTCCACTCCTTCTGGCTACTTAGGAGTTGGTCACTTCTTATATACTCTCCGGAGATCAACTTTTAATTAGGCTCCCCTTTCATTAAAAAATAACACTTGTGTGCTTTTGACTTTCATTTTTTAGCTGCACACGTGTCCAATAGGGTGGAGCGAAAAAATTTTTTTTCGAAATGTCAATTTGGATAGGGGGCAAAAGTTGCATCATATCATAATACTTTACCATAGAAAATTTCAGCTCTCTGAAATAATTTTTAGCCGGGGCGCAAGGGGCCTTAAGTTTGCGATTTTGTAAATCAATTTCCATTTACTATGTAACTATTTGGCAAATCTTCGCTGGAAGCAGACTGTAAGTTTTAGTGTTGATAGGGTGCAAAAGATGCATCCTGTATCAGTAGATAACAACAATAACTTTTAATTCACTAAAAGTATTTTTAGCCGGGGCGCAATGGCCCTGAAATTTGGGAATAATTAGACGAAAAGTGATCAACTATAAGCAATTTGCTAGTTTGCCATAAAGAAGTTTTTTTGCTATTTAGTAACAGACTTTTTCTGGTATAATGAACTTGTTGGCAGTACTAAGTCACTAGTATAATAGTTTGATGGGTGGAGATAAGAGGGTACAGAACGAAATCAGGGCGCGCGCTCGTTCAGGTGCTAAAGTCTTGTGCAACTGTTTGGCAGCTTGACGATTGTTATTAGTGTGTTGTACCTGTGCTCGGGGCACGTGACTGGTTAGCGGCCGTGTTGCTACGTTAGTAATTTGATTAGTTTTGCGCTTTTGTAGTTATGCTGTATTACAGCCTAACATCTGGTGTTTTTGTTTTGTGCTATAAAGAGGAAAGGTGGCAAAATCAACCAGGTAGAATATGTCAAGAGCACAAGAGATGTTTCGTAGTGCCAAAGGTCGCAACTGGAGAACGTTTCCAACTTACGAAGACATTATGGCATGATATATATTTACGCGTCAGCAGCTGAAGGGGGCGGAAGTAAAGAACCAGCTGAGAATTTGGTTTCCACGAAGGTAGCAGAAAAGGTGGAAGACATTTGGTAACGTGTTTCTATTCCTGTTGTTTCGCTCGGCCGTGTATCAATAGTGGTCAACAGTTACCACAGGAAACTGAAAATATTTTTAAAATTGGCAGTAAGAGGGAGCATGAATGAAGAAATAAATTACAAGAATTGAAGAAGCAGGGCAATAAACCATTTGATATAGCAACTTGCAAGTGTTTAGATTTCACGGTGTGTCGTTGCACAGGACACTCAAAATGCCTGAATCGGAGAGAGTATTTTATCAGACCAAAGGATAAGTAGAAAAATGGTAATCGGTGGTATTGATGTTACTTGGACAAAGAAAAGAGAAGAAAGGAAAGCCAAAAAGCAACTAGCGGTCAAACTATCAAACAAAACAGTACCAGTTACATTATTGAATCTTTAGACTCCTCGTCATCTTTGGAAAAAAAAAAAAAAAAAAAAAAAAAAAAAAGGAGGGCAATAAAGAACACGCTAAAGCTGAAGGAGATCCTGATTTTAGTTGGAAGTATCATTTAAAGACAAGAAAGCAATCAGGTTAGATGCATAGAAATGAGAAAATTCCTCCCAACATTAGCAAAAGTGAAGGAGAAAATCGGCTTGACTGGAAGAAAAATTGCAGCTATTGCTACTGAAGTTTTGGAAGATTTTAATATTGTAAGGCCAGAGCAGCTGCAAAACATTATTGATAGAAGTAAAATACAAAGAGAGATTGTGAAAAATCGTAAAAGTGTAAGAACTGAAGTGACTGTTAATAAAGAGAAACCTTGTACCATCTATTTTCATGGGAAGAAAGACCAAACACTCGCAATGTCCGGCTCCGGAAATCATAGAGATATGAAGAGGAAAGATCATTATTGTGTCCTTGAAGAACATTTCTCAGCCATGCTTCTTTGACCGTTTCAGCATTAGCAAAGAATACTGCTAGTTTCATCTGCCGGGAATTACAAGAAAATAATGTGGACGTATGAGATATGGTAGCTATCGGCTGCGATGGTAATAATACTAATGTTGGGTCAAAAGTATGATGATTGGAGTGCTCGAAAACCATTTAGAGACACCCTTGCAGTGATGTATACGTTTATTGCATATCATTGAACTACTACTACATCATTTACTGAAAGAAAACGATGATGTGACTACTGGTACTTTGTCTGGTCCTATTGGTAGATCATTGGTGAATTGAGACGAATCCAGTGTGCAGCTTCAGAAAGATTTCTTCAGAACTCCCTACATACCTAAACGTGCGTCATCTCAGCTATGATCAAAGATATTTGTATGAAATATGTCAATCTGTCGTAAGGGGAGGCTGTGATAAAAACCTAGCAGATAAGAAACGTAGGAAACTTGCGCATACTCGCTGGTTAACAATGGCTTGTAGACTTTCGCGTCTATATATAACAATGCCAAATTCTTCAGAGGAGCTCTAAACTCTCGTTAAATTCGTAGTAAAAGTATATGTACCAGTGTGGTTCAGCATAAAGCTGAAACCTCTTGCCAGATACGGAGCTAAACATACAAGACTTTTTTCAATAAAGTAATTTCCAGAAATGCATTCTATGCGAATTCTGAAAATATTCTTATTGCCATGATTGGTGACTAGCCTCAGATCAGCTACGCGAATCCTTGCAAGCGATAAAATCATCCAATCCAGAAAACAATGTAAACGTGAAGCTCCTTCCTTCCAAGTGCCAGTGTTAAACTTCGAGGCTAGTAATTACACAGAAATGATAAACTAAAATGGGTGGAACAAAAGAACCGCCAATACTGACTCATATCACAGATGACAAATTGCGAGAATTTGTTCTTGAGAAAGTACAAATATTGATATCCCTGAGTTTCCACGTTATACCCACGCAGTGGAAAGATTAGTGAAAATACTTAGTGAAGGTTCTTTGTCAGTATGTGAGCCAGGAGAGATTTCTTTATTCGTTCCAAATTTGACAAGAAAATACATGACTACTTTACAGATAAAATCGCAGTATTTTGCTTGAAGACGTGAATGAAATCTATGAAACATTCAATCTCATACTGGTGGGTAAGTGGGATGGAACTCGACGGTAGCCACCTCCATGTGGTGAGTTCTGGGCTGATGTAGCCTGTAACAAACAATATGAACTTCGATAGCTTTAGACAACTAACTGGACACGACAAGAAGTCATAATACCTTCAAATTATAGTCTCCTTCAAGCGAAGAGCTGCCTAATAATTATACAAATGAACAATAAACGTGTATTTATTTACAAAATCTATCAAACTTAAGGCCCATTGCACTTCTGCTAAAGAATATTTTAGAGAATTGAAATTTCCGGTGGTAAAGTACTACAATACGATGCAACTTTTCGGCGATAACCGAATTCGAATTTTAAAAAAATAAAAATTTAGGCTCTTCTCACTCATTTATAAAACCTATCAAACTTAAGGCCCATTGCGCTCCGGCTAAAAATTATTTTAAAGAATTGAAATTTTGCATGGTAAAGTACTACGATATGATGCAACTTTTGCCCCCTATCCAAAATCGAATTTCGAAAAAAAATTTTTTTGGCCTCTTTTCACTCCACCCTAGTGTCCAATTAACAGTTTACTTTTTTCGCTGGATACATTCTGTCTTCTTCTCTTTCTTTCTTCTCTTATTATTAGTTTGTTCTCTTTCTTCTTTCTTTTCATACTTCTCTCATCTTTCTTTCCTTCTTCTCTTCTTCCTTTCCATAAACAACTTCTTTTATTTTATAGTATACTAGCAGAATACTCGTTCTTCGCTCAGGAAGAATATGAAGAATTTTAAACATCGGAAGTGTCACTGTTCATCTCAGCGATTCCGAAAACTATGGATTCGACACTAATATCGGTCATTTCATTCATTATTATATCTCCCCCTCCCCTTCTCCTAAGTTGCACTGTCAAAGTGATATGATAAAAACTATCCCAGGCCCGAACCTCATCTATGTTGAAAAGTTGATCCAGATTAGTCGGTTGGTTCAAGAGATTAAGAGTCACAAAATATGGTCACTTTCAATTTTATAATATAGATTTTAAAGTTTCTAGATTAAGTACACTAGTTGTAATAAATATGGAACTTACTGAAACCAATTAATAATATTATTTTAAGAAACTGAAAATATAAAAAAAACTAAAATATGTGTTTGTAATATTTGCGATTAAAGTAATAGTGTAAGGAGATAGTATTTTCTTTTAAATAGTCATGATGCTGCTGCATTTTAAATTCAATTTTCAGTAAATTGTGAGATGGAAAATGTAAATCTATTATAGGAGGTGAATATTGATCTAACAACTTTATAGGAAGCCTCTATTGAAAAGCGACAGTTCGTATTTGTATTTAATGTTTTCAACTCAGAGAAGGTTAGACTGACAAACCTCTCAATTCTTTTCATCTCAGAGAAGATTAGACTGACAAACCTCTCAATTCTTTTTACCTCAGAGAAGGTTAGACTGACAAACCTCTTAATTCTTTTTACCTCAGAGAAGGTTAGATTGACAAACTTCTCAATTCTTTTTCACCTCAGAGAAGATTAGACTGACAAACCTCTCAATTCTAAATGAAAGGCTTATATTTACTCTTACGTTATATACAATAAACTGAGTATAACTACGTTTCATTGAATATTTCTTTATAAGAAGCACAGAACATAAATTTAGGAATAGTACATGCAAAATATGGATTTCATTAACATACATTGTTTGCTAATGACCCAAAGGTAACAATTATCCGAGGAACTAATAAAGTTAACCAATACTGCGGACAATATCGTAACTTATAAATTTATTTGATTAAAAAAAAAAAAAAAACCCTTAAAAGTAAAACAAAAATCAAACACCAACAGTAATATTTAACCTGATGAAAACAATGACTTAAAAAGTAAGAGAAAAATAAGTCACTGGAATCTAACTAAAACTTTAGGTATGTATACAACTAAAAATATTCATTGGGAGACGCATACTATATAGCAATAGAAAGTACTTTAAACCAAGACTATTTCGATTATTAGAACTATCAAATATAGTCCAAATAAAAAATATTCTAGTATATTACAATCTACGTTAAAAACAAAGATTAACCCTTGTGTACTACCAAGAGCATTATTACACAGGAATTACCATGGGGTCTTCTAGAACCTCATCTAAATTATATTCTTTAGGCAGAACCGTCAAACAGACAACTTAAATTTTTAGTGGGTATCTTTAGCATACACTCGAGATAGAATGCACGAAAAGACTGACTTGTAATCTCACCTACTTAAAAGGTATATCATGATAAACACATCTGGGGTCCAAAAAGACCCCATGGAAGTACACAAGGGTTAATGCTTGACAGCCATTCTAATAGAAATAGAAAAATATTTCTGTTCTACAGCAATATCAAATTTTGCAAACGCTAAATCACGGAAACCTTACAGAAAATATTATTAAAAATAACGTATAATATATTCTAACTTCTCTGCTTTTAATTATGTTATTTAATAATATAAGGTTAAGATCAACATGCAGATTAAAAATGCAGATATACATAAAACGGTAAATAAAACTCATCTACAAGTGCCAATGCAAAGGGCAGGATAAAAACTCTAAATACAAAATAAATGGCTACATTGTTTTTTTAAAAATATGTAAATTAAATATGTATTTTTAAACAATAGAATACAAATGTTCCATTGTAATGTATTATAGAAATTCACAAATCTCATATAAATCTAAAATACATATTTCCATCTTGTATAAATACTACAAGATAAATACATGATAGGATTCAAAATTAATTCATGTAAATTCTCTACATCTTCAACTACTACTACTACTACCTAACTATCTACATTATTATTATTATTATCATAGTTATGTTCCTATCTTTTTCTTTTTCATGTTATTCTTACCGTACTATTGACTTTATCATCT
Organism: Thermobia domestica; assembly: GCF_964235325.1. Taxonomy (NCBI): domain Eukaryota; kingdom Metazoa; phylum Arthropoda; class Insecta; order Zygentoma; family Lepismatidae; genus Thermobia; species Thermobia domestica. The sequence continues at coordinate 10,912,003 of NC_137471.1, forward strand.
TGATTTTATGAAATTCGTTATAGTTTGAAACAAATGATATCTACATATAATTTCGGAAAATTCGTACATTATACCCGATTTAGTATTTTCATTCTTGCTCGCGAAGTACGGAAGTGGTCTATTATCCTGCGTATATAATTTACAGTTTCTATTATGATACCGATTTGAAAGTTACAACATTGGTAATATATTTAACTAAAATATCAATATTTTAGTAAATTAACTTAAAATTCTCATCCTCATTTTATAAATGTAGATTTTACTTACTGGAATTAAATATTTTATAGCTACAAAAAAATTGGAGATACTGTACTATACAACTACAATTCAAAAAATAAATTTGTTGTCTTTTATTGCGGAAATTTTCAATAATTTGAACTTACCTTCTCACTTTCTGCGTCCAAAGCAGAGGTAGCTTCGTCCAAAAGAAGAATTTTGGGATTCCGTACTAAAGCTCTTGCTATAGCTATTCTCTGCTTTTGTCCTCCTGAAAGCTGTGTACCTTTCTCTCCTAACGAAGTGTCGTATCCCTACGAAAAGATCCATAATTCATTTGTATGTAAAAAAAAATCTCACTGTGTGAGAATTATGTAACAAACTATATGTACAACATACTTAATTCAAGGAATTATTACTATTAATATACAGTTAATATACAGATAAAGTACTTGAGATTTTTGCTAATGATTTTTTAGGATGAATGCATATGGAAAACTCACAAGATGAACAACATACTTGTGTTCTTTTTTTAGTATGATGCAATCTTCACTTCTGACCAGTCTATCCCTTTACCGTCTCTGGTAGTAAAAACAATTATGGATGTTAAACTTGGTTTCTAGTTTCCAAAATGAAACCTTTATCTCTTTTTGAAAACAATGTTTTGAGAAAAAACCTATTAATGCAGAAACGTTTGAATGAATGCAGTTTTATGCAATTCCGAACTTCATATTAGGCATTTATCTTCAAATATTATACAAATAAGTTCATGTTTAAATTAAGTAGAACTTCGCTTCCATGGAAAATATACAAAAGGATATAGACTACCAGTTACAAGATCTGAACGAAATAGTTTTAGTAGATAAACAAAGGATGTAAAAGAATAATCCAAAGCAGGATCTTACGGAAGTGAATAACAAACTTCCTGACTAAATTATCTAGGCATAATTACTGGCTTACATCAAAACATTTACTTACCTTTGTGTATTAATTACATTTAGATGCTTGTGGTTGAATTATATTTTGAAATCGACCTTGCTCATGTTACTAGGTAAAAATTAGCAACAATGAATTTATTGAAAAATTTTGATTGTTATTGGATAATGATCTTAACTATATGTAAAACTACATGAGCTGACATAAATTATTGAGCACTTCCTGTAGGGCTACAATGATTAAATTTGGCATAATTGTAGCTTTCCGAGACTAACCAACAGGAAAGTTACCAAAGGTGAATATTTTGAATTTTTATGGGGTCTAAAGGAGGGATGAAGACATTCCCCATGTTTTTTAAATGTTTTTTTTTTTTTTACCTATAATCTAACGTTTTCGGTACTTGGAATTGGAATAAAAACTTGAAATTCGGTATGCCTGTACGTTTTTGTTAGCGTTAACTAAGTAAATAAGTAAAAATAAAAAAATTTAACTGTAGAGTGGTTTTATGGGGAATTGAAAAATCTTTCCCATGTTTTTTATATAGGACATCTTTTACACCCCAAAATTATTGGGCACTTCCTATAGGGCTACAATGATTAAATTTGACATGATTGTAGCTTTTTGGGACTAACGGACAGAAAAATTGCTAAACGTGAATATTTTTAATTTTTAGGGGGTCTAAAAGGGAGATGAAGAAATTTCCCATGTTATTTAAATGGGCTGATTTTTGGACCTATAATCTCATATTTTAGGTACTTGAAATTTGGAATAAAAACTTGAAATTCGGTATGCTTATACATTTATGTTAGCGTTAACTAAGTAAATCGCTAAAATCAAAAATTTCCAACTGTAGAGTGGTTTTATGGGGAATTGAAAAATCTTTCCCATGTTATTTATATGGGACATCTTCTACACCCCAAAATGTTTAGACATTTCCGGCAGGATTAGAATGATGGAATTTGGCATGATTGTAGCCTTCCGGGACTAACCTACTGAAAAATTGCCAAAAGTGAATATTTTTAGTTTTTCATGGGTCTAAAGGGGAGATGAAGAAATTCCCATGTTATTTAAATGGGCGTTTTCTTGGGATACAAAATCTTATTTTAGATAGTTGAAATAGGAAACAAAAACTTGAAATTTTATAAAATAGTTGATTTAAGAGGTGCGAGGCCGTAGGCCGAGTAAATGTGAGAGTCAGGGGGCTAAGGTCCCAGCTGTGCCAAATTCAGGAAATGTAATTAAAGAGCAAAAGCACAAAATTCACTATTGATGGAAAGGCTGATACCTAAGAGATGTGAGGGCGTAGGCCGAGCAAACGCGGGGGCATGGAGGCGGAGCCCCCAGCTAGCCAAAGGCTAGTCTACAGAGATGCAATTGAAATTCTAACCTCATATAATATTAAAACTACCTTTCCAATATTCCAGCTTTAAATTGTGCACTTAGAAAGTAAAAATGATAAGTAATATTTTTTATGATTTTATCGAAATCTTTATGATTATTTCACGTACGTGAATTTGTTTGTTTTATTCTTTCTATCCGCTTGTTAAATCATCCAGACAATCCGGAAATGAACAGCATTATGACTACAAATCTGAATTATGTTGTTTGTCTCCATTGTATAACTTCTGTATCATGTAAACATGTGTATGTAACAAACTGTAAAAACTTCCTAGTTACATTATGCTGATGAACGTATTTCTCTCAAACTGACACTTTTCTGCACATTTCCAAGATTTTAAATTTCAGAAACCACAGATTTTGGATTTGAGACAGCTTTTCCACGTTGTCAGTACCATAAAGTAATGTACTATCTCTTCCGTGGTATACAAACTGAGGACTACCTACTTTCATTTATTCGGTTTCTAGTATAGTCACCAGTAAGCAGCAGACAAACACCATAATCTTTCTATCCACATTCTAAGTTCTACTGGATAAGTAGTGAATCCAGTGGATTTCACGTTTAGTCTCATTCACCGCTATACGAGGACGAACCGTTTCCAGGTTCATACGAGGGAAGCCATCTATATAATCAACAACAGTGTAGTGAGACAGAAATATATATTCCTTGCATACACAAAATTCACTACATCACACTAAACATACTACATTTCCTAAATGTTCACTAAAAGACTACTAAATTCAAATATAAAACATACTTCTGTATCAAGCAATTCACTTCTGCGAAATTGGTGAAGTAGACGTGTCTTTATGGCACTGAATATTGTAGTATTTAAGCTCTATCTTCATCCCAATTACAGCATCATTAAGAGTCTCCCAGCGAAATTAAAATACCGCTAATTTTACAGTAATTATGTGATATCTTGAAATAGATAAAAGATAATCGAAATATGGAACAAGAGCACCCTAGACAATATTATTTTACATGAGAAACCGTTATCACGACTCACTTATCTGCTTTCAATTTCGAGCCATTTTGAAAATCGGCATTTATTTTCGCGTTTCTAAACAGCTGAAAACGGAAAGCCACTAGGTGACTTGTGATAACGGTACCTCACGCAAAATAATATTGTCTAGGGCGCTCTTCTTCCATATTTCAATTATATTTTATCTATTTGAAGATAACACATAATTACTGTAAAATTAGCGGTATTTTAATTTCGCCGGGATGAAGACTCTTAAGGCATGTCCTCAAAATATACATATATTATGATGATGAGAAAAGAAAAGTATCATCGCTTTTTCATGAGTGGCACTAACTGTATCTAACTTTTATATTTAAGTCTTTATAAAATAACTTATAAGTCATCGAGTAGGTAAATTAGGGGCAATACATACAATATATAATTTAATTTTTAACTGTGGTTCCAGATAACGGTGCCCATCAGAGGGTGGTGCAAGGCGCCCCCCTCTAGAGGAAATTATACTTCGGAAGATCAAAAACCCAATAGATTTTTTTAAGAATAGTTACCGCAAAATTTGAGACTACATTTGAAATGTCGTTTATACATTTGAGACTACATTTGAAATGGTGTTTGTCTGCCCCCCCCCCCCCCTCGAAACCACAACATGGGCATCCTTGGTTCCAGATATTGTAAGAAGGCTATTTTGTGTTCGAAACAGTGAAACATAGAATTTTTGTTGGTTGAAAAAGAAATGCAACGTTCATGCAAACAAACAAGTGAAAAAATATATTAACAAAAGAAAACTCTCACCAATGGCAATGACGAAATGAAATAATGTATATTGGCTTGCTTAGCTGCTTCAATTATTTCGTCCATTTTAACTTCTCGTGTGTTGTCTCCATAAGCAATATTTTCTCCAATCGTTCTATCAAAGAGTATGGGTTCTTGTGATACAATACCAAGTTGAGATCTCAAAGCAGACAAATTTTTTGTTGTTATATCGGTGTTATCAATCTCCTAAAAGACAGCAAAATTTAATAATTATTATTGATAAAAAAACATTTGAACACATGATATGATATGATAGATTTTTCTCTGATGGCATTTTCAATATTGTTTGATTCTCTAAACGTTAACATCACCAGTATCGAGTATTTTATTTAAACTGATTGTACTACTACCTTTACTATTAGCTGCATCAGAATTTACATGTATTAGATTATGTATCTTTCTCTATATAGGGTGAACTTAACTCGTAGGGACCAACGAATAAGGAGAGAACTCAGTATCGGGAAAGAAACATCTTTCAAACCATTTTGAATTGAATATTGTAAACATCCCCACCTTTCAGTGTGAGCACATGTTATCCAGACAACATGTGCTTTTGTTTACAATTATCAATACAGCAAACAATACTCACAAAATAACTAAAAAATCACGAAGCCGGCACGACGGGAACCGAGGAAAAACGAGCCACCCAAAAATCACCTTTAAAAATACGCCCCCCCCCCCTCCAGAAAAAAGTATCAGTGTTAACAACTGAACACTTAACTTACACTTGCTCCTGAGGTCGCCTTGAATAAAGAAGTATTAGCTTGTCTAAATTCCTGGAGGCTGCTATAAGCTAAGAAAATTCCTAGCCACAACTTAAACCTCTGGAAGTTGCCATGAGCTAAGGGAATTATCAAAGTACCGTATCCTGAAGTCGCTACAGACTCCCTAGAAACTGCCATAAGCTAAAGGGTTCCCGTACAAAAATTTAATTCCTTCACTTCACTTGTTATAAAAAAAATCTAATACATTCTCTTTTTAAATACATAAAATGGGCCAATGTTCCGTTAAGGGGGTCCAGTAATTTCTTCCACACGAAATTTGCAATTTCTCCACTTCTTTCCATAGATTTTCGTTTGATTACGTAAAATAACGTTATATTAGGTTAGGATAGGTTTGGTTAGGTTAGGTTAATTTTGGACCCCCTTAACGGAACATGGACCAAAAAATGTTTCGTAATATTTTATACAATAAATTAAGTGAAGGGCTAAATCCCGAACTGTTATTGTATCTGCGTAATAAACATTACAATATAAACATACTAAAATTTTGCGCTTACACAATACACATTCAGCATCAGCACCGAGTGTCAAAAAATTTTACAGATGTAAACAGGATGCTTAATCTATATTTCATAACATTTACTATCAAAATTCCCACAATCTCTCATACCATTACAAGTTAAAATATCTTTACCATACTTGAAAAAGTTATAGGCTGAATACATAGTAATATTAATAATTATCTTACCACTGTTCCAGCAAGTGGATCATAAAACCTTTCTAAAAGTTGTATGCAGGTTGATTTTCCACATCCACTGGGACCAACTAATGCAACCATCTGACCTTTCATAACATTCAAATCTAATCCGTTTAGAATTTGCGCATTTGGACGCGTTGGGTAGGCAAACTCAATATCTGAATACGATACACTACCGTCACACATCTGTAAACAGAAATTAAAACGTTAACAATATCTAGACGAAAGCGACGCAGGTGCGATTATCTAAGGTATAAATCTAGTTGAAAAACAATATACGGAATTCTTAGAGAAGCTTGACAAAGATCAGGTCATAAGACATATTTGACAAAGATTTTATCAACAATTATAAATATGCTTTCGTAATTATGATTACATTATTTGTATATGTTGTGGTTTTGTTCCAGTTAATGCTTACTTAAATTTATCTTTCAAAGTATTAATATGGAAAGTTTTAAATAATTTTATGTTTTACCTTACTTGAGTGTTGCTATTTCACTCCAATTATATGAATCTATTTGTAAACCATTTCAGTGTAAAATTAAAATAATTTCAAAATGCCAAATTTGATATCGATACCTCCTTCTTACGAATGAAAAGGTTTTGTAGTTGTTTGCGTCAAGAGATACGTGTCGCCGCAAGAAAAGTACTAACTAATAAAATATATTAAAACAATGAACAGTTATGTAAATATTTTTTATTTATTTTAAATTACTGCAATTATGTCCTTAATTACAAAGAACGTTGAAATTATCTTCAATTTTAAATAGCACCTTCTAATTGGAAGTAACTTACACTGAAATTAATTTACAAATAGCATTTTTAAAGGTAATTTTCCTTTACAGTGTATTAAGTTTAAAATTCCCGTTTCCTCCCACTTTCTTCATTCCACCATTTTCATTTATTACTCATCATCATCGTCTCCTTTAGCCGCACCGGCATAATCATGGGACGTAAAACTCAAAGATTTCATTTCATTTTTTGTACAACATAAAGCAAAAAGAAAGAAAAAAAGGATTTAGGGTTTAGGATTTAGATTTCTGGGCTTTCTGCATTTATGGCCATTTAGCCCGATACATATGAGGGATGACGTCCCTAGGTGAGCATACTATCCGGGGAAAGGGAAGGAAGGAAGCGGCCTGGGACCTATAAGTTAGGTACCACACCGGCATTTGCCTGGTGTGAATGAGGAAAATCTCATTCAGGGTGGCTGGCCTGATGTATACACTAAGAAAGGTTATTCTTCAGACACAGATACAGAAAAGAGAGAGAGAAAAAAAAAAAAGGTCATCCTTCAATATACAAGGTTCTCATCAGTTGAGCTCTGAAGATTTTTCTCAGAGGTAAAAATGTTACTTCCAGTTGACAATGTATTGTAATTGTGCGCTAATCTGTAAAATAAGGTGCGCTTTACAATTGATAACCTAGGAATCTCATAAGTTAGCAAATTGACAGAGCGAGTTCACCGCCGGGGGAACACGAAAGTTAATCTGCGATAGTAAAAATTCAGAATCAATTTTGCCACTGATAATGTTATACAGGTAAAGTAAATCAGCGTTTATCGGAGACACTTAAGTTCATTAAAAACATTAATTCTTGTTTCGAGTTATTACGTAATTCTGGAATTCCAAATTTAACTAGGACAAGAAAGAAATTTAATACAGAGTCAATGCAATATAGATTAGTTGGTACTACCATGTTCCATACAGGTGAACAGTATTTTAATGATCGTCGAAATAAATGTTTTATAAAACATCGAAAGTGCAGGGAGACTTTGCATTTCAGGAAATCAAAAGAGTAGATCAAGTAGTTTCATAGCTCTAGATGAGATCCAACTGATATGATCCGTGAAGGAGAGTTTTCTTTTTTCATCAGAGACAACACCTAGATCATTTTGAGATGAAACGCGTTTGATAGATACATTGTTAACATTATATACCTGTCGAAGAACATTCTTTTTTTAAGGAAATGGAGAGATTGTAGTACATTTATTAGGGTTTAGAGACAGATCAATGCTTAACAACTAATTTTAATATTTAATAACCAATTTTAATGTAAGCAATATTAAAAAATTCATATTTAATGCAAATACATCTTGAAAAAAAGCGAGGAACATTGAACTAAACCTGAACAAGAAATGACATAGAATCATGTTATTGAAATTTCAATACATTTTCAAAGAAAACACGAAAAATAATTCCCCATAAAACTCAATGTTCTAAAAACAAAAACTGTATAGTATTCAAGATCGTTAAAAACGTATGCACTTTGTTGATATAGGAACTACCAGTCAGAAGTAAGAGCACATTAAATAAGAATCAATTTAAAGTTCTGTACTCATTTCTTATATTTATTAATGATCTTTCTGCTTATAATTCTCAGAAAGAAAAGTCCTTTTCGTTTTTAACATATATTCTGGTTGAAATCTCAAAATAACTCTTGTTTTGAACAACATATACAACACGACATCCAAACTTACGGAATGGGTAAAATATATATATGAAATGCAAACAAAATCCTGGAGTCGTTTTAAAGAAAATCACGATTCTCAATTGACCCTCCAGTAAAGTACTCCCTTTTGGGGACGTAAAGAGTAAAACAGGAACTTTAATGTGAAATCTCCTGAAAACTTTAAATTTAAGATTTAGTCACGATGCATTTAATGATCTTGAGTAGACCTCTCCACGTGCGGATGGATAGTCACCAAAATACCACGTTTTGACATGCAGAGTTCATGTTTGAACACTTATCTTTTTTTTTCTTTCCTTTTTTTTTTTCATGTCTAAGAGAGATGTTTCACTGAATTTCAAATGGTAACTTTTTACTTGAGTTCCATTCATTCATTTCATGCCAAGAAAAATTAACTAAATCTACGTAGAATATTTTTAAAAAAGATGAAAAATATTCTTCATTGTAATACGCATTTCTTACCCATTTTTCTGATTTTGAATCATTACGGATAAGTGGTTTCCGATCAAGTAACTTAAATATCTTTCCAGCAGCGACTTTTGCCTGGTTAAAGTTTGGTGCAAACGCAAGAGCCTGTCCAACCATCATTGTGGAAAACAGGAGGGCTTCCACTACTCTGCAAAGAAAGCACTTTATTGAGTAAAGTATTAGTCATGGAACCAGTAGCGTAGCCAGGATGTGTGTTTGGGGGAGGGGGGGAAGTGCTGTTATAGGTACATATAGAAAAATTACAAACAAAAATATATAAACATAAAAATACATAAAAAATTACAAACATCAAAGTACCAAAGTACATTGTCAGACCTCTTTTGGGGGGGGGGGCCTCTGGTCCCCCTTCCCTACGCTACTGCATGGAACATAAAAATTATTAAATTAAGTATTGGGCCTAATTACTAATTGTTTTGATACGATGCACATCTATTAATAGTGAATAAAACGAAAATTATACGTTAAAATATTTAAGAGGAACTGTTTCGAAGCACTTCTTACCTCTTCCTCAGTCCATCTAAAGGGTTTTTTTTTTTCTACAAAGAAGATAGGATATACAGACATTAACACATTGGTCCATACTTTTTATTCATAAATTTTATTACACAGCAAGTGTTTCTTGAGTGTATGTGTAAATGTTTAAAGTTTTTGAAAAAAAATCTACGACGTAGCTATACTGCATCAGTTTGCTGAGTGACCGCGGTACAAGACCATTAACCACTTCCCAGATTAAACCGAATTAATTACGTTTACAGATAATACATGTAAAAAAATAGATCAACCTGAATTAATACAGGCTCTGTTTTTTTTTCTTATGTTCTGATTTGGATTAACTCTAAATATTTAATAGATGAACTACCTGAGTCTGCGCTCTCTACACAACGCATCATTCACATATGAGCATGAATATCCTTGTCATTCCTCACAACAATTGTATATGTTCCTTTACAGACACAAATGAAAGACATCTTGATAAAAATCGACAAGGAGTACCATAAAAGGGAGATTTTTTTCGATTATTTTTTTCAATATCTTGCACCCTTTCCAACATTTCTCACAACATCTGTACATGTCCCTTTACAGACACAAGTGAAAGAAGTCTTGAAAAAAATCGGCAAGGCGTATCATAAAGGGGAGAATTTTATCGATTATGTGTTTCTCAATATCTCACACCGTTTAGCCTATTTCCGTTCGGTTGCAGTTTCTAATTCATGTATGATCAGTGTTTTCTTTCTTCTTGCATGCACCATGTAATAAGCAAATACAGTACACACACAATTAGTTATAATGTCAGTGATATATGATGTTCATTGAGAAAAACACTCCAAACAACAAAGATTCATCTTAGACTGAAGAAATGGTTATCTTTTGTTTTTCATTATCCTTTGGGCATGAAACAAACGCCTGAGAGATATACTACTCCCGTATACAATTATGTGGTGTTGGAATGTATAACTCGTAGGATGTGATGCTTTAATTTTTTAAAATTTCAACAGTTCCAGTGTACCCCTAAAAAAATATAATAAAGAAATAACTTCGTTTTAAAAAAAATATTCAATTAGAACTGGACAATCTACGCAAAATTTGGAATCGACCAGCGAAAACGGCACGTTTCTAGCACTTGTGGTTTTCGAGAGCTCATTGTCGAAAGGATTGGAGACAAACATATAACCTTTTCTTTGGAGACAAACATCTAAAACTAGCATTTTAATATAAAGATATTTAAATTTACTAAGTCAGCTTTTGAATGACGTTAGATCTGACCCGCTGCGATTCATATACCCTGAGATTTGGGACACTAACGCCATCTCGTGCGCAAAAGGCTCAATACTCTTTTCGACTACCTGATATAATATATGCATTTATGCCAATACGTACGGAACAATGTTGGAATACCATAGAAATATCAAAATTCTTCTTCGAATTAATTCTTTTATTTTTTAAAGATATTCATAGCTGTTTTTTCTTCCTCTCTCCTATTTTCGGCTTTTCAGTTCTATACTATTAATTTTCTACGTTTTTCTCCATATCCACATAATTCTACTTAATAATATAAGGGACAACATTTTTCCATATGCTCTGCTGACAACTGTATGCTTATTCAAAAGTAGCATCAAAAGTAGGAAAACAAGTGCATACAAATACAGTTTAAATAAATGATGAAACAGAAAAAATATCATCTTACTTTAACGCATTTTTGTAGTGAAGTCCTTCACGGGCTACAAGGTATCCACCATAATACAAAGATGCAGCATACGAAAAGAATGGTAGAGACTGCCCGAGACCAAACACCAAACTTCTTAAGTGAGTTTTCTTCATCGCTTGTTTATAAGGTGTTTCCAGCTTTTCCATATATTGCTTATGAAATGTTTCTTCTCTCCCCAAGCTTACTACAGTGCGAATATTGCTTATAGCTTCCACAGCAATCTAAACATTAAAAAGACATTTTAAATAGAAGGTGGAACCGAGTTGATACAATTTTAAATTATGAAATAATAAATAGAAATGGTAAACAACAACGAAAGCTTTAAAATTAAAACTTTTTAAAGGCAAGTCATTGCTAAATATATATAAAATATTAATGAGTTTATTTTATTTTATTTTATTTATTTTATTTATTTTATTTTATTTTATTTTATTTTTTTGAAGAAGGTATCTTCTCTGTTCAGTTTCTTTTCAGAGCCAAATCTTCTCTGATAACTTGATTCATAAAGAATCCGATGAAAAAAAAATTATATACAGGGTGTTACAAAAAAAGTCACAATATTTTGAGAATAGATTCCTTACATCAAAAATGAAATGAAATCTTTGAGTTTTACGTCCCACGGTTATCCCGGTTAGGCTAAAGGAGACGGTGAAGATGAGAAATGAATGAAATGATGGAATGAAGAAAGTGAGAGGAAACGGGAGAACCCCGAGAAAACCCACGCACACGGTGTTTGTCCACCACAAAGTTCACTTGGCGGAGACTGGGATCGAACCCGGGACCCCAAGCACCAGAGGTGAATTCTCTACACTGAGCCACCGCGGCCCCCTCCTTACATTAAAATAGGAAAAAAAAAAAGTTCATATGAACCTGTGGTCGGAAGTGCATATTTTCGTAGTAATAGCGTTGCCGAAAACGTAAAATAATGAACTTCGGAGGTCCATAATTTCACTACCATATGACAGATTGTAAGTTGGGTCACGACATCAGTAAGGAACTAATATATAAACTATCCAAATATCCATCTTTCAGAACCACCAGTACTTGCACAAACATTTTTAGAGAGGCTGTTTGGGAGTACTTGATCACTCTTCACCTACCTCTCTCTCTAAAAATTGGTGTGCAAGCAGGGCCGTCATTTCAGACTTCGCTTGGGGAGGGGGCAAGAGCACCACCGACATAAGACTTTCACGTTTTGTATTATTATATTAGTAGAAATCTAGGCCTATGTTTAGCAGAAGGGGTCCAGCTCTTTTTTCTAAAAAATGTTACAATTTTGGTAATTTCTGTTCACATTCTGTTAGTTTAGGGTAGGGTTGATTAGTTTAAGTTAGGTTAGGCTAGTTTAGATTACGTTAGGTTACTTTAGTTTATGTTATATTAGTATAGGATTCCCGCATAATTTTCCAAAAAAAAAAAAAAAAATGATAGAATTTCGTATTTCTACTAATATTACGTTAGTTTAGGTTAGTTCAGGTTAGCTTACATTAGTTTATGTTAGGTTAGGTTAGATTTGGTTACGTTATGTTACGTCTAAGTACTTGCATCACTCATTTCTCCTGTAAATTTTGTGTTGTTTTACGTACTTCTGGACCCCTTGTACTAAACATACCCCGAAATCTATTAAAGTATATGTATTTCTCAAATTCTTGGGGGGGGGGGGGGGCAATTGCCCCCTCCTGCCCCCCTAAATGACGCCCCTGCGTGCAAGTACAGGAGCATTCTTAAACATGGATATTTGGATAGTTCCCATACCAGTTACTCAGATCCCATAGATCCCATAGATCCTATAGATCCCATAGTAGTGGAGCTATGAACTTTTAAAGTTCACTTGTTTCATGTTTTCGGCACCCTATAACTTCGAAACTATCCACTTATGAGCATCTGTTCCCTAAATATTGTGACGCATTAATGAACTACATACCGACAAGCTTTAAGATGTGATTTCTCATATTAAAATAATACATAAAGTACATATGAACCTGTGGGGAAAAGTGCATAGTTCTAGAACTAGGGCTGTCCAAAATCGTTAAAAAAAAAAAAAAAAAAAAACTGAATTTCAACACGTGCTATTTAGAATTCGAAAAACCGTGGAGTGGCAGTTCAGATCAACGCAAAGGAAGTCATACATATCCAAAAAACGCATATTTCATCAATATGTAATGGGTGCTTAAGGTATTCCCTTACAGGGTAAAAATTTTCCAGACATACTCTCAACAGAATTCTCAGATATGGTCTTATTTCAAAGAGGGTCCAAAGTAGGCAAAAGGCAAGCCTTGATAACAGTGCTTCAATGGGAAATTGGAAAGGTTACGGACGGTCTCCACGACTTTTCATGATCAGAATAACGCGTGCTCCAATGTATTTTGTCACAACACATATATTATCATATTTTATCAACACGTATAAGCCTGAAACAAAACATCGCAACAAAAAGACAAGAAATTCAATGATTATAACATGAACGTAACCTTGAAGTTCTGATCTGATCTATTAAAGGATCTAATGGAAAAATATTAACCCAATACTTACTAGTTTTAACCCATTACTAGTTTACTTCGTAAATAAGTGTACGAAATAGCAGGCCCGTATTTATATGGTGTGCGCCCCTGTGCTCTAAATAATTTGACACCCCCTGTACAAAATTTTCCACCCCTTCCCGAAAACGACCAATATTAGAGTTGAATTCATAGTTTTTGGGGCCGCTAAGATGAATAGTGACAGTTTTAATAAAATTCAACTTCAAAGTCATACTCCACTCCCCAGGGTGTGTGTGTGTGTGGGGGGGGGGGGGGATTTTGAAAGTAATCGAAAACGACAGATATTAGTGTTTCATTCATAGTTTTCGAGGTCGCTGAGTTTAACGGTATCAGCTTTCATGATATTCAAGTTCATCCTCACCCCCTGGGGTGAAGGTAAGAGAGAATAACTTTTTAAAAATGATCAGATAAGTTAGCTAATTAATAACTATTGTAATTAGAGCGAATTAAACACATTAACATATTTTCTCGCTCTTGCGCGGGACTCTGCAGGTTGCTAGTTTTAAATATTACTTTATTGTGAATCTTACAAAGAATTCCAAAATTTTGCCGCCCCCTAAATTCCACCGCCCTGTGCTCTGGCGCAGAATAGCACTTTTTTAAATACTGGCCTGCGAAACAGTGATGTTATTTGTCAATACTAACCCTTGAGGCGTCTTCTAGCGCTTCCTTCTCTGTCAGTCCATGTGCACGAAAAATTCTTCCTTCCAAAAATGTAGCCGATATAACCACAGGAACGAAAGCCAGTGTTAACAAACCAAGCTTCCATTCATAATAAAGGGCTAAAATACTTCCAAGTAACAATGTGGCAATTGTTTGTAGTATAGATCCTATTCTTGATCCTGTTGCCTTAAATACAGAAATTAATAGTTAATACATATCGAAAATTGAAAACTTTTCACAGGAGTTAAAGTTAGATATATTTCCAAACTATTGTTGTAGATTAATCGTTTCCAACTGGCCGATGTATGACGTAGGAGAGAGCTTTTACGATTAAAGCAAGGGTAGGGAGAACGGGTTGAGTAAACACGGAGAAGGAACATGGTAGAACAAAACAGGTGTTGGTAGTGTACGATTAGCCATGAATCTACGAGTAGTGTATTTAGTGAACCATCAACTACGCCTTATTTGTTGTGGCCCCTGTGTACTATCAACGTCAAGTTTGCTGTCTGCGCCTTACTCTCTCTATGTGATTTACTGAGAATACGAGCACCAAACTATAACGTTACAGAGCATTTAGATTGAAATGACTAGTTTAGATAGATATGTATCAATCTCTAATAGTTTAGCACGTTCTTGATTGTTTTAATTATCATTAAACGATGAGTCAGGGTTCCTGTCTTGAAAGTGAAAGACTTGTAGGGAGGCGGAGGCGCACACATATACATTCACAAGTGAATCTGCTGTCAGCAAGCTCACTGCTCAAACTGACATGGTCACAAAGTCTTCCTTGTCCATACAATGAAGATAACAATGAAGCAATGAAAAGGAATCTCATCATCGATTTTTTTCCTTGCAAGTGGTCAGGATAACAAAGCCACAAGAAATAGTTTTCTACAGCAGAACTTTAATGTAGGATTTACCAACCGAGCACTGAAACAGTATGCGAAAACTGGTAGTGTTGAGTATACAAACAGTCGTGTGGTCCAAAACCCGGTGTTTGTACCGACAGATACGAGTATATACAATAGCGTACGCAGGAATTTATTTCGGGGGGTCCAAACTCAATATGACGGTATATTATATTAAAATTCCAAAAATTGCCCCTAAAATTAGGCTAAATTTACACAAAAGTCGAAATTTCGGGGGGATCCGGACCACCAGGACCCACCCCTTGCGTACGTCCCTGAATATATATGAATAAGTTGGGGGGAAATGATCCACAATCTGTCTCTCAACTCAACATGCAGCCACACAAATCAATTAATCAACCATCATCTGAATGAAACGGAAACTTCATATTCTGTCAAGGACAAAACGTAGTGCCCCAGTGCCCCATTTTACAAAAACAATTACGACTCAAGAGTAAAGACGTCTAAAATAAATTGTCAAAAAAAAAAAAAAAAAAAAAAAAAAAAAAAAAAAAAAACCTTGTGAAATTTGACGGATAATGAAACATGTACCCTGTGATCCAAGTCATATTCCCTGCAGACAGTTCTGAAATGACATTCCTGGAGTGAACGTCCCTGGAGATTGCAAAGTGAAGCCAAACGAAAAACTTCCAGCGAAGTTCTTGATCTGTCACGCAATTGATCAAGATGGTGCAATCAGTGCACCTCATCATGAAGAAAAGTTTCAATGGGAATTTCTACTTAAGCAATATCTTAAAGGGACCCTTTCTAGGATTTATGAAGCCGCGTGTTGATAGATAAAAATTGTTCTTCTGGCTGGACTGGCCACAAGTCATTACACCAAGTCTGTCCGGGCATATCTGTTAGACCAAAAGATTAAAATGTGTCTCAATGCTGACCAATTGAGAAATTATTGACGCTTTGCAAACTGGAGTACATAAACTTAGGTACAACCTACACCGATGCAACAGCATTCAACGTTTTTGGGCATGCTTATTAAAAGGGTGGCTGCCCAATCTTTGATGAAGTTCTTTACTTTGCGCAATCTGGAATTGGTTGCGCGAAAGGGTGTTGATGAAGTAATGTAATTGATGTAATATGTAATAATGTAATATGTATTAATGTAATAAAGTGCTTTGCACGATCCTCATTTTCCTTATTCTTCTTTATCCCATTTTCCTTTCAATTCAATGCCATCCTCAGTTTGAGACAAGAATATTGACCCATCCTTATCTAAATATTAAATGTTGTGAGTGCTGCCATTCACTCACTCATTCACTCATGAAAAGGTTTCGCAAATGAGTTGTGAACTGAAAGAAGGAAAATCAACGTGAGCTTGTAGAAACAATAACAGAATTAGCTACAATTTGTTGATATAAATCAACGTTAGGCAAGGACACATAATCTGGCCGAGGCTACAAAATGGTGCAAATGTTATGTGGGCTTAGTGTTGTGTGATTTTTAATAATTTTACACTGGTTACTTGTTTCATTTAATTTCCTAATTCATCGCATTATACATTAAGTGAAATATAATAATGAAAAAAAAAAAAAATACTAATATATATTCAGAAATAATTCAACCCACCCAAAAAACTACATCTAAAAAAGGCAATAATAATAAACTTACGCAAGACCAAAGAACATTTTTTACAAACAAAAGCAAGTATTATGAAATGTTAACTAATTACATATCATTACCTGCTTATTGTAACTGTAACTGAAAGAAAATATATAACCAACTATTAACAAGAAAAAAATAATTTATAATCAACATACATTAAGAAAAAAATATTTGCTTGTAAATGGCGGGTAAAATCAATTGTAACTGTATGTCACGTAAGACATTGTACAGATAACAATTGACGAAACTTTATTCATGAAACATTTAGATAATTAGTAATCAATGAGTTAATTGAAATAAAATCTACTGCGATAAGAAGACAATACAATATAACTTAATTTCATTAATCACTTTTGTAGTCGACGTGGATTTACATTCGCGTCTTTAAATAACACTTTTATAGGCGTTAATCTCGACCTTGAAGTGCATGTTGTCCAAGGATCTTATAAAATAGAGGATCTGTCCTTACAACAAAATCTTGAAGCCATACGTCACAGTTTCGCCACCCCTACTCTGCCCACTCCACCCAATAGGATCGCAATGTTTTGAGCCAACAATCATGGCGGAAACGAAAGTAGCCAATCAGACGATGGCAGAAACGAGAGTAGCGAATCGGACGTGCCGATGCTCGGTTGTTTTTTGCTTCATCGATTTAATAGGATGAAGATACATATGGGCAGATCCTCTATTTATAACATCCTTGATGTTGTCGCATATTGTTATATGATTAATCTATCTACTATATAAAATAAAAATGGAAGTGACTATGTTTGTGACTTAATAACTCTTGAACCACTCGACCAAATTTTCAACACAGAAGAAGTTCGGGCCTGGGATGTTTTTTTATCATTTCATTTTGAAGGTGCAATTTAGAGGAGGAGATATGCAAAAATGATCGAAAATGACCAATATTAGTGTCGAATCCATAGTTTTCGGGGTCGCTGAGACGAACAGTGACACTTTCAATGCCTTTTAAATTCAAATTCAGTCCCCATTAGTACTCCTAAAGGGGAGGGGGTATGGTAAAATGTAAAAATAATTCAAAATGACCGATATTAGTATCGAATTAATAGTTTTTGGGGTCTCTAAGTTGATTAGTGACAGTTTTGGTGCTCTTAATGTCCAAAATGAAACATATTCTCCCCATGTGAGAAACGGGAATTCTGCTAGTTAATTATAAATAGTGGAATACTACCAAATACAATAGAGGTGTAACTGAAGAATGGACTGGCATCAACTGTAATAATTGCTCATGTCTGAATGCGTACAGGTGAATTATTGGAATTATAAATTGTATATAAATCATGGAAGTAAGCAGCTGTTGTATCGAAATGTTTAAGTAAGCTTCTAGTAGACCAAAGATCAATTTTTACAAACAAAAACAAGTGTAATGAAATGTTTAATTATTGTTATACCATTACCTGCTTATTGCAGCTGTAACTGAAAGAAAACATATACTTAACTGTTGTATTGAAATAGAGTTGATAAATGGCAGAATAAAATATGGGCATGCAAGTATCAAGTTGTTTTGATATTAATAATCCATTTAGTAAAACTGACGACAAATGACGATATAATAATTACAATAATAATTTTGTCATTTAAGGTATTACCAGTGAACTACTCGAACACATGGAGCAGCAGATTTCGATCAAGAAATCCAGCAACAAAGTATGTGCTGACCGCAATCTGACGATCTTGATGAACTAAAAGTAAATAGTTTCTCGTACTGCAGCAGGATGTAATTAAGTTTCCATATAGATATACGTCGACTTTAGCGAAAATTTGATTGGTACACTCTGATGTCATTGTTCCTTCGTTATCAGTTTCATTATTGTCCATTGTAGAACAGGTGAATGATTATATTTTATATTTACTTCATAAATAAGTATAGTATAGTTTATTTTTATTTACTCAAGTGCAATTTATGTCCTTTGCCAAGATATTTGTAATATTTTATTTTGAAAATGTAATGTAATGTTTTTTTTATTGCTTATTAACTTTACTGTTTGTATTACTATGTTATAACTAATAAATATATTCAAAAAATAACACTTTATAACATAACACAATATAATAACAACAAAATATTACAATCGCCATATGTAACAGTATTTTTGTTCTACTGGCAGGATGTTGCTGTCTCACTAACAGGGCTACAGCATCGTCCTATTAGAGCAGCGTTTCCCAACCTTTTTCAACTTGCGGCACACTACGGGTGTTACTTGGATTCTCGCGGCACACTTATAAATATTATTATTTGTAAATATAAAACACAGTGGTATTTTTTTCTGTGATTATTGATCCCCTTCTCACAGAGAAGAAAGCTCTATTACTGTTTTTCTCCCGTAGTAAATCATTATGCTTATTTTTTATTCTAATTTAAAAATAGAAAAAAAAATTGCAATGAAAAATTGGACTCAGGCTTTTAAAAATACGCTTTCTTTTTAAAAACTGTATCCAAGCTTTTACTAAGAAGAAAGATCACTAAATAACGAACGAACAAATAAATCTCTTTTATTTTTAAAACACAAATATAGGTAATTTGTCGAAAGGATTGAATGATATTTTAAATTTTCAAGTTGCGAAATAGTCTGCAACAATAAAGAAGCAATAATGGTCATAACAATGATAACCATTGTCTTTTCAACATTAGAAATGTACAGAACAATAACCCGGTATGAAACTTAAAATTGTAGATTACAGTAGAGGTTCAAAGTAATGTGAAATACGAATATTCACTTTTCCCCAGGTTTTGCAATTTGATTACTATAAAATTAATAATTTTGTTTGATTCCTCGCGGCACACCAGCGGTCCATTCACGGCACACCGGTTGGGAAACGCTGTACTAGAGAAACAAATGCTTGGACGTTTAATCATTAAGATATGCTTAAGGAACTATTACATTTAAATAGTTTAGTAGTGACGCGCCAAGAGTAGTTCGCGTGCTGTGCAGTTCATCGAGCAAAATACATATAATGTTTTAATGTTTGTAACTTAACATAGAATATTGATAATAATTAGTTTTATTTAATAAAATCTGCTTTTAATTTTCTGGTCAATCCCGTTATGGGCTCCAGGAGAATGAAATTTTGCTAAGACAGGGGCGCACGTTGGCTTAGTGGTAGAGCGCTCACGTCTGGTGCGAGAAGTACCTGGTTTTCTCAGAGTTTTCTTGCTCCCTCCCACATGATCATTCCACCAATTTCTTCATAACCATCCACTTCCATTAATCATTTGTCTCCTTTATCCTAAAAGGTATAAAAGTGGGACGTTAAACTTGAAATTTAAATTTTCACATTCTGCAAAATCACTGTCATTATCTTTTTTGCTTTTCAGAATTTAAAATCAATTCAACTAAACAATATATTACTTTAATTAATTGAGAATAATCATATTAAGGCTAAACGATTTCATCACGTTATAACACTTCCAATATACCACGAAATCACGAGGATTATGTATTTGGTAAAACATTTGAGAAATTAGCAGCTATAATATACTCACACCTTGTATACTGGCAGCATCACCAGACAGTCTAGCACATAAAGCACCTGTACTGTTTCTTTTATCATCAAACCAACCGATTTCTTGTTCAAGCATGCTTTTAAAACTCATTATCCGTAATCTCATGGTCAACTTTACTCCTGCTACGTTGAACATGTAAGTCTGTAAAGAAATGAGAATTTAAAATTAGGTTATTAAATGGATATTTTGGGTGGACCGATAAAATGCAAAATTGTTTTTTCAGGTCGCAATACAGCGGAAAAGTTGCGAATTAGGGAGACTAAAAGGAGTAGAGTAGAGTAGAGTAGAGTAGAGTAGAGTAGAGTAGAGTAGAGTAGAGTAGAGTAGAGTAGAGTAGAGTAGAGTAGAGTAGAGTAGAGTAGAGTAGAGTAGAGTAGAGTAGAAAGAAAGAAAGAAAAAAAACAATTGTTCAAATCGGTCAAGGTCGCGCAACGGCTGTCAATTCTAAGAAATTCAGGCGCTCGTTGTAAGAATTAACAGCCATTGTGTAAAAAGGAATAGCTTGACCGATTTCAACAATTTTTTTTTTAAGCATTACCCTTTAAAGTAAGATTCGACTGGAACTATTACATTTAAATATTGACAAGTAAAGTAAGATAAAAAGTATCGTAGAAATGTGGATTTTGCCAAATTCGGCAAACTTTAGAGCATATGCGTGACAGGAAGATACAAACAGATTTTCTTTTTTTCTTTCTTTTAAACTCCTTTTAGTCTCCCTAATTCGAAACTTTATCGCTGTATTACGACTTGAGAAAACAATTATTCATTTTTTTTTCAGTCCACCCTAATGGATATGATAGATATTAAGCTGTATTTTTTTTTTCTTTTGAAATGTAAGAAAATAAACTTTTATCATTTGTTATTTTCGCCTTTTCTTGCATTCTTTTTGTGACTTCTTGTTCCCCATTTTCAACGAACTTAATAAGTTCGCTACTGAATTATCTGTCTGTGTGTCTGTTATTTGTGACTTTTTTTTTTCAATTTTGAGACCTCCATTCGATAGAGCATCAAAAACTACCTGAAAAAGTTATAGAATTTTTCGCGTCACTCTTACCGTTTCCGAGATATTGGCCAAAAAATGGCCGATTTCCCGAGATTTAAGGAGCCATAAATCAGGAACTGTAAGTCATAAAGAGATGATATTGGTGTTGATCAATACTTAAGAGGATGGTGATCATTTTGGTGCCAAATAGTAACCGGCGGCCATTGGCCAACTGGCCACCGTTCCCTAGATATTGGCCAAAAAAGTTCGAATTTCGGGAGATTTAAGAAGCCATATCTCGGAAACTCGGAAGTTATAGAGAGATGATATTTTGCGAATTTTTGCGAGAAACTACACAAGATGCGGATAAAAAGATTTACTTTTACATGTTGGAACAATGACAGTTATCCTTCCCGCTCCATCTCTCCATTCTTTTAAAGTTCGTTCTGGCAATGCTCTTGGAGCATTCTCAACTGGCTTATGTTTGCGGGGTTTTGAAAAAGAATGTTGCTCAATTTGAGAGTTATAACATTGATCCCAATGAAAATAAGGAGACTACGAGATAAATTGCAGTTGTCTGAAGGGTTATATAGGCATGAGAAAAAGAAACTTTAAAAGTACGAGTCAAGGAACATCTCAAAGATGCTAAAACAGAATACCCGATTTCAGTACTTTTGAGGTATTTGAGAGAAACATAAGACGATATAGTTGATTCAAAAATTTCATTTGGAGCCAAGAATGAAATAGAAAGACTTGTTTTCGAAAACTTCTTTATGTTCGTAAAATATTCAAAGCTTAACATAGATAAAGGTTGGTTTAACTAGGAATGGGAGACAATAATTAAAAATTACATACAACATTGGCACTAAAATAAAAACATCATAATGAGATAACAACCTTCTCTATATGAATATAATGCACAAACTCAGTTCGCCATTCCACAGTGTAATCTTCGCACTGCTCTACGCCGGTGAGTCCGTCCCTTTTTAATTTTCCCCGATGTGTTTATAGTTTTTCTGCCTGTTTTTACCTTCCGTGAATAAGACTCTTGGGGAGAGCTGTAAGCTAGGAAGTACAAACTATTTTCAAGAATTATAATTACAAATAAGTAAAATTATTACGAGTTGCCTATTTTCCGCCCATTACAACGAAACGAATTTTAAATCTAATTTCAAAATCGAGTTTGAGGCCAGCAAAAAAATCTTAACTTAATTCGAATACCTAACATACTATAAAGATAATTCTCTAGTTAATTTAATCCGTATTAATTTAATTTATACCACACACACACACACTATTATTATGTTCGTGATCTTTGTTTATCAGTATGCACAAACACACGTGGAAAGTTATTAATTTTCTGTGTCTGGTTCTAAATTAATCATTGTGAACAGAATATTTGTCAGGATAAGACACAACTATGTTTGTAAGCGTTATGGTAATGTTACGTAATAGTTTCTTACAAATACAGGTGCATACACAGTTTTACATTTTCAGATGATTTGACATAAATAACATAATTTACATTTGGAAACAATATCGTAGTATGCTGTCTGTTTCTATCTGACTGCAGATAAAAAACGAATGATGTAAATAACCCAAAAGTGTGTAAAGATAGAGATCCCTGTTTATGATTTTAAAATTAGGAATAGTCGAAGAGAAATGTATACGATAGCAACTGCTTTCGTAGATTATGTTCTACCCTGAGGTCAAATATCCTTCTGGTTCGTAGTATTCGAAGAGGATAAAAAAGAAAATACTTAGGAGAACGTTTCTGATAATATGTTTGATGAAGGCAATATACGAGGATCAGTCAAAATGTTCCCGGAATTTTGTTTTAACTATTTATTATAACAATAGGGGTACAAATTCACTTAATTGCCTTCAAAGTAAACACTTTGAGAACACACACTTGTTCTACCACTCTTGCCATTGCTGAGAGAAACGCTGAAGCTCCTGTTTTGGTCCCGTAGAGGATTTCTGGCTCTTCCCCAAGATCAAAAAGAGCCTCAAAGGAAGGGCCGTGCCATGGAAAATCAGCGCCCGGGGCGAAAGTATACGACGGCATCCCCATACATATATTTCAAGCAATTTTTCCTTTCTTCTCACGAATTTTTCGCCCCCCTTACTTTGGCGCCCGAAGCCGTCGTCCCGCTCGCCCACCCCCACGGCACGGCCCTGCTCAAAGGTAACCGTTTTGCCACCGTAGAAGACATCCAAACCAACGCGACGGCTGAACTTCGGAACATACCAAAACAGGAATTTCAGAATTGTTTCCAGCAATGGCAGGAGAGAGAGAGAGAACAAGTGTACAGGGTAGCCCAAAAGTAGGTATACAGTCCCGTACTGATCAACTCATTGATTTTTATATGATTTCTTATTGTTATCCATGAGGTAGACTTAGTTTCTTTACTATTTGTTCTTAATGTCTTTTTACTTATATCTTAAGCTCGGAACAGCTGAAGCAAATAAACCTGTAAGTTTGGATGTTATACTTGATCAATGCAGGGGTGTATACCTACTTTTGGGC
The DNA here is from genome assembly GCF_964235325.1 of Thermobia domestica. Taxonomy (NCBI): domain Eukaryota; kingdom Metazoa; phylum Arthropoda; class Insecta; order Zygentoma; family Lepismatidae; genus Thermobia; species Thermobia domestica. Next base: position 10,935,767 of record NC_137471.1, read on the forward strand.
CACCCTGTATGTGTTCTTAAGGAGCCTATTTTGAAGGTGATTTTAAGTGATTGTGTACCTATATTATGATAATAAATAGTTACAACGAAATTCCGGGAACTTTTCTGGCTCCCCCTCGTATTAATGAAACTGTAGCAATGATTAATAATAGATGTTTGCTTAGATAAGATTTTATTTTTATCCTAATATTTAATATTAAAAGAAGTAAAATTTTTACATCATATTTTTAACATCTATAATAATAATTAGAGTATAAACGTATCATACAAATTGGCAGGGGCGGTTCCAGAAGAAAGTCACAACTGTAAAAAAAATTGTTTTTTCGCTGCAAATTATGGGAAGAAAAATTATCTAATATTCTAGTTATTGTATAGAACAACTAGCACATCAGTTAAGTTTGCTTTCGTTAGTTTGAAGCGATAAAACCTTAACTTTTACACATGACTTCCCCCTACGAGCCGCCTTTGGAAAAAATCCTTAACAATAAAAGAATATATTTTACAAAACAAAATATTGAACCTGTAAGAAAGTTGCTATCCCGACTCCTATGCCTAAAATGAGGAAATAAGAACAAACGATGTTTGTTTCTGACCGCACGTCATCGTCATTTGGCAAAGAAAGAACCTGCAAAATATACAAGATAATTTTATTTTAGAAAATAATTTGGTAAATATATATATTGTCAAATAAACAACACCCGCAATAAATACATGAATGAGCTTTTACAAATACGTTACTATTACAATATAATAAAATCACTAAAGCATTTCACAGCGTTAAGATATTGGTAGAGAAGTTAACATTAGGTAAACAAAAGAGACAATAAATAAATAATTAAACTTTATACTAACCAAGTAAATAAATAAATAAACCTGTTGGCTATTTAAATTGCAATAAATAGGAAGCAGAAAATCCAAATTTGGGAGTTTGGTTCTCGGGCTTAATCGATCTTAAACTCAATAAATAAGCGCCAGCCCAAGCGAGCATGACTCTTATAAGTGAATGGAGAGTCAAAGTGTAAAGGCGGATTTTCATACAAGTGTCCGTTGCGATTGTTGCTTGCGATTTCTATGTGTAGCCAACAGAAAATTGTGTTACGCATAGAATCGTACTTACACAACTTTCTCAATTGGCTATTCAGCCAAATCACAAGCAAAGAACACAACGGACGATTGCACGAAAATCCACCTTTAGTCCGAGCGAGTGCGAGACTCAATATTTAGTTATAGTCATGTACTAAATTTACAATGTAATTTCTTCTATCAAGACCTTTGGTGTGAGAAAATTAATTAAGCATGATTAGAAGTAAGATTTTCTAAAGAAAATCTCATTAACATTATAGAAATAAATATTCAATTTTTCACACACACACACATTATATATATGTGTAAACTCGTGCCCGTGCTCCTCCTTCTAAACTCCTAACTTCATTAACTTGATTGGTTAATTGGTGTTAAGCGCCTATTGTCAGCACTGAGGCTATATGAAATGTGTACCTACAGTTTAAGTGGAATCTGAACTACCCGGGTGTGATTAAATTTCAAGGTTCAAGGTGTGTGTGTTAGGTATTTTGTTTTCAAAGGGCATTTTAAAATACTTACAACAGATCATACAAAACTTTTGCTAAAGAATATATAAATGCGAATGCTCAAACTTATTGATATGAAGGCAAATAGTAGCTGAAACCAACCACACTTTTGTGAGAGTTTGGGTTGTATAAGTAGTAGATGCTTGATAATTAATTAATTTTACGGTAAAACGATAAGCTACAGTAAAAGTTATGTTAAAATATTGTATTAAGTTATCATTGGTGGCCTTACGTATCTGTAAAATAATTTCAAACCTGCAGTTAGTATGGAAGTGCGTAAAATTTGTTTCGAGCTCTAATTAGTATGGAAGTGCGTGAAGTTTAAGCTCCGAGATCTAGTTAGTATGGAAGTACGTAAAATTTAAGCTCCGATCTCTAGTTAGTATGTAAGTACGTAAAATTTAAGTTCCGGTGTCTAGTTAATATGAAAGTGTCTAAGATTTAAGTTCCCAACTCGATTTAGTATGGAAGTGCGTGAAATTTAAGCTCTAGTTAGTATGGAAGTGTGTGAAATTTAATTTCCGAGCTCTAGTTAGTATGGAAGGACGTTAAATTTAAGTTCCGAGCTCTAGTTAGTATGGAAGTGCATGAAATTTAAGTTCCGAACTCTAGTTAGTAGGAAGTGAAATTTAAGTTCCGAGCTCTAGTTAGTATGGAAGGACGTGAAATTTAAGTTCCGATCTCTAGTTAATATGGAAGTGTGTAAAATTTAGGTTCCCAACTCCATTTAGTATGGTAGTACGTGAAATTTAGGCTCTAGTTAGTATGGAAGGTCGTGAAATTTAAGTTCCGAGCTCTAGTTAGTATGAAAGTGTGTGAAATTTAATTTCTGAGCTCTAGTTAGTATGGAAGGACATGAAATTTAAGTTCCGAGCTCTAATTAGTATGGAAGTGCGCAAAATTTTATCTTCGAGCTCCAGTTAGTATGGAAGTGCGTGAAATTTAAGCTGCAAAATTTCATTCTAACTAACAAACAAATAACTAATCAAGACAAACATTATAATAAGAAAGATAAGATATATTTTGTTTCCAACACTAGGTACATACTATAATGGCTTGCGTGTTGTTTTACACAAATTTTGATATTATAAAGTGGTTATTTGTATACTTACTAAAGGATGCTATGGGAGAACACACTGTTAACATTAAGATCTTGCTTTGTACTACTGTTTTTACATGTTCCACTTATCTTGTCCCTTGAGCAGCGGTACAAGATAAGTTCCTAATGGATATTTGTACTTACACCGTATATATCCCCAAAAAGGACTCCAAATATTGGCATACTGAAACCAACAAGAAAGGCTCCAATACATCCGGTCAATATGTAGGCCCATTCCTTTTTGTTCATTGACATTATTCGTGTGAATGGAACTTCATAGTCGTCTTCCTAAAGCAATGTAGAACGTAAATTAATAAGGAGTACAAACAAAAGAATAATTTTATATTATTATATTATAACAACAAACTAGGAAGCAAATTTTAGTAGTCTTAAGAAATACCCTTCTAACTGACTGAACTACATCAAATTTGGAATGTAGCATGTACTCTTCACTAGTTGTTTCTTACAGTACCAAACCTAGTTAGAGGAGAGAAAAGATACCAATTTCCTAAACTTGTTATATGTAACCTGCAACTTGATAGAATATTCTTCCAGATTACTAAAGATAAGAGGTTTTATACGTGTTTCATGTTAGACAGAGATCGTGGAAAAGTCACTTGGTATTTATGTTTAGGGTTTTCAAAATTCCTTAGGAGATACAACAGTTCAGGATTCATTCAATATAAATTAATTGTTGAATTTTTTCCTGACAACAACTATTTACACTAACATACAATTATATTACCGAATATGTTTGTGTTTATAAGTGTTAATATATTGGTGTGTACAGTTATTGCAAACAGCAGGGCTGGATTAAAGGAGGGCTGTAGCCCCGGGCCTTCAAGTGCACAGGGGCCTTTACTCTTATCAAAATCTCAACAGGCTATTTAGAGAGAATCATGAAGATACAATCATCATCATAAAATGAACTATGACCAAAAATATGAAAAATATGACCAAAAATATGAAAAATAAGACCCGTTAAATTTGTTATATTTAGTATTATCGATATGGTGATAACCCAATTAAAATCTATAAGAAAGATGAAGATCTGCAGTTTTTTTTATATATATATATACTACAGCTCAATATTATGTATTCAAAATTCACACTTACTACAGATCTGAAAAGGCATAATAGAACTAACTTTTTAAATTTGACGACTATAGGTAAAATGAAAAATTTTCTTTCTAAATTCCATTTCTAAATATCATTTCTAAATTTTCAACTACTACTACTACAACACTTTCACTCTGGAAAAGTAGAGAAAATAAGTTTTAGAAATAGAAAACGACTAGCAAGATTCCTTATTGCGGAAAAATAATTCTTTAATGAGTTTTTTTTAAGTGTATCTTTATTTTAAGTACACACATTTATTTACAACATAGTTAATCACTTTTCTCATAATTTACTTTGTTATATCTCAAATTAACATTTAATAATAGGTTTGTTCCATGTACTTTTATGTTAAATAAGATTTTTTTTTTAAAATTAGACTCAAGTCCAAACCCTAACTTTGATGAACTATAACTTGGAACCTGTTGGAGATGTGTGCCCAGACCAAGAAGAGAATGGATGTTTGCCGATTGACTGTACTAAACTGTGTTTCCTGTAACAGATTGTCAGATACGACGAAAAGTTTTTTTTCTTTCTTTTTTCCGAAATCCGAATGTGCATAAACAGTGGTTGTACAAGGACCAACTATCAAAACTGGTCAGCAAACTCAACCATTTCGAGTATAAAGTTATACTCTGTATGTGGTTGAACTATAAGAGGCTAATTCACTTCGAGTTTGTTCCAAACTCACGTACAATCGATGTTGACCTTTATTCCGAACAGTTGAAGCGGATGTATGTTGCACTACGGTAAAAATATTTTGCATTGGTGGACCAAAAGCGCGTTCTGTGACAACAGAATAACGCAAAACCCACACGGCTCGAAAAATGCATCCAAAAAAGAGTAAGAACTTGATGGTATCGACCTGATGTCACACACGGCATACGGTCCTGATTTAGCCTCTTCAAATTACTATTGTTTCGCTCCATGGCGCACTTCTTGAAATCACAATATATCACCAACCACCAGAAGGTAGAAATAACAGTGACTGACTTCTTTGTCTTTAATGACAAGACGCAGTATCGACATGGAACTGAAAAACTGACAAGAACGTGGCTCCAGGCAGTCCAATACGTGGGGCTATACTTTGAATATTATTCTGTTTTCATTATACTGTAACAAATACAAATTGTTGTGTATGTTAAAATATTCAACACTTATGATTCATTCTTGTAAAATGACGCGGAGTTAAAACTGGCATTTAAATAACCATGCACTTTGAAGGTTATATTGGCTGCTAAAACATTATAATCTTCCAACACAAAACTTTAAATACTAAGAGGAAGACAAATCAAAACCGTTTGTTGTTTTATATCCTTCGAAGTAAATGTAGTAACGCACTTCAAAGTTAAATGATTGCTTAGATCTTTAAAACTTGTTAATTAATTAATTAAAAAAAACCCGCATCACATCGATATACAGGAAACACTGAAGCTGAGAGAGGCATTACACGGTTGTTGATATCTGCCTGTTAGAGAAAAGTCACTAATTTTGCTGTAAAAATAGTATATAATCATTGAACTTTGAAGTGAGTCACTATATCTAAATCTACAAACAATTTTAAGTTAACTTTCTGTTAAAGTTTTACTACTTCAGAAAATGTTGGTGTTTTAGCAGCTGTTGTTTCTTTACAAATATGCTCAGCTATTTATATGTCAATCACATGGTCCTTTTATCTTCAATTCAAGGGGTTCAAGATTTCGTTAATTTTATCTGTATATAGTTTTCAGTATTGATGAGCTGGAGGCAACTCCATAATGTAAAGTGCTCTGAAGCTTAAGTTTTTCGCACTTCTACCGTTTAAAATGGAAGTGGTCCCTTGAAACAACATGATCAACTGAGTGATAGGACGCTTTATTAGATGCGTTTACAAAATCAATAGGGTGTGGCCAAAAGTCTAGATCGGGCTAAATATTTGAAAAACTAAATGCAGTCGATCCAAGGTTTATTGGGATCAATGATAGCGGAAGGGAAAAATCTTACTACGTGGTTAAGGTTGTCGTCCGCCATATTGGAATCAATTGTTTATTTTAAATGTCAACATGGTCGTGTAACATATTAAATATCATCTTCGTTCGAAGAGAAAGCCAACAGTGAAGTCATTTGTCCAAAATCTACAACGGTTTTGAAGTTTTGAATGGATTTAGGATAGATTATGCTATCTTGTAGATTTAAATTTTGTTATGTGTAGAGCATTGTATAGACGCAAACTGACTGTCCTGATCGAGGTAAATTATCAACATTTCCAGTTGCCCTGCATTTGTGGATTAGTTTTCATACAGCACTGTCTGTCACCGGCTCGCGATTAGGATGTTGCTTATTGAAGCCGACTGCTATTATTGCTGAACTGCGTCCTTCAGCCAAAAGGATAATTTCGATTTGCTCCCCTCGAGTTAACATCCCGTTCTACCCACAAAATAAATAAATAAATAAATAAATAAATAAAAAATAAAAATAAATAAAAATAAAAACAAAAAATAAAAATAAAAATAAAATAAATAAAATAAAGAGAGTCAGTTTCGGTCCATAATGCTCCACCCATAACAAAATTTAAGCCTAAATCCATTCACAACTTCAAAACTGTTGGAAATTTTGGACAAATAACTTTAGCTTTGGATTTCTCTTCGAACGAGGATGTTGTTTAATATGTCACACGATCATATTGCCATTTAAAATAAACAAGTTGGTTCCAATATGGCGGTCACCAAGATGGCGGACGACAACCTTAACCACGTCATAATGTTTCTCCTCACTCTCCAACATTCATCCAATTGACTTCGGATCAACTGCATTGACAGTTTCTCAAATAATTAGCCCATTCCAGACTTTTGACCACGCCCTGTAATTCTAAGCCACACCCAGATTTAAACTGTTTGACTTCTAATATTATTTTCAATTGACATGGTGTTATTACCATACGAAATACGACAATACAAAAAAATACAAATTTATTACCTTTTCTTCATCTACATCCTCTGTTTTAACTGGTGATTTGATAGGAGTTCCTGATTTATCAGAGTCTATACTTAATGCAGTTGTAAGTCTTCTTCTCAGCACTCTTCTTCCCGCGCTCTTCGTTTCTAAAGAAGAAATAATTCAGTCAATTAATCAGCTGCTTCTCAGTAGTAAAAGAAAACTAATGGATTTAACGTTGTAGTATATCTTTTCACCATGAAAACTAGTTGATTCAACGTTATTGAATACCTTCACCAAGAAAACTAATTGATTTAACGTTGTTGAATACTTTATCAACAAAACTAATTGATGTAACTCGTTGAATATCTTCATCAAGGAAAATTATTGATTTAACGTTGTTGAATACCTTCAAGACAACTTTTTAATTTAACGTTGTTGAATACCTTCATCAAGAAAACTATTTGATTTAACGTTGTTGAATCCATTTACCAAGAAAACTAATCGATTTAACATTGTTGAATACTTTCACCAAGAAAACTAATTGATGTAATATTGTTGAATACCTTACCAAGAAAACTAATTGATTTAATGTTGTCGAACATCTTCACCAAGAAAACTAATTTTGATTTAACGCTGTTGAATACCTTCACCACGAAAACTAATTGATTTAACTTGGTTCAATATCTTCACCAAGAAAGTTATACCTTCACCACGAAAACTAATTGATTTAACGTTGTTGAATACCTTCACCGAGAAAATTTAATTTTGATTTAACATGTTGAATACCTTCACCACGAAAACTATTTGATTTAACGTTGTTGAATACCTTCACAACGAAAATTAATTGATTTAATGTTCTTGAATACCTTCACCAAGAAAACTAATTGATTCAACGTTGTTGCTTCACCAAGAAAACTAACTGATTCAACGTTGTTCAATATCTTCACCAAGAAAACTAATTCGTTTAACGTTGTTGAAAATCTTCACCAAGAAAATTAATTGATTTAAGGTTGTTAAATATCTTCATCTTTGACTTTTAGCCCACTGATTTACACGGGAGGAATCTTAACAGTTTAATTTTACTGATTTCTTCTTCAAATCTATTTAAATGTCCTTTACTTCCTGAAAATTAAATTTTAATCTTATATATAAATGGCTTATATATAGAAGACAGCTAAGATTGCCGCCAGGTACGAAGTTTGGAGGTCAGTGGTGTGAGTGCAGAGATGATGGAGGCAGAGCGAGGTAGGTATGCAACACCTTAAGACAACCTTAAGGCAATAAGAAACTGTCATAAGGAATTAGTGATAACGGGTAGTGTGTTGTAGAAATTAACGATAACGTCCAGTAAGAACACGGCTTGATGACAATTTCCCTAGCAGAATGGCCTGCACGCAGCCCCGATCTTGCTCCATGCGATTTCCTTCTTTGGGGTTGGGCTAAGGAATAAGTGTACAAGTTAAAACCAAGGGATATTAACAGTCTTGAACATAATATCCATCAAGTGTTTGTAAATGTTCCAGGGTACTGACTTTACAACTACCCGATCTCTCTCTCTCTCTCTCTCTCTCTCTCTCTCTCTCTCTCTCTCTATATATATATATATATATATATATATATATATATATATATATATATATATATATATATATATATATACTTATTATACATGGGGTCCCTGGTTTGATCCCAGCGCCAAGTGAACTTTGTAGTGGACAAACACTGTGTGCATGGGTTTCCTCGGGGTTCTGCCGTTTCCTCCCACTTTCTTCATTCCACCATTTCATTCAGTACTCATCATCACCGTCTCCTTTAGCCTAGCCGGCATAACCGTGGGATGTAAAACTCAAAGATTTCATTTCATTTTTCTTATTTATGTATGGTACGAGATGAGCCATGGACCAGGATGACAAGTTTTGAGGTGTGGGAAATTTTCTCAAACTTTTTTTTATGCTCTCTCGATCAGTGGCCACATATTGGTGAGTAATCAAATCAATCATAACTTTATTAATTATATCCACTATATTTTATATTATTTTATGTATTCTATGCATTTTATTTTTTCTACGTCCACTTAAATATTGATTATTAACTTCATTGTAGGCTGTATGTACCAACGAAGTTCAACTTTTGAACGACATTCAACGTTAAGTTTCTCGATCTAGTAGTGAATCAGTCAGGCCTAGGTTTAACTGTGAATGGCCGGTTCTCGGAGTTTCACTTCGTTGATCTTGGTTAGGTTACCGTACTGAACCAAATGTTCTGAACTTCCATGATTTTCCATGATGCAACAAAATTCCTTGAACTGCGTTCAAGTTAGGAAGTTCAATTTTGAACTCGTTTACATGAATGCTCATTTGAACTTCGTTGGTGCACACGTCCGGATGTCTTATTAATTTTCTATACTGGTTTTTATTCAGGGTTCGCACAGATTTTGTAAACTATGTTCCCTGACTTTCTCCGATTTTCCCTGACAAAGGTTTACCTAGTTCCCTGACAAAAGTCTGCTTATTTGTTTCACTTTTTTGCAACCCCATTAGTTTAGTCAGGTACCTAAACTAAAGGTAGAATAGTTTCTATAAAATGAGTCGGCATATCAACATCATTTAGTAGGAATGCACGGAGTTTAAAATTACTACCGCAAGATGGTGCTGGTAAGTGTTATGACTGCACGGGATTTTTGGGGCCACGGTGGCTCAGTAGTAGAGCGTTCACCTATGGTGCATGGGGTCCCGGGTTCAAACCGTGCTCCCGCCAAATGAACTTTGTGGTGGACAAACACCGTGTGCGTGCTTTTCCTCGGGATTCTCCCGATTCCTCTCACTTCCTTCATTCCACCATTTCATTCATTTCTCCGGCATAATCGTGGGACGTAAAACTCAAAAATTTCATTTCATTTTCATTTGCACGGGATTTTTCCCGCTCTACTGTAAATCTACGGACGACACTTACTTCGCCGTCATCGCGTTTCGAGATAGAAATGCTTGTCATCGCGTTTACCACCCGTATTTTCTCTTCGCCATGGAGTATCTCACAATCAAACTGTTCTCAGCATTGAACACGTGTCAAGGGTAATCTTTAGATAGGGACGCAAACCTGTCTTGTATTTATACAATCCATTTTAAAGGAGTCTGGATATATACGAGTATTTACTCTGTCCGTTTGGGAGACGAAGAATCTCAAGAATGAATTGATGGCTATTCATAAATTTTGAGAGGTTCAAATAATTTAGAGGTTCAAAAGTCAGGAATCGAGTTTGTTGATGGAGATGATCTACCCACCGGGTAGAAATCAACCATTTCCGGTTTTAACACTGATCACTGTTCAACAGAAATGGTAACAGATAGCTTGGAAATCAACCATTTCCGGTTTTAATACTGATCACTGTTCAACAGAAATGGTAACAGATAGCTTGGAAATCAACCATTTCCGGTTTTAACATTGATCACTGTTCAACAGAAATGGTAACAGATAGCTTGGAAATCAACCATTTCCGGTTTTAACATTGATCACTGTTCAACAGAAATGGTAACAGATAGCTTGGAAATCAACCATTTCCGGTTTTAACATTGATCACTGTTCAACAGAAATGGTAACAGATAGCTTGAGGTAGTTTCCTGCAATCGATTAAGCATCCTAAGCTTACGTACCATCTCCATCTTCAACTCTTCCCTAAAACAGAACGTGGTAGAAGTCCACTACTTACGTACAGCAAAAATGATAAAGACGTAGTAAGAAACAATTTTTGGAATCGACTTAGCGCTCTACGTAAAAGTACCATCTTTTCTCTTAGCCCTATATTTAAACCGGAAGTGGCAGAATCAACTACTTCCGGTTTTAACATTTATCGCTATAGAGTAAAAAGAGTAATAAATAGCGAGAAGCTGCTTTTGCTATTAATTAAGAATTCCAAGAATATATTCCATCTCCACTCTATTAACACCGGAAATGGTAGAAATCTACTACCATTTCCGGTTTCAATATTAATTGAGAAAATACCACGCCATGCAAAATTAACTGGCTCACATGGTCTACACGTGATACTGATAACTTTCAGTATTTGTATACTCAAATGAAGAGTGCGATATCTCTGACTGCACTGGGAATCGCCTGACAGGTTGGGCACAGTGTATCCACGGTGTGTCAAGGAGTCTCGTATGCGATGGAAACCACTTGTTTTCTATGGTGCATATCAGTGCTATTCAATCAGAAGTAGTACGTGAAGATGTTTCTGGCGGTACATAACGATGCTTCTGGGGGTCTGCTGGAAATGTCTATTGACAGTTCGCTGCAAATGAAATTCGATAACTTGTCAATTTGTGACTTTTGTAATTATGCTCGAAAAGAGTACAATTAAATTAGTGACAGTGCTATTTCTTCCATTTCCATCAACATATGTATATGAACAGGGTTTCTCTGCATTAACACCAATAAAAACGAAGCACAGAAATTACTTTAATTCCATTTTCTGATTCTCGCACTCTCGAAGATTCGACCAAGAATCGAAGAGTTGAAGCCTCATAAACACACTCAATCATCTCATTAACATGTTAGTTCTAACTTATTTTTAGTTTTTGAATTTTTAACATTGTCCTCAGAGTACAAATTATCCGGGAGGATGAGGGGAAAATCCCTCTCAGTAGAACTGGATGTCTCCCTTATGTTTTTACATTTTTCATGTTAATTTTTTCGGATGTGTACTTTATTCCCCTATAAATAGTTTTTTGATTGGCACAATGATGGTCTTTTGTTAGGTCCCTATTTACCCCCTTTTTAATCAAGAGAATACGTGTATTAAGTTTAATAAGTTGATTTCGATTTAATTTCTTTTAAACAGTTTCAGGGGTATACAATTGGATGGCGAACTGTGTCTAGGGGTACGCGAGAAGAAAAAAGGTTGAATAGCACTGGTGTACATCACCGTTGGACTATTCACGGGTAACTGCACAAATAAGCGGCAATTCCGCAGAACGATCTCTGGGCGCCCCGCAACCCATCTACACTGTCACGCTATAAGTCACCTAATTGCACCATAGGCGTTCGCTGGTATCATCTTGGAATTACAAATGCAGCTGTGATCCACAAACAACAGAATCTCTCAGACAACTAGACATGTTGTATTGTTCGATGACCTTAAACTAATATCAGCATGTCCTCTGCAAAGACGACGATCAACTTATCGTCTATTATGACCAGTATGCTAGGACTTTCGAATTCAGATCAGCATACCTTCTACAGACACACATTCTATGTTCGAATTTCATTCAAATTGGATGAGGATTATGGGTATTCTTAAGTTTGTTTCCATCAGTGGATATAGTGCAGAATATATCAATTCTAAATACTTACGTTTAGTAAGGTTGCAAAATCTACTTCGCACCATACCAATTGTAGAAGAAAGGAACCTTCTTTCTTCGAATGCTAAAAGGACACCACTTGTTAGGATATACCACAGACATACGATAATTTTTCTATACTTACGAGTATTAAGTTATACGTATTTGGCATAACACGTAATTTTTAAGTTTATGCTTATTAATGAAAGCTTGCGGAAGAATTATTACAGTTTAAAATTTCGAATAAAACTGTAACAAACTGATTTAATAATGAGAAATAATGAATAGGTGTTGATTCTTTATTAATTTAATCGGCAAAGTGTACTTTGGAGGAGAACCTAACCTTATCCTGTGACAAAATCACTTATTTCTGCTTAAAGTACACTCTTATCATTTAATCTTAGCTAATGTAGTTTCATATTTTATATTATAGAACAAATGCACCATAGTTTTTTTTTTTTTTTTTTTTTTTGTGAAATATTTTATTCTCAATTTTAGAATTCGTATACTTTAACAGATATAAATTCATCCTCAGTTGCAACAGGTATTGCTTTCTTTCTGCAGTGTTGTTGCTTTTTAACACTTTCATCACCATTTTAAACAAATACAATAATATGAAAATAATAATATTAATAATAATAATAATAATAATAATAATAATAATAATAATAATAATAATAATAATAATAATAATAATAATAATACTGTATGAACAAAGGAAAAAATACATTTGCTAAAGAAAATTCCAAAATGCTAAAACTTTGAAAACAATCTTAATGCCACTACAATTCCTATAGGTTATATGAGTATATAGTTTCTTCAATATTTCGTTCGAAAATTTTCAGCTCTGATCCCGACGATAGTTTCTTCTTTTTTTTTTTTTTCAACGTTTTAAGTTGTAAAATATTGGATGAGGATGTTAAAACAACTGTCAAAATATTGCAATCCAAATAAGTGCTGTCTTATGAAATTAGCGGTAAGGTATTCAGTGTCTTCAAATACTTAGTTTATTTTTATTTTGTAACTTGTAATTATTCAACAATAGTATCCGTATCTCATCTAAATTTTCTTTTCGATTAACACTTTTCTGCAAAACGTTCTAAGTTACCTCCTCCTATCTTCGATATTAAGGATGATGCTTTTCATTCCAAATATAGAAAAATAAGAATTTTAGGAATGATCCAACAAAAAATGCATCAAAAGATTGCGATTTTTGCCGTAGCTTTTGGATCAGGGCCACAAAAGTTTTGAACAGACCCTAAATCGAGGTTTCGTATTTTCTACGGAATAAGTAAATCATACTGAGTTAAGTGATAGTTTGAGTTTGGCTACGCTGTATGTACTTCTCCAGATATAAGGTATACAAAAAAATAATTGAAATATATTGTAGCTTTTGATCCAAGGGACCACAAAAATTTTGAACGGTCCCTAAATCGAGTTTTCGTATTGTTTTACGGAAGAAGCACATCATATTGAGTTAAGTGATAGTTTGAGTTTGGCTACGCTGTATGTACTTCTCCAGATATAAGATGTACAAAAAAAATGTTTGATTGAAATATATTGGATCTTTTGATCCAAGTAACATTTATTCACATAAATGAGATATAGTCAATAAGATTGACTGGCTTTACATCGTCTGTATCTACTATAAACACAGTATTAAGAACTTCAATTTTAGAAACAAAAATGTTAATAAAAATGTCTAATATCTAGGAGAAATCCTGCTTATTATTAAATATTTTTTCCACTTAAAGTCAATAATCTAGTGAATTCATAAACTTATTATATGAATTGACAAACGAGATAATTTCAACCAAATTATTATTATTATTATTATTATTATTATTATTATTATTATTATTATTATTATTATTTTCATTTGCGTCCAAGTATTTAAATTTCTGACAACGCTGTGCTCCACTTACCGTTTTCACCCTCGACAACATCTTCATCATCTTCTTCATCCTCTCCCACTTGAGCTGTTACAAGTTCGTAATAACTTCCTTTCTTTAGCATTAATTCCTCGTGCGTTCCTTGTTCCACCATTTTTCCTTCTGATAATACTATGATTTGGTCAGCAGACCGTATAGTGGACAGTCGATGCGCTACCACAATGGTTGTTCTACCTTCACTAGCCTAACGAAAATAGATAAGTCAACTGATTAAAAGTAACCAGCAAGCTGCGAAATTTATTAAAACTTTAACATACAACAAAAATAAATTTAGTCATCTTTAATTTAAAAAAAATTAAAATAATAAAATAACTTATTTTTTAAAAACATATGCTCCCTTTAAAAATGTCAATAAACAAAAAAAAACACTAAAAAGTAAAAAGAACACACTTTCTTTAAAAATGCCAACAAACAAAAACCAAATCGTGCTAAAAAATTTAAAAAAGTGCTTTCTTTAAAAATGACAACAAACAAAAAATCGTACTAAAAAGTAAAAAAAACATGCTTTCTTTTAAAATGACAACTAACAAAAAATAAATCGTGCTAAAAAGTAAAAAAATATTCTGTTTCCAATAAAATTACTTTTAATTTTTTTCTGTTCATAAATGGATATTTTTTTTCTGTTCATACATGGCGCTTTCACATACAATAAATTCATAAATTCTTCAATTCTCATATAAATTAAGTAATTGTATATGAGAAGTTCTCCCTGCTTTTCTTTTTAATCATCCATAAATGGACTTTTTTTCAAAAAGTAGCTTTCCTAAAATCAGGTATTTTTTTTTTACTTTTTCGTACAATTTGTTTCATTTTGTTCATTGTTTTAAAGAAAGCATGTTTAATAAATATTTATTATTATTATTTTTTTACTTTTAATACGACTTGTCTTATTTTGTTTGTTATAGTTTTAAAAGCGGAAACATTTAAAAGAAATATTTTATTTTATCTTATTTTCAAATGTTTAATGTAAAAATCGAGAAAACTTGAAATTATATTTTAATTTGTGACTGTTCAACAGTAAAGCTGGTTGCATACAAAAGGTTGATATCGATCCTTAAAATCAAATGAGAAAAAAAAAGTGAAGTCTTTATGTTTTACATCCACGGTTATGCCGGCTAGGTTAAAGGAGACGGTGATGATGAGAAATGAATGAAATGGTGGAATGAAGAAAGTGGGAGGAAACAGGAGAACCTCGAGAAAAACCCACGCACACGGTGTTTGTCCACCACAAAGTTCACTTGGCGTGAGCTGGGATAGATCCAAGGACACCATACAACAGAGATGAATGCTCTACCACTGAGCCACAGCGTACCCAAATCGAACGAGAGATATAACTTTGAAAAATATATAAATATACAGAAATATATAAAAGTAACAATGTAATATTGTATTGTTACCCGACTTATGTTGTGAAAAATATATAAATATACGGAAATATATAAAAGTAACAATGTAATATTCTATTGTTGCCCGACTTATGTTGTGAAAAATATATAAATATACGGAATTATATAAAATTAACAATGTACTATTGTATTGTTACCCGATTTATGTTGCTGCGCAGAATTTTATCATTATATGATGTCGGGAAATGAGATAATTTGAGGTTGCAAAATTAGAAGACACGGTTGAAACATTATTAAGTTAAAGAAAATATGTAAAAAAAAAAAAAAAAAAAAAAAAAAAAAAAAAAAAAAAAGCATAATTATTATTTGAAACATCCATATTACATATTTATAGACATAAATGTGAAATGTTAAAAGCAGAACGATCGTTAAGTCTAAGATGATATGAAAATAGTATTGGATGCATATTATTGGTTTAAAAAAAAAAAAATTTACAAGCACCCTACCGACTTTGAACATGTCCAAACCCTGCCTGGAATCCCCGGGTTTGAAATGTATTTTACACATCTAAATTTACGGGCTTAAATATTAAATTACCTATAATTAAATATAAGGGACACCTTAGTCTACTGGTTAAAGCGTTGGATTCACGTTCGCGTGTGGCCCCGGGCTCGATTCCCGGCCGGTGCTTCCCCAATTTTCGACGTCCGTCCAGCGTCATGAGGCAAACTGAGGAGCCATGTGACGGCCACTAGGTCTAGAAAGCTCCTGACCACGTGCTCGATCCTATGTTTAACGTAGTTCCGCAGGTCGCTAGCAGATGGCGCTGGAGCAGTCTTAGGCCCACAAAATAGGTTGTTATTCCAAGTGGTTTCGTTTGGTACCGGTATAATTAAATGTCATTATACCTTATCATGTGTGTTGTACTTAGTTGTTAGTCACTTACAAGGATTGTAACAAAGGACTAGCTATACATTCTTTTCATTGTTGTGCATGTATTATTGCGATTTATCAAAACTGTTTTTAGCTAACGAACTTTATATAGTTCCAGTTCCAGTTCCCTCCCTTACGGGAGATTTATATATAAAGGAAGTTCCGGCCTTAGAGCCCTGTGGACTGCTTCACTAATGTTGTTTTAAATGAAAATTGTTTGAAATAAAATTATGTATTAAGATGGCTCGTGCCAAAATGGCCAAATTAGCCTGTTTTAATTAGAATTGTTTTTTACACTGTTAATGTAAGAAGAGAGGATAAGCGGCGCATGTACATATTGAAAATGAAAAACAGTATATTAAGATTGTAACAATCACAAAATTGTCAAAAATATTGAAATGTAAATAGTAAAAATTGAATAAAAACTGAGAGCAAAGCTCCCCAATACTTATTGTTTACAGCGCCATCTCTTATCCCTGAATGTAACATCAACTTTATACAAAAGTTAAACCTTAGAATCAATTTCCATGGAAAAGAACTGAACAATGAGTTTTCTCATTTGAAATCTATAATAGCAACACTTGATAGGAAAGATAAAAAATAATGGTTGTAAATTACAAAGTGTATTTATGGAAAAAACAGATACGCCAAATCTCTTCAACACATTGGAATACATTGTCGCTATACCAGCCAGTAGTGATTAGGTTGGATTAATCAGATTATAGATTTATTGCGTTCATATGAACACTACATAGTATATAGAAATATACAAATGATATAGAACATATCAGTCTTGAATACATAAAAGCACAAAATATACAGTCATAAGATTGTGTTGGTACATAAATTTTAATAAATGACAAAATTACATTAGCAAAAACTTGGTTGCTTACCAATAAATCCTCCCGTGAGGAAACTAAGCACCTTCCACACGTATCGGAACAACAAGCTAGTTCCATCTTCAATGGTAAAGTAATAAGGATAAAAACGGATGAGAGAAAAAGATTTGGAAAAGGGAATACATACACAGAATGTATAGATGTATGTGGAATACATTCCACAGATGAATATTGTGGCGATAAACTTAAAATATGTTTATCTTTTGCCCTTAATTGAGGAAAGTTGAATTAATGGGTTTCTTCAGACACTTTTGTTCTCTTGGTTTGCTTAGAGTTAGCAACAAGAGAAGGGAAATATGCAAACGATGAAGACAACTGATATTATCACAACGACGCAATATTATAGGAAGCTTATTCAGTGAAGATAATTGATAATACAAAAACAGATATCTGATATTGAACTATGACCGCAACAACGCAGTAACATAGGAAATTTAGTCAGTGCTTACGCATGCTTGGACGCGTGACATTGCATCATGCGTCGGATATTGTACACATGTACATGTGTCATCTGTATCGTATCCTTGGTGCGGCAGTTGGTGAGAACCAATGAGAAGGCAAAAAGGGCAATAGGTTTCCATATTTTGGAATCTGACGCAATTTATGGTCTGATCACCACGAGATTTGGGTGTGACCCGATATCCTTTAAAAGTCTGAGGATCCCCAGCCCTCAGGGATTCGAGAGTCAGCCCTCAGGGATTCAAGAGTCAGCCCTCAGGTGTTCCACAGTCAGTGCGACGACCATCGGAGTAACGACTCACTCAACCTTACGAGAATTCAGCAAGGTACGTAACAAAGATTCTTATAGTACCATTCTCTTGTATTGGGGATGTCATATCAGATTCAACTATGTTTTGTCTCCCTACGATAAAGCTCTCACGATTAAGAATGACAGTCGTATAATTGCATTTCGCCGTGTATCCTCAAAGAAATGTTGATAGTAAATTAACTATTGTGAAAACTCAATAACAATCAAAGTAATAAGCTGTATGTTGCTTAATCAATCATGTAAATAAAATTAAATTAATATTAACTAGAGCCTTTATTCAACCCCTAGACTTAAGTTCCTATTATTCCCAAGTAACTCTTGGTGTTTACCAATATTTTTCTCTTGTGACAACCGCTAAGTGTTAGCGTGAGCACTTCTCCAAATATAGGGGAAAAACGAGCAAGATGAAACTAGAGAGCTGCCCCATCGTCACAATATAACGTAAAGGATGCTAAAATACCACGAGCAGAGCACAGTGCAAAAGAATGAGCTGAGTTGAAGGAAGCGTGATGTGTACGTTACGTCACTATTGCCAGATCCAAAATATACATCAAAGGTAGCTAACCAGATTTTATCAATATTGCCAAACTCTAGATTTAAAGCTGTTTTATATTTGTGAAGAAAGAATGAAGAATCTTTTTTAACTTACTTGAAAATAAAACTTTATTACGTATATTTTTTTAAGTTTATTTGGTAGTCTGTCATACAATATTATTCCTGTATTCATAGGAAACATTTCAATTATTGTCGTTTTATGGGAAGGTATGTACAGCGAATTACAAGTTCGAGTCTTGTAATTACGGATATCAGCGTTTTAAGTATAATATCATAGGTTATTATTATTATTATTATTATTATTATTATTATTATTATTATTATTATTATTATTATTATTATTATTATTATTATTATTTTGTCAACATCAATATATATATACAGGGTGGTAGGTAACTCCACCGACAAACTTTGGGAGGCGATTCCTTATACGAAATGAAAGAAAAAAGTTCTAATAAACATTGCCCGAAAAATGCCTCTTTTCAGAGTTATGATCCATTGAAAATTCGAAAAATCATTTTTCAAAACTCCCTAACTTAGAAACTATAGGACCTATACCAAGCGGTTTAAGAAATTACACGAGGACTAGTATGTTCTCTATCTAAATATCCATGTTTTACCATCTTCCGTTATCGGTGAAAGGAACTGTGAAAAGAAAGTTGAAGTATAGGGATACTCCTTTAAGTACTAATGATGCGTTCGTTTCGCTGGTACCGGTGAATTCTGAAACATGAATATTTAGATAGAGCGTATACCAGTTCCTGTGTAATTCCTTAAACCGCTTGGGATAGGACCTATAGTTTCTAAGCCAGGATGTTTTGAAACGTGATATTTCGAATTTTCGGTAGTTCATAACTCTGAAAGGAGACGTTTTTCGACACATGTTCATTAGAACTTTTTTCTTTCATTTCGTATAAGGAACTGCCTCCAAAAGTTTGTCGGCGGAGTTACCTACCACCCTGTATATTATATATATACAAACATGGTACTTTTATTGTTTCACTTGATGAGCCAGATCACTCAGCATGATTTGTATAATAGAATTTAAATTCTACTAGCTATTTATAATATTTTATACAATCGAATTCACCATAAGGGAAACCGATTGGTCACGCAATTTCTATTAAATTACGTATTCTGATATACAAGAAGTGTTCCTTAAGGTGGATCACTAGGTGTTCTCGGTATTATTCTAAACGCTGCTTGAATAGTGCGGCGTTGCCAGATAGTGTCGAATGTTTACTGGTGTCAGATAATAAACGAAGTAATGACGGAATTCTGCTCTGATACTTACTGGAGAAATTAGTTTTCGACCTTTACCGCAAATCACAGCTAAGTTTCCCTTCTCGAACTACAACGCTAGAATTCAGGATTTTTTTTTTTTTTTATTGTTACCATCACAGTAAACGTACAAATTTGGCAACAACACATTATGGCGTTCTGCACTAGTTTCTTCTTAAAATCTATTTCCTTACGTGTACATTAAAATTTAAATAAAATGTGAAACATAGCACGAAAAACGGTCAAACAATATATCTATTTCGTAATAAGATCATAATTTAAAACACTTTACACATACAAATAAACATTTCATAAAACTGAGCACTTCTAGTAAGTTCTAACAGCAAGTGCCATCTTGTGTGCTCATTGTAAAATGAAACAAATATTTTCTTTTATTTGTTACCTTTTTCGATATCAGAAGACACAACTAAATGAATCAGTGTCTCATGTTGTAGCAGAAACATAACTTTATCTTTACTAATTGCGCAGTAATTAAGGGAATGAGCTAAAATATGTACTGACTTCCGGGTGGGGATCCCCCTTAAGCTCCTGATCTATTCATATGTGTTAATATAAAGCTTACGTTTCAATTCCAACATTAATTCTAATTATTGTAATGAAAAATAATTATGTATTACCTTGTTAAGCGCATTTTGAACTTTAGCTTCACTGTTAGTATCTAATGCTGAAGTTGCTTCATCGAGGAGCAAAATGGCAGGCTTCCTCACAAGAGCTCTAGCAATGGCAATTCTTTGTTTTTGGCCTCCTGAAAGCTGTGCACCACGTTCACCAACCATCGTGTCGTATTGCTAGAAAAATTAATTTATTATTAAGCACTAGAGAAATGTAAAATGCCAGAAAAAATGTATGAATCATATAGCATATTCTACGAATATGAATTTCAATATGCTAGCGAATTCTTTCAAGTTATCTAATATATAAAATTGAAAGTGACTATGTATGTGACTTAATAATTCTTAAACCACCTAATCGATTTCTATCAAATTTTCAACACAGATGAGATTCGGTCCTAGAATGGTTTTTACTATTTTACTTTGACGGTACAACTTTGGGGAGGGGAGGCGGGAGATAAAAATGATCGAAAATGATGAATATTAGTGTCGAATCCGTAGTTTCAGGATCTCTGAGAAGAATAGTGACATTTACGATACCGTTTAAATCCAAATTCAACCCTCCAACTTATTATCGATATTATATATTATTGAAAATGAGTGATGTTAGTGTCGAATCCATTGTTTTCGGGGTCGTTGAGACGAACAGTGACACTTCCGATGTCATTTAAATCAAAATTAAGTCCCTATTGCCCTTTATGTCCAAATTGAAACGCATTCTCCCCTATGCGAAGAACGGGCAATCTGCTGGTGTACTTATAAATTCCATACTATTTTCACAGAGAAGTTTAGAATAAAATAAATAAAATTTGTGATATTCTATCCCTGTTTTATGTCTATATACATTATTATGCAAGTGACAAAATATATCAGATAAAGATCGTCTACAAGAAGAAATACGATAAGTCGTCTAACACATGTTTTTCTACAAAATGGTTACAATAAGAGGTATATTAAGACAATAACAATATGCTAAAAATGTGGAAAGGAGAAAAGGATTCAGAAATACTTCGCAAGAAGAGAAACAGAAATTAATTTTTATACTCTATTCAAATCGGAAGTGGCAGAAACCAACCACTTCAAGTTTTAATGCTGATCGCTATAGCGTAAAACGGTAATAGATAGCGAGAAGCTGTTTTTTGCAATCAATTAAGCGTCCCAAGTATATATTCCATCTTGATTCTAATCTCTCTAATAAAACCGGAAATGATAGAAATCCACTACTGCTATTGCCGGTTTTAGTATTAATTGACGCCATACACCAGTAAAATGTCACGCCATAGAAACCAAACTCCTTGACGTGGTGTACACGTAACAATGCTATTTTTTAATATTCTTTATCTTCTCTAAGCTATTCACTAGAATTTAAGAAAAAATGATGTGCAGCATAGTAAAAACCCTTTGTATTTTGTATCTGAATCCGTTTAAAATAGTAAACTAATAATCTCTAATTACATAATAGTACAAGTAACGTTTTTGTGTCTACCATTTAATTACGGTGAAGACAGTTTCAAGAACTCTTGTTGATCCCTACCTTGATGATGATGAACGTTGAAAACCTAGCATCAAGAACTTATAATCATATTAGTCCTTATAAACTTACAGTAAATTTTAATCAGAAGTAAAAGTGGGTCTGGAAAGGTAGGGGGACAGTAGGTAGCGGCATGACGTCACGCTGTCCTCCTGCCTATCTTTGCCCATTGTATTTTTTTAAGAACTGGAGGGACGCCGTACATATTTTATGAAGGTGAGGGTACGGCGTTCCCCCGCGTTCCCTGCACTTTTACCCCTCATTATAACATCATCTAAAGAAATGACCAAAATTCACTGGGTAAAAAGCACTTTTAACTACCTATCTCAAAACAATGAATGCTTACAGTTATACTATGATTATAAACTAAACCAACTTTTCTTATCACTAGTAAAACTGCCATTACGGCCACGTGCGGACTGTCAAAGAGTGAAATATTGCCATGATACAAAGGCTCAGCCACTCACCATTATCACCAGGATGTATAAGAAGATTAACCTTCTCTTCCCTTATATAGGGTGTTACAAACATTTGTCACCATATTTTTGGAATACATTCTTCGATCAAAATTAGAAAAAAAAAAGTTCATATGAACCTGTGGCCAGAAGTACATAGTTTCTTAGCTATAGGGTGCCGAAAACGTGAAAAACAAAAAGAGCTTTAAAGGTCCATAGTTCCACTACTATAGGACCGATCGTACTCGGGTCAAGACATCACTGAGGAACTATAGTACTGGCGCCGAGTCGTGAAGCTTGACCTAGATCTACCGATTTTACCACCCAATAGAACGCGAGGGTGTGTTCCGGTCGTCAATCCGCACCTATCAAATTTTGTCAGTGTCTTCTCTCGCGTTGCACGGAAAACATCTCCCGAGAGTACAGAGTTGTCGGATTGGCGTCACGTTCCCTTTTTTTAATTCTTTTTTGTTGCGTTATATTTTCGTTGTTACTATTTGTGCTACTGTTACCATTTTAGAATAGTTGTTACAGTAGTTATTGTTGTGCAGTGTTATTATTGGTAATTTTTAAATGCCTTTTTTATATATATACTCATTTACTATGTCTTCAAAGTTTGGCAACATTGTTAGTGAATTTCAGCTGTTTGACGTTTCCCCAAGTGTGCGCTCGGGAAGCGGCTTCACGAATTGTACCGAAGTTTTCCGATGTGTTCGAGCTCAAGCAAAATATTTCTATGATTGGTTTAGAGCCTAAGCTTCACGACTCGGCGCGAGTACTATAGTATGTGAACTATCTAAATTTCCATCTTCTAGAACGGACGGTACTTGTACAATCATTTTTTTCTTAGAGGCTGTTTGGGAGTACATGCTCACTGCCTCTCTAAGAATTGGTGTGCAAGTACAGGAGCATTCTTAAACATGGATATTTGGATACCAGTTTCTCAGTGATGTTTTGACCCGACTACGATAGGTCCTACAGTAGTGGAGCTATGAACGTTTGAAGTCCACTTATTTCATGTTTTCGGCACCCTATAACTCCAAAACTATTGAGCTCAGGTCTATATGATTTTTTTTTTATGTGAGGAACAGGTTCCCAAAATATTGTGACTTTTTTGTAACACCCTGTATAACGCACCTGTAGTTCTTGATGTTTTAAGGAAAAAAAAAAGTTGCTTTTGTTTAGGTACAAACTATATATCCGTATAATTTGCTGTGTTCATGTTTCAACATAACTAGGTAATTAAATTTCTTTTTTTGTTAGTAAATTTTCGTTTCCTTCGATATTGTTATGAGTTACTGCAAATTTTTATGGACTAATATTGTTATGAATGGTTACACAAAAAGAGACAATGAGATTGTTATTAATGTAATAATAATAATAATAATGTCTCAGAATTTTCCTTATCTTAACACTTTGAGTGCTAACTCCGTATTTTTACGTAGTAGCTGATCTTTCGTTGACAGCGGATTCCGTATTTATACGTGATGTGATTCAAAATGCATTTCAATGGTATTGCTCCATTGTTATACGGAGTTAGCAGTTTTGAAATAATCCATGGACTTCATAGTTCGGAATTTCGTCAATAGATAGCGTGAAGATCCTAATTAATAATACCTTGTTACCGCCAGGGTTCAAAAACCATGTACTTATTGTTTGACCGTCAAAATGGCGAGAAAGAGCCTGTCGGACGATTCAATACGCTTCAGTTTAGAAGCGGAATTGAGCAACAGTGATGGTGATTTGTTTGAAGGAGAGTTATTGGACGTTTTTGAGAATGATCCAGACTATGTAGCAACAGAAATATCAAATATGGCAGGTAAGTAACTTTGAGATAATATTTCACATATTCGCATTCATTCCCCTTGCACTACGTGTAAAATGTTATTTTTGATTGGAATACAGAATATTATAAGAATAAAGAGCAAGCTATAAACTTTCAAACGGTGCATGTTGTATTATTTTAGCTTTTCTAGATTTTGAGATGTAATTTTTTAAAAGGCTAAAAAAAAGCCCAGCAATCTTGGGAAAGCCTGCAATTCAGAGCCCAGCACTTAAAGTGTTAATTACGTAGGTGAACTATTGAATTTCAATATTTATAAACTACAAGAGCTGGAGAACTCATAGATTTTTGACTATTGATAAGAGTCTATTTCACACAAAATTTCTTGCATAAATATATGGAAATAGTAATATAGAGTAGGAGCGTTTCAATTCCCACCTGAGGTAGTTTCATGATGAACTGATGCGCATTAGCCTCTTTAGCGGCGAACTCTATCTCTTCCTGCGTTACTCCGTCTCTCCCATATCTAATATTTTCAGCTATCGTTGTTCCAAACAAGACAGGTTCCTGTCGCACAACTCCAATTTGACTTCTCAACCAGGAAACATTCAAGTTTCTAATATCTACATCATCTAAAGTGATCTGAAACAAAATTCAAAAGCAGAATATAAATAAAAGAAATAGATCTGTTCTAAAAATATAATTATAGTAATAGGTTTTTTTTAATTAGAAAAGAGGAGATGCATATGTTAATTATCACTTTTTTACGTTACGTTTTCAGTATTACGTTACGTATTATTACATTGTGATTTTTACTTTATCTGAATGGATATGAAGTTAAGATGTTGAAAGTTAGAGGAATCGTATGAGGAGTGCTGCGATCAAAACGATGAATAAATTATATATATTTGAAAACTGTGCATGAGAATTTTATCCACAAGCAAGTTATTTTGTGCAGTTTGATGTGTTCTATTCTATTTTTATAAAAGTAACCAAGAAAATTCTGTCGCTTTTCGTGAAGCTCTGTGTTCAATTGACCCTCACACCGTGAGTTGAATGCGAATGGAGATAAAGTGAAGATCAATTGTTGGTGTGGATATATCCAACATACTACCTGGTTGTGGCAGTTCAGTTACACCGTAAACTTGCGTAAGGACAGAGTGAACATGGGACCTCCACAAAGAGTCATAAGGGCGTGCCTGCTGTACGAGTTGAAACTGGGGTCAAACGCCGTTGCGGCGGGGCAGAAGATATGGCAGGTCTTTGGGGAGAGTATCGTGACTACGCGAACAGTGTAGCGGTGGTTTAACAAGTTTAAGGACGATGACGAAACGCTCGAAGACGCATCACGTGCCGGAAGACCAACACATGTACAAAATGAAGATCTTCAGGTAGAAATTGAAGTGATGCTGATGGAGTCTATTTTTGATTCAGGTACGTGTTAAGTGACATATTGATGTTCGAATGTGATGGCTGGACAAGCGACATAACTTTCTTGGTTACCTTTATAGTTACACAAATATTAAAATTTAAAAACTAATGATAATTTAAAGTTATATCTCATTAACAATACAATACACTTCCGTCTTGTTAGTATTATAATGAAGGGCATAACAAGAGCATATTTTAATATCAACTTCACCACAATAAGTGCCATGGTTCTCGAAAAACATCAGTTGTTAGGTTTCTCAATTAATTGTCCTTTCCTAATCCATATGTTAAAATACTAGGTTTATATAAAGAAAAGTTTATATGTTTATGGCGAATAATTTCGACAGTGAGTTCTCGGGAACCATAGTTTCTAGAAAGATGCAAACTTCACTTATCGAGTGCAAATTTTCTGTAAATTGTTCAGTTCTAATTGAATATATATATATATATATATATATATATATATATATATATATATTTAAAAAGGCCGTTATTTGTTTATTACATTTTTTAGGGATACACTGAAAGTATTGAAGTTTTAAAAAGCAAAGCACCATGTTCTATGAGTTATACATTCCAACACTATACTTTTGTATACGGGGTTAGTGTATCTCTCCGGCGTTTATTTCATTGTTAAATGATAATGAAAAACGAAGGATAACCATTTCTTTAGTCTAAGACGAATCTTTATTATTTGGAGTGTTTTGCCCAATTAATAACTGACATTATAATTGTGTATGTAATGTATTTGCTTATTACAGACTGCATGCAAGAAGAAAGAAAATACTGATCATACAAGAATTAGGAATTCCAAGCAGAAGAAGGCTCAAATCTTGCAAACGCGAGATATTGAAAAAATCTCCCCTTTATGGTACCTCTTGCCGATTTTTATCAAGATGTCTTTCACTTGTGTCTGTAAAGGGACATGTACAAATGTTGTGGGGAATGACAAGGAGATTCATGCTCATATGTGAATGATGTGCTATGTACAGAGCGCAGGTTCAGCTAGTATGTATTAAAAATATACACTGATATGAAGCTAAAAGTCTGTGAGGATCTTACTGCAAAATATGATTTAAGCCTCCATGTGCCTTAAAAATAGATATTCGCCTAAGTATCCGGAATATACCTATCGGAAATTATTTCAGCTACTAGGAATACAAAAAAGGTTAGCACACATTTTAATTTTGAAATAATTTGTCTCTTGTTAATCTAGTACGAAAGTGTTTACTTACCGAACCTTGCAGTGGATCGTATAATCTTTGAATTAATTGAATACAGGTTGATTTGCCACAACCTGAACTTCCAACGAGGGCCACAGTTTGTCCTTTCTTTATGGAGCAACTAAACCCTTGTAAAACCTGAATGAAAACATAAAAAAGTTATGCTTTTTTAGTATAATTTTATTTTTTAAAATTATAATCGATCATCTGATAAAGGACATTGAAAACAACTGCTTGTTAAACGGAAGAATATGACAATAGTAAATCTATACATTTATTAGCCAGTAACGGTAATTTACATTAGAAAAACTATCTAGTATAAAGCATAAAGAAGATTTTCATACATGATATAAAAGATTTTGTAACGAAATAGACGTATAAAGGACCAACATCGCTTAATGGACTAAGTATGTTAGGCAGCAATTCAGTGGCGGCGCTACAGGGGTCGATGAGGTGTGACTGCCATCCCCAATTTTTTCTCGCCCCCCCCCCCTTCGCCCTCGTTTTTCTATGTACAACCGGTGAATAATATAATAATAATAATAATATGTACAACCGATAATATTCAAAGCAAAACAAGTGTGGTTGCCTTGCCTCCCCTCTTGCCTCCTACTATTACGAGTCTAGCGCCGCTACTGCAGCAATTATTGCTTAAAGTTTATTAAATAAAAGTGTATAGCTAGCTCATTTCTAATCTATCGTATGCTATTGAAGAATTTAAAGAATGTTAAGAACTTGTGATATCATTGGTAATAAATAACATATTATTATTATTATATATTATGATTATGTTCCATAGTTTTCCATTTAAAATGTGGTAGTGCAGTGCTTTATGCAAAGGGAGTTCTAACCCCCCTTCAACAAAATATTATATAAAGAAATTACATTTACTATGTGAAAATGCATATAAAAAATCTTGAAAGATATTAATTTGGGGGATTAACTTCCCGCCTTCTTGACGAAATTCGGTGTACATTACTGCTGTAGTATAGTCGATAATATGTAGACGATAATACGTCCATTTACCAACCAGAAGGCTCACGATCGACTCTCAGTAGAGGCGAGATTTATTCCCCCGCTACCTCGTTCGAAAACAGGTTAAGTGGTTAATCCAGTCATTGTATAACAAGTACTTGGGGAAGCAGGAAGGGAGAAGAAAATGTAAGGGCAGCCGGAATGTGATTCTGTACATGCTGAAATCAAGAAAATGTATAGTCCTATTTTTATATCGGTCAAGTAGGGAAGAGGACATCCTTTACCTTAATGTACTTATATGCTAGATTGTTTTCTATATTTCAATATCTATTAGCTGTAAAACTTAATGACAGTTATATAATCTTTTGTACTCTACAATTGTTTCTTAATACAGTGAAATCTCTGAATAATAAGACATCGATGGACGTGATTGCTCGTCCATAAATAGAAAATATCCGTTACAGAGGTTACATAAATTTAGACTATTTACATCTCATGTGGTAACTCTATACAGTACACACAGAATACGTTGGTTATAAATATAATATAAGTTAATATTGAAGTACTGCAGTCAGTGTTCGAATTACTGAGAGGATTTTTGGAATAGAGTGAGAGGAAAACTTTTCATCTTTGAAATTTTAACGTAAACCAAGCGACATTTGCTTCTTTGTCTTTCAAGTTGCAAGCTCAAAGACAGTGTTGGGCAAATTTCAATTGAATTAACAATTAACAATTAATCTGTAAATTTAATTGTTAATTGCAATTAACAATTGAAATAAGTAATGGTTAATTGTTAATTGCAGTTGGCCATTAAAAAAGGAGAATCAATTGCAATTGATCAATTGATTGAAAGTAATTGCAGTGGAAAGTAATTGCAATTGAATTCTGTAATTCAATTGCAATTGAAATTAATTGGCAATTGATTCAATTGCAATTGATTTCCACAGCAATTACTTTCAATTGATTGATCAATTGCAATTGATTTTCACTGATTAATTTTCAACACTGTAGTTCAGAGAGGGCGTGGGGCAATGAAAACTTTAGCCACGACCAATTGACTCACCACCCGTCGTGACCCACGACCCACCGTGACCCACTCTGACCCACCACCCACCATAAATCACTCTTACCCACTGTGACCCACAGACCTGCCAAAACCCATTGTCATCAACTCTGACCCATGATTCACGCCCTCTTCTCTACTGACTAAAGAGTTTAAACTTGTAATAAAACAAGCCTATAAAATTATCACTCATCGGAGTTTGAATTTCTACGATCAATCGCTCAAGCATCGCACTAATACAATAACAGCGGATCTGACCTTTCTAATATAAATAAAATAGTTTGTTCGTGTGTCTGTGTGTCTATCTTTGTGCGGCCTGTGGACGAGACGAGTGGACCGAAACTTTTCAAAATTTGGTCACGGGTAGCTTGGTCTAGGCCCCAGACCAAGACGAAGAGTTTTTTTTTTTTAAATTCCTTACTATGGGGTCTCCAGGAGACGTTTACCGGGACCGGCCTGGGGACCAGACAAGTCGACCGAGAGTTACCAAATTTTGGTCAAAGATACCTTGGTCCAGGTTTCACACCAAGGCAAAGCTTTTTCGAAAAAATTCGAACCAGGGGGTCTCAGGGGGGCGTTTACCGGGACATGTAAAAGTAGTAGAAAATGACCGATATCAGTGTCGATTTCATAGTTTTCGCGATCGCTGAGATCAATGGTGAAACTCCGATCGCATTAACTTCCAAATTCACCGTATTCTGCTACGGGCCGTGGGTCAATGGGGGGGGGGGATACCGAAACGTACAAGTAATCCAAAATGACCGATATTAGTGTCAAATCCATAGTTTTCGCGGTTGCTGATATCAATGGTGACACTACCATTAGCGATGACTTTCAAATTCATCCACCGTTGTATGCGGGCCTTAGGTCACCAGAGGGGGGAATTCCGAGACATGTAAAAAAATAATCGAAAATGACCGATATTAATGTCAAATTCATAGTTTTCGGGGTAGCTGAGCTCATTGGTGAAACTCAAGACCGCGTTTACTTTCACATTTAGCCCCCATCAGATAAGAAACGGGGGCATTATGAAGGGGATCAAGAGACATGTAAAAATAATCCACAATGACCGATGTCAATTCCGTAGTTTTCGCGGTGGCTGAGATTAATGGTGATACTTTCATTAGCGATGATTTTCAAATTTAGCCACCATTGTATGCGGGCCGGGAGTCACCGGGGGTGGGGAATTGCGAGACATGTAAAACTAATGGAAAGTGACCGATATTAGTTTCAAATCCATAGTTTTAGCTGTCGCTGAGATGAATGGTGATACTTCCACAGGCGTTGACTTCCAAATACAGCCCCCATCGGCTGCGGACCAGAGGCATTGTTTTTTTCAAAATTGGAACCAGAGGATTATAGGGATTTTTACCGGCATATGTAAAAAGTAGTAGAAAATGGCAAATGTTAGTGTCACATTCATAGTTTTCGTGGTATTAGTTGGGGGTTGGTGGGGGCCAGAGGAGATTCTTTCACAATACGAACCAAGGGGGTCTGAGGGGGTGTTCACCGGGACATGTAAAAGTAGTAGAATTTGTGTCGAATCCATATTTATCGGGGTTGCTCAGACGTATAGTGACACCCCCGATAGTGTTTACGTTAAAATTCAGCCCCATCGGCCTTCCCAATGAAAGCACATGTACGTTGTTGGATATATATTCACACAAAATATATCCAATGTTAGAAATGTTTCTTAATTGTTCTCCCGTTGTTCAGTTTGTTTACATTGATATTTTATCTGATCCGTGCGAAGAACGGGTATAACAGCTAGTACGAAATGGTAAAGTGTTTGTTATGGACCAAATTACAATGAATTCAATTATATAGATAATTATTATAATTATAACTAACAAATATTTCCTTGTTGAATCATAGAGCTTCTCCGTGCCTAAGCGGTTAGCGTACGCGCCTTTGGCGTGGGAAACCCGGGTTCGATTCCCTGCGGGAGCTCATGTGGTTCGGATTCCACGTTAATCAGTAGGTCCATGTCTCATATAGCCTCGCTGCTGACCGGGACGTTAAACCCCAAAAGCAACTCAAAATCAAATCAACTTGTTGAATTATACATATTTTTCAGTGGAAAAATGAATACAATTTAAAAGTCCCAAATCAACGTAAAGTAGACCAACTTAAAGGAAAATTTATAAAATTTTCCATATAATTAAGCTTACAAACTTAAAATTTCCATGTAATTAAGCTAAATTTCCATTTTTGTGTCGTTTTGTGCGCCTATTTCCTCGTTTTCTGCGTCACCGGAAATGGGTCAACGTTATCCTACAAATATGGCGGAACAAGTTAATGCTGTTCCGTCAGGAACGATTTCGAGGTCGTTTCCTTCACATCGTCTTGTGCGTGTTTTCTACCGTTTTGTAAGTCTATTTCCACGTTTTGTGAATCAATAGTAGTGGGTCAAAATGGGCATTCAATGTGGGAAGAAAACTGATCCACTCTCCCACCAGTATCGAATTTCAAGGTCGCTTTTTTCGCATTGTTTAGTGCATATTTATACCGTTTCTGCGCATACTTTCAGGTTTTGTAGGCCAACGAAATTGGGTCAAAGGTGACCTACAAATATGGCAGAGAAAGACATATTCATTCCACTTTCAAGGTCCATTTTGACCCTCTTCCACTGATGCACAAAGCGACACAAATCATGTATAAAAAGTGTGAAGGAAACGACCTCATTTGATGGTGACGGAACAGCATTAAGTTATTCCGCTATACTTGTAGGCCATTTTGACCCATTTTTGTTGTCGCACTAAAGTGGAAATAGAAGCACTAAAGTGGAAATAGGAGCACAAAACGGTACAAAGCAGGCACTATACGATGCGAAAGAAACGACCCCCCAAATTCGATAGTGGCGGAACAATGGCTCTATTTTCTCACACATTGATGGACCATTTTGACGCATTTCTGGTGATGCTCAAAAAGTGGAAGTAGGCGAACAGAACGGTATAAAATACACACTAAACGATGCGAAAGAACCAACCCCGAAATTCGATAGTGGCGGAATAGTGAGCCATTTAACTCCCACTTTAAAGGCCCGTTTAACTCACTTCCGGTGACGCACAAGACGAGGAAGTAGGCACAGAAAACTTTTAAAAAAATAATCACTAAACGATGCGAAAGAAACGACCTAGAAATTCGATAGTGTCGGAACAATGGGTCATTTTGGTCACACTTTGGACGTCCATTTTCACACACTTCTGGTGACGCGCAAAACGTGAAAATAAGAGCACGAAACGGCACGAAACATTCACTACTCGACGCGAAAGGAAGGACCACGAAATTCGGTAGGTATAGTGGTGGAGCAGTGGGTCATTTTCGTCCCACCTTCGAGGCCCATTTTGACCGTCTTCCAGTGACGCACAAAACGTCGAAATACGCGCACAAAAGGGTATGCAATGTGAAATTAACGACCTCGAAATTCCATAGTAGCGGAACTCTTGGTCATTTTCGTCCCATCTTGGAAGCCCATTTTGACCCACTTACGGTGACGCACAAAACGTGGAAATAAGGGCACGAAACGGCACGAAAATTCACTAGTCGATGCAAAAGGAAGGATATCGAAATTCAGTAGTGGTGAAACTCTTGGTCATTTTCATCCCACCTTCGAGGCCCATTTTGACCATCTTCCAGTGACGTACAAAACGTCGAAATAGGCGCACAAAAGGGTACGCGATGTGAAATTAACGACCTCGAGATTTAATAGTGGCGGAACTCTCGGTCATTTTCGTCCCATCTTGGAAGCCCATTTTGACCCACTTCCGGTGACGCACTAAACGTGGAAAGAAGGGCACGAAACGGCACGAAACGTTCACTAATTGATGCGAAAGGAAGAACCTCGAAATTCGGTAGTGGCGGAGCAGTGGGTCATTTTCGTCCCACCTTTGAGGTCCATTTTCACCGTCTTCCAGTGACGCACAAAACGTCGAAATAGACGTACAAAAGGGTACGTGATGTGAAATTAACGACCTCGAGATTTAATAGTGGCGGAACTCTTGATCGTTTTCGTACCACCTTGGGGACTCATTTTAACCCACTTCCGGTGACGCACTAAACGTGGAAATAAGGGCACGAAACGGCACGAAAATCCACTAGTCGATGCAAAACGAAGGATATCGAAATTCGGTAGTGGCGGAGCAGTGGGTCATTTTCGTCCTACCTTCGAGGCCCATTTTGACCGTCTTCCAGTGACGCACAAAACGTCGAAATAGACGTACAAAAGGGTACGCGATGTGAAATTAACGACCTCGAGATTTAATAGTGGCGGAACTCTTGATCGTTTTCGTCCCACCTTGGGGACTCATTTTAACCCACTTCCCACGACGTACAAAACGGAAGTAGACGCACAAAACGGCACAAAACGATGTGAAGGAAACAATCTCGAAATTCATTGGTGGCAGAAGAGCAATAACTTGTTCCGCCATATTTGTAGGCCCATTTTGACCCACTTCCGGTGATGCACAAAATGTGGGAATAGGCGCATAAAGCGACACAAAACACGCACAAAAGATGCAGAACAAAGTACCTTGAAATTCGTTGGTGGCAGAACAAGTTAATGACGCCGTGAGCACCAATATAAGTATATACTGTAGTTCTTACCAGTTTGCGCGGTGGGTCAGTGGTAGAGCGTTCACCTCCGGTGCTTGAGGTCCCTGGTTCGATCCCAGCTCGCGCAGTTTGTACTTTGTGATGGACAAACACCGTGCTCGTGGATTTTCTCGGGGTTCTGCCGTTTCCTCCCACTTTCTTCATTTCATTCATTTCCTATCAGCACCGTCTCCTTTAGCCTATCCGGCATAATCGTGAGACGTAAAACTAAAGATTTCTTATCATTTTTTGTAGTTCTTACCATCAAGGCTGAGAACTGCACGGTCCAATTTTTTAGCCAAAGTAGAAGCCCAACCGTAATAGTGATGTCAACCGACTCGGCTTGGTTCAACTGAGCGTACAGCTTGAGCTGGCTTGGTTGGGATTACCCATCGACTGGGCTCAATTGAGCCAATGGCTTGAACCGGCTCGGTAAAGACGAGTCATCGGCTCGGCTCGATTGGAGCCAATGGCTCGAACCAGCTCCGTTGAAGCGAGTCCATAGGCTGGGTTCGAGTCAGCTCAACTGAGCCGATGGCTCGAACGGGCTCGGTTGGGGTAAGCAATCAGCTCAATTCGGCTCGGCTCGTGTGAGCCATCGGCTGGAGCTGGCTCGGTTGGATGAGCTGTTGGCTCGGCTCACTTCTCGGTTCGGCTCGATAAGTGAATAAGCTGTGAGCGAGCCGCTTGAGCTGTTGACAACCCTAAGCCCGGGTCGAGCAGTTTTGAACATGTTTGGCTGGAGTCCCATAACTTCTAACAATTTTTGGCTCGAGCCCGAATACTTGCTCCTCCTGAACTCAAACCAAGAACCTCGTGACCGATGTCCTTGCCTCCTGAAGATTTCTTGACGACCAAGATCGACAGTCAACTAATTTTTAGTATTCCGATACAAACCGCCTATATTCCATGTTTATACAGGTACACGGTGTTATAATGATAATTAATTATAGTAGTAGTAGTAGTATCATTGATTATTATATTGTCTATGTAGGATACTTGAAGATAGTAGTACTTGGAACTACACAAAGGATTTAGCTCGAATTGGCTCGACTCGACTGGAAACTCGATCCGAATTCGAGTCGAGTTGGGGGAAATTTTTCGAGCCGAGATCTCAAGTCGAGCTCAAAGATGTCTGCTTCGAGTCGAGTCGAGTTTTAAAGAAAACTCGCTCGAACTCGCTGGTGCCCATTCCTATTGTATGCATGACGGGCATATAGAGTTCTTTCGAGGGGGATAGAACCATAAACATAATATATTTTAAAAAATACTTAGTTTCCTGGCTTTCTTCCCAGGGGGGGGGAAGGGATGGTAGGTATCCAGCATTACTTATAAGTACCTTATTTGAAATATGTAAAACAGTAACAAGTGGACAACACAATACACACACATCTTCTTATCTTCAGTTTTAATTGCTGATTTCAATTGCAATTAACAATTACAATTAACAATTACAAGTTTCAATTGTCAATTGCAATTAACAATTAAATGTTTCAATTGCACCCTTTGCAATTGACAATTAACAATTAAAAGTTTCAATTGCCTGGTGACCAATTAACAATTAACAATTGACGAAAATTTAATTGCAAATTTTATGATTGAATTCAATTGCAATTGAAATTAATTGTCAATTACAAATTGAAATCAATTGCAATTGAAATCAATTGCAATTGATTTTCAGAGCAATTACTTTCAATGGATTGATCAATTGCAATTGATTTCAATTGATTTTGCCCAACACTGCTCAAAGAGGAGGAAAAGTGCATTTTTGAAGGAAGCCAAGGAGTTCCGCATACAATTCTTAGCTATACGACTAGCTCTTCACGATTGTACCTATTAAAGGATTTTGAGGATTCCAACAAGGAAGAAATTTACGACGGAGAAGAAGAAGAAGAGAAAAAGCAAGAAGCTCAAGTTCAGCTTGTAACTCTTCTGTATGGTGGTTCACCAGGTCATCGACTTACGACGAAGACAGTTTGCGGGGAAAGAGTTTTCTGTCCACTGTACTGTATCTCAGATTTATTTCCAAATCACAGGCAAGCATATTCTGTGCCAAATACATATGAATTCATAATTCATGTCCGTTATGAAGAGGTTACGAGAATGTTAGGAGAACGCAGACTGTTAATGTCATTTGCATATTTGCTTGCATATTTGTGTTCTACAGTAGCATAATACATTACTAACATAAATTTCACAATTATATGAATCCCTTAACTCTCGGACATTTCTATAGTATTTGCGCGTCATGAGCTAGCACATTGACCTCAGATACTTTACTTCACTTTATGTACTGTGATTATAGTTACATCATGGGCGAACTCGTGCGTAACATGTTCGATTTTCATTAATGTATTTTTACTTAAATACACATCTCCAGGTAACAACACAACGTATTTAGATTATTTACACACAAGTCTATTAAAATATTATTATAAATTTGTTCTGTAAACGTTACAAATCTGTGGATCCGTACAGTAAATCTGCAAATAATTTTTTATAGAATTTAAACCTTTATTGGGATATTCATTTGGACTGAATATAGCTGACCAATTTTAATAATTGCTAATAGATACTATAGAAAATTTGAAAATTAGCTAAAATATACAGTCTTACCTTATATTAATCAGACACCTTCAGATCGATGACTTTTAAAAATTACTAATCTGGACATATATGCTTAGGTTCCTGCCTACTTGTGAAACCCTTCTGAAAGAAAAGAAAAATAATCTTACTTCTCAAAACTGTAACGAACTACCACAATACACATTACTAGTACGATGCACAGTTTATAATTTTACTCGTACTAATGATACTAATCACGTGTTCTTCCTAAAGTAAAATCAATTTCAAGTTCACTCAAGGAAAGACAAGAAATTAAAATCAATTATAAGCTTATGTAATCTTTATATTAGCTTTGTTATCTTAAATAACTTGAACTAAAAAAAATAAATCACTGAACGAAGCAACGTTTATTTTAAAATAATAACTGTGTGATAGTTTGGCCAACTAACTGAATATATTTGATGATATTCAGTTAGTTGGCGAAACTATCGCACAGTTATTATTTTAAAATAAACGTTGCTTTGTGATAGTTGGCCAACTAACTGAATATATTTGATGATATTCAGTTAGTGGGCGAAACTATCACACAGTTATTATTTTAAAATAAACGTTGTTTGTGATAGTTTGGCCAACTAACTGAATATATTTGATGATATTCAGTTAGTTGGCGAAACTATCACACAGTTATTATTTTAAAATAAACGTTGCTTTGTGATAGTTTGACCAACTAACTGAATATATTTGATGATATTCAGTTAGTTGGCGAAACTATCACACAGTTATTATTTTAAAGTAACCGGTGTTTTTTATCAGTGATTTATTTTTTTAGTTCAAGTTATGTAATCTGTGTATCGTTCGTAGTCCAAGATGCCGAGATCCTTACTGTTTTTGAACTAAGAAAGTAAATTGCAGTTACCAGGAAATTTATCTAAATTTTTTCTCTAAGAAGGACACCTAATTAATATAATTGATGAAACTATAAACTGTGCATCATAGTTTTTTCTAAGATTACTTCACTACAGTTTTGAGAAGCAAAATTATTTTATTTTTTTCTTTCAGATTATTTTACTTCTCTTTCAGTGTGTTCAGTTTAGCAATTGTTAGAAGTTATTGACAAAGGTGTCAGCACACATTGAAACTGTTTGACTAAAGTACAATGACAAGGTAAGTCTGTATATTTGATCTATTTTTATTTTTTGAATAATAATAATAATAATAATAATAATAATAATAATAATAATAATAATAATAATAATAATAATAATAATAATAATAATAATAATAATAATAGTTCAAAACCATTATATAACTTTAGCACTTAGTTCTAGTATTTAACCAGCAGAAGGGCCGGCCCTAGGCAACTTGCCGCCACGTTCAATGGCATCAGTCGCGCCCCCCTTCTCCACAAAGAACAAATCTCAAAAGCCACGATTTTAAGTATGCTACCTCCGACGAAAGGAAAAAAAAAAGAGCAAATGCACTCCGAAAGGCCTAAACACACAATCTCATTGTATCTGTTTTTTTCTTTAAAAATAATCTATTGTATTAGTGAAAGATAAAGTAAACACACCTGCAGAGGAAAGATGGTAATCCTTTTTATAGAATTCAGTATCGAGCTTCAATTTCAATATATCAGTTTGCAATTCCAATGCAACTAGCTCTTTTATCATTATTTGTTGATTTTCTTTCTACACCTATTAAAAAAATTAAAAAAAAAACTTGTTTCCACCTTTAATGATAAGGAACTTGTTTGTGACAAAGACAAGACTAGTTTTTGTATTAAAACTGTTAACTAACTAAATGTAAAACAGGTGTTCGCTACTGTTTGAGAATTAAGTTATTATATTTGAATACGATTAAGGAATTTATGGTGAAATTTGCTTTAGCACTGTCTATGTGATTTTAAACTAATGCGACCTAAATATGATCTATTAATGTAGTATTAAAATAGGTCAGCTTAGTAAATTTAACTACCATCATCATGAAGTCTGTTTCCAAAAAGAAATGTATATTTTAATATAGTTATGATCAATTTTGCCGCCCCTCGCCGCCCCGTGCAATTGCACGTGTTGCACATACGGTAGAGCCGGCCCAGCTAGCAGATTTCATCTTTTAACTTCGCCACGTCAAGTAAATTAATAATAAACAAAACACATTCAAGTTGTCAAGATAAATTTGAGGTATTATACAGTTTTCATTTTACTTACCTTTACTTCTGGTCGGGACGGGTAGTTAAAATGCACATCTTGAAATGTAATAGATCCACATACATTAGAAAGTTTGTCGCCTTTGTTCGATGACGTATCTATCGTAGGAGTCTTATCAATAATGGAATAAATAGACGCTGCAGAGCCTCGTGCACCCGCAAATGCTTCCACGTATGGCGAGGCTTGCCCAATATTCATGGCACCTGAAAGGACTCCGAAGAATACCTGTGGATGGCAACGATTGATAAAACAATCAGCTCTTTCTCAGATTATAGATTTTGATACATCGTTTTGTGATGGTAAGTACTGTTTTTACACAACTATTGAGGATGTGTAAAAATTACTCATTAGTTACTATCTTATTTTCTTACGTTTTCCAAAACATTGCTAAAAATCAAAGGAATAATAAATATTTTTTCTCTATGTGATTACTACCTAGAAAGTACTACACAGTGCAATACTTGGTGTTATCCCCATTGTCACACAATGCATTTTCATAGGCTTGGATCACAAATTGAGAAGGGACGAAGACTATCTTAAAAACATTAATAGTTCACTGTGTAGGTAAAATTACTTAACCAAAGGACACTTTTTATATTTGGGCTTATCGAAACACGTATATTTGTGTAAGAAAAAATAAAATCTGTGTGTCTGATAAATAGATATTTCACCTTCATATTGTAAAAGTTACAACAAGGGCATCGCAACAATTGGGAGAATATCAGGGCAATTTTTGTCGGGTAAGTCATTTTGTCCCTTGGTACATACCTATTTAGGAACAATATTAAACCTAATGATTCTTTTCAACGGCTATTTTACATGTTACAGAAGAAATTATAAAAGTACTATACATAAATCATAGCTTACTTCTTCTTTTCTCATTAGAATTGGAATTTTTGCTGCATAAAGTAACTTTAATAATAACAAACATAATATGAATAATATTTAAAAAAAGTGCAGGATTATCAGATTCTTTGCTGAAAGAACATGCAATTAATATAGGACTTGGTTTCAAAACTCTCTCTATATAAGTACTATACCTTTCTCAACTTTTTATTAAAGGACCCCATAATATTTATAATATAAAAATGTACGAGGAATGTTCGAAAAAAAAGTTACAAACCATAGGAGTTTTATGTTATTCACTGTAACTTAACGAAAATTTATTTATAGATTAATAACATGTTTGTCTTGGCGCAGTTTTGAAGACTTGGGGTTCTGATCATGTATACCCGAGAAGTGGA
Source organism: Thermobia domestica (assembly GCF_964235325.1). NCBI lineage: Eukaryota > Metazoa > Arthropoda > Insecta > Zygentoma > Lepismatidae > Thermobia > Thermobia domestica. The sequence goes on from NC_137471.1 coordinate 10,975,259, forward strand.
CATTAAAAATGATGACTCGTCTGGAAAATTGGTCAAGAGTAGGAGTGAAGTCAGTGGTGCGATTCCTGTGGGCCTAAAACACTACACTTTCTGACACTAATAAATAGATTTAGAGGTGTATGGGGAGGGCAAAATTTCAAAGTAATATGTAGGGAAGTGGTGTCGTGTCTTTAAAGAAAGACGGACCAATATTGATAATGACAACTCTGAACACAGCGGTAGACCCAGTACCTCAACCACTGACGTTTACGCTTGGAACGACTAAAACACTCCTTTTGCAGCCCTGACCTAGTCTCCAGTGACTTGAATCTTTTTCTTGTTCTAAAGCAAAAAATGATTGGCCACCATTATCTGGCATGTGATTATGCCAAAACTGCTGCATTACAGTGGCTACGAGAACTTAACGCGGATTTCTAGGCAAATGGTATCCAAAACTTTATCTATCGTTGTGATAAGTGGTTAAACAAAAATTGTGATTACATCGAGAACAGTGTTCTGCGCCCTCTATCATCAGATGTGTTGATCTTCCAGTTATGTCTCACTCATACGCCATAATAGGCTTTGTAACTTTTGTTTTTGACCACTCCTTGTAGGCCTACTGTTCTGCTAAATACCAAAGCAGATTTACACAAATTCCACACTTAGCTCTTCCGTTTCTTCAAACCAAAACACACACTGAGCTCTTTCCGCATCAGTGAAGGTCTCCATTTTCAACGACTGATCGATGGCGCCGCGTGTGGTCAACTCCGCAACTACTCACTACGTGAGTCAAACTTGAAGTGTTTTGCACTATAATAACATATAAACAAAGTCTGTATGTGGTTCTAATAAAGAATTATAACTGATTGAAGTTGTAAATCCTATAAAGAATCACCCTATATATGAACATTTGTGGTGTTCATGACAAGAAAAGTGAAATAGAAGTAAATTAAGATAATATGCACCAAAGCAACTAGAAATGAAAAGCAAATTAAAGTGAACTCAGAATATTGTAAGTAGGAGAGCATAAATTAAAATTGCAGATAACCTCAGAATAAACTGAAAAGCATAAATTAAAACTGTAGAAAATACAGGATGTCAATACACACATATTGATTTTTAAAACACATTTACGTGCATCAATTCAAATTTGTAATATATTAAATCTAGAACTCAACAGCAGCATTGTAACATTTCGTACTTTTTATCTATATTATTTATTGATACTCTGACTTTAGAATACTTACTACTGTATTATTAATACTGTAGAATACTTACTATTATTAATACAGAAGGTGTGTATTCAGGGTTTGGATCACTCCGACCCTCAAGAATTAGAGTGACCCCATACCAAAATGCCAAAGAATAACTCGAATACAATATAAACCACATCACCCCGCCTCCTACTCCCGTCATCAAACCACGTTTTATTCCTGTGCGGCGAGCTTCTTGCAGATTCGTAACATATCTAAAATGAATCAAGTTTTCGGGTTATAACTTATTAGAGGAAATTGTATAAATAAATAAATAACAGACTTCATGGATATTAAGTGATATGACTATTTATGTAACAATGGACCTTTTTTTTTTTTTTTTTTTTTTTTTTTTTTGAAAAAATAAATAATCAAACTAAAATTGAACTTTAATTCAGAGATTACTACACTAAAACAAATATTCATTATGCAATTTTAGTAAATTTACTTTTAAATAAACCCATTAACACTGAATAATATAAATTTTAAAGTATATTTTCAAATAATTAAACTAAAATGATCTATCGTACTACTTACAGATTTCTGTAATTGCTGAGACTTCCAAGCTTTCGACTCTCCCCTAGAGTTTTGGTCACGGAGGTTACAAACAAGAATAAATGAAAAATACGTTGTCAAGTATGTCGGCGATCTCCAGGTAAACTAAAATATGTCGGAGTCAGTTTGAACGCCTCTCATGTTCCTTGTTGGAAGATTGCCATCTCATGTTATTATTTTTATTGTCATGTCAATGCTGTGAAAATTTTCTAATTACCGTCTCCCATTCGTCACTCAATCATTCCTTATCTAAATTTAATTTCAGATTTATTTTTAAATGAATAAACAAATTTTCAAAAAAAAATCTCTACTCTATTTCTAGCTCCAAATAAAATTTTGGATCTTCTACCCTGTGTAGCGTTTCTTTTAAATGTTTCGATAAACTTTACACCAGATTTTCCGTTTTTGAATCTCTAATATGTTTCTTTACTTGGACTTTTAAATTTCTTTTCGTTTCGTCTATATAAATCTCTTGGAAACTCCATTTTATTTCACGATTTTTCATTGGGATCCGTGTGATAACGCTTAAATTCGGCGATGTCCTTTTCCAAAGTTTTTTTTTTTTTTTGGGGGGGGGGGTTAAGGCTGTACTTGTCAATGTGAGAAAATTCTGCAATCCCATTCATTTTTTATCCTTTATGACGATCTCAGGTTTATCGGAACTTAAGTTCCTTTTAACCTGATTATCTCAATAATTTAATAATGAAGCTGGATACCCAGTTTCAAACTACCCAGTTTCATCAGGTATTCAGTTTGTGTCTGTAAATCTTTTTAAGGAAGTAAGACGTATGGCATGCTATATTTTAGTTCGCATCGACTTCATCTGAGATCGCCGACGTACTTGATAACGTGTTTTACGTACAACAGAGCTCTTCACTTGCTAACTCCGCCCCATTTTTATTCTTTTTTTTTCTATTCTTTTTCTTCCTGTTTTTAACCTCCCTGACCAAGACTCCAGGGAGAGCCGAAAGCTTTGAAATCTATAGAAAATTCAGGAAAATTCAGAAATCTGTACGTAGAATGATAGTTAGAATTCCTGAGCGTGATTTTGGATTGTCTAAAATGATCTATCTAAACTTAAATAATGATTCATAAATATATACGAATGTGTGCATATACATTTAATAGTTACTTAGAAATAAACTAAAACAGAAAGATGTTTGAACAACACTAAAGTATTTCTGTGGTTTTGATACTTTATTCTTTAAGCTTTTACTAATCAGACATCTATTGACAGTTAATTATACGTGCAATTCACTAGTGTGGTTATTTTGACAGAAGTTATAGATTTCCTAACAGAAAAGTACACCCTAGTGAAGTATTTAAAAAAAAAAAAAGTTATATCATTGTTGTTGAATTAGTGGAGTATGCTCCCAACAAGCATGAAACTAATATTCAGGATTCTGCCAATCTAGCAATAAACTTTGTATAAAGGTAACCAAGAAAGGTCTGTCGCTTTTTTTTTTTTTTTTTTTTTTTTTTTTTTTTTTTTTGAGGTTTGTGTTTTGTTGGCCATCACACCGTGAGTTGAATGCAAATGGAGATAAGGCGATGGCCAGTTGTTGGTGTGAGTATATTCAACATACTACTGGTTGTGGCAATTCAGTTACAACGGGAACTTACGTAAGGACAGAGAGTAAACATGGGACCTCCATAGAGCGTCATAAGGGCGTGTATGCTGTTCGAATTCAAACTGGGGTCAAACGCCGCTGCAGCGTGGCGGAAGATGTACCAGGCTTTTTGGTGAGGGTGTCGCGATTACGCGAACGATGCAGCGGTAGTTTAACAAATTTAAGGACGTTGAAGAAACGCTCGAAGACGTACCACGTACCGGAAGACCAACACATGTACAAAATGAAGATCTTCAGATAGAAATTGAAGTGAACAATGGCCAGAGTGAGGAACTGGGACTACAATTCAGTGTGAGTGGAAAAACCATTCGGCAGCACCTCCATCAACTTGGGTAGCACTACAAGTTGGGTCGATTTGTCCCACATGATTAGACTTCGAGCCAGAAGGCAACGCGAGCACACAGCTGTGTTACTTTGCTGTCTCGTCTGAGAGGGAGCCATTTCTGGACAGGGTGTTGGCATGTGATGAAAATTGGGTCCTGTACGAAGCTCCATGGCGCCGTCATCATTGGTTAGCACCCCATGAACCGGTTCCAAAACAGCCGAGACAAGCACTGCACCAGAAGAAAGTCCTCCTGTGTTTGGCGAACTGCTTGCGGCATCATGCATCGGGAACTGCTATCAGCTGGTCAGAGCATCAATGTAACTGTGTACTGCCAGCAGTTGAGCAGTGTTCAAGAAAAACTCAATCGCAAGCCAGCACTTCTGAATCGCAAAGGGCTCCTCCTGTTACAGGACAACGCTAAGCCTCACGTGGCAAGGATGACCCGGAACACCATTCTACGCCTTGAATAGGAAACACTATTGCATCTGCCATAGTCCCCGGACATTGCACTGTCCGATTATCACCTGTTCCATTCCTTGGACAATCACCTTAGAGGACGCCAGTACGGAGGAAAATGCACTTGATACTTTCTTCGCTTCACGACCCACCAAGTTCTACCGCACTGGAATCCATGGCCTTCCAGAACGTTGGCAGAAGGTCGACGCTGATGCTGATGGGGACTATTTTTGATCTTCCAGGTACGTCTTAGATGACTTATCGATGTTCGAAGGTGGTGAGTGAAAAAGCGACAAAACTTTCTTGGTTACCTTTGTACAAATATATTAATTAATTTATAATTAGGTTGTTCTAATTTATTTACGCATGTAAAGAAAAATACCAACCTTTCAACCTCTTTCTCTTGTCCGCCAAAGGCAACTACGGTTCTAATAGCACTTAGCACCTCTTCAGCAATTGCTCCTGATTTTCCATATGCTTTGAGCTCTTTCTCTGTCAACGATGTTTGGACCTGTTAGTCAATGCAAAACAATATTATAGTATTCAGGAATAACGTCTATGTAAATATTATTTATATTTATGCATTATTTTAAAACAGAATTGGTATACCTTCCGTGGCCTTCTTCAAGATGCTACGGCCAACCAAAAAATTGACAGTGTGACAGCGTTATAGATGAACTTTGTACCATAAACATTGCTCTACAAATTCATCAAGCAGTTACATTGATTCTGGTCAGATTGCATTAAAGCCACCAGACGTTGATACTAACCCCACATATTAACATCGATATAAATTATATCATAGTACACAAAAGGACACTGTTAGTGTGCTCCTCTGTTGGCAAGCGTGCTGTGTTTATTTCTATTAACTTTAAGTAATATTAATACATGGAGTTAATATTAGCGCCTACTGGCTTTAACTAGCATTTGGCGAGAATTAAAGTTAACTGCTTGACGTATTCGTAGAGCAATGCTAATTGTTCAAAGTTTATCTACACGTTACTGTACTGTCAAATTTTTGGTTGCCTCTCCTCCTGAAAGATACTCCAGCAGATATATCATTGCATAGTATTTTCATTTTAGTTTGACTTGTAGAATAGTTTTTGGTAGTTCGTGGACACCATTATCCGATATGTATATTTATTTATTTATTGATTGATTAACAATTATAATTTCACGCGTAAGTTATGTTAGGTCTAAAATGGGAACTAAATAGATATCATAAAATATCTAATTTAATTAAATATCTTAAAATATCTAATATTAAAATTAGTCTAAATAAATAACTATTTTTTTTATTTCAACGGTTCTTTTCTCACCAGAACCGTTATATTTATTTATTTATTTATTTATTTTTGCAATTCTGTTATAACATTTGGGAAGTGATTCTCTCACAAAAGATTTAAAAAGATCCTCAAATCTGTTACAACGTTTGGAAAATAGTTTTATTCACAAAAGTAAAAGCCGAAAAGCGTCATCGATTCTTTTATAATGTTTGAAAGATGATTCTACTCACAAAAAATAAGTCAAAAAGTCTTCCAATCTTCTTACAATGTGTGAGATGTAATGTCTACAACTCACAAAAAAAGAAACTTAAAAAGTCTCTCAGTTCTGTTACAACATTTTGAAGGTGATTTCACTCACAGAAACACAAACTAAAATCTATCAATTGAAGCGATTACAGGATGAAAGTGTCATCACTTTTTTTTTGAAACAATGAATTCTAGCGGTTCACGACCATGTTATATCTTAATATCTACATAAAGCGTCATTTTCTGAGTCCTCATCTGAGTGAATAGATTGAGAAACGATGAAGAGTGTATGTTAAGACAAAGTAGTGATCTCAATTTTCTTGAAATGTTCAATTTGTTATCAACGGCGCCGACTTTCCAAAAATTTATGTGGGTGCGTATCAATGGCGGGTCGTGTTATAGCCTATGCTTTAAGGTATCTTTCGATATTTTTGATTGATTTCCTTATAGCTAAAATCTCTTACGAACACAGTCATAAAGGGTTGTGCTCAATTCTATTCACAATAAAGTTCCATTTCTTTTTTATTGTGAAGACTGCCTTTGACTAGGTCTGAGACAGGCAAAGGAGGGGGAAGTGTCTTGTTTAGTTGCCTTTGCACAGACACATTTGAAACAATTATGTTTTAGACGTTAGAAATTTTAACCTCCATCTCAATGTTTTCATTGCTTGTTATTTTTTTGATAATGGCAAGTAAGAAATATTTATTTTATTTTGTTGCTATCAAACTAAAACTCTTGTGGGTGTTGGTGGCCGGAGTACCCACATAGTCGGCGCGAATGTTTGTTACATACCATTTTGTGGTCCCTCATCCAAAAAATCCAATATATTTCATTCAATTATAAATTTTCTTGTACGCCTTTCATCTGGAGAACTACATATAGTGCAGCCAAACCAAAACTACCACTTAACTCAGTTTGATGTACTTATTCCGTAAAATATACGGAAACTCGATTTATCTAGAGGCCGTTCAAAAATTTTGTAGCTCCTGACCCAACATCTAATTATTGGCCAAGATCGCAATCTTTTGATTCATTTTTTTGGATCATCCCTAAAATTCTTTTTCTACTTACAAAAACGAGTCAGAAAGTCTATTAACTACGTTATAACGTTTGGAGGAGGGAGGGGTGAGTGATTCTATTTACCAAACCAAGTCAAAACGACTATCAATTCTGTTATATTTGAGAGGTGATTCTTATAACAAAAGTAAAAAGTCAGAAAATGTATATGAAGAGAAGATGAAATCGGTCTTATGGAGTTCTATCCTAATGGATTCTCAATGTAAAGAAAATTACCTTTAAGATTACATTGATATTACAGGAATCAATGTGGGATTAAAAAAGGAAATCATGTGTGAGATAGCCAATAATACCCAGTTTTCGGCCTTGGATATAATGCAAATGTCTTTTGGAAGGAGAATATTATCAACCTAATTACTTTCTTTTAAAGAAAGAAAAAGCTTCTAACATTTTCTTTTCTTAATTTCAAACATTTAAAATTATTCTAGGATCACTTTATGATTAGATTTTTACCTCTCCTGTTACTTACCTTTGTCACAATAGCTGTTGAAATCACTAGAATAGGCGTAATACTCAAAACAACAAGAGTTAACTTCCATCCGTAGATAAATGCTAGAACTAAATTCCCAAAGAAAGACATTGTGAGGAAGATAAACATTCCAACTTTTTCTCCAATACCATCTTGTAACCTGTAGAGATCTCTGAAAGATAAACATAGTTGATGAGGATTTATAACGAATTAAATCGTATCTGAAATTCTAGTCTTACATTTTTATTCCGAGTAATTTCGTAGTTGCAGTAATTTTCCGTTTGTTTTTTACCTACCCTGAAAGATGCCATCTATTGGTATTATAGGTCCACGTTTTAATCAACAGATGACTCTAGAAGTATAGTATAGTGGCGTCGTTAACGCATCTTTGTTAAACTTCTTATACTTATTCAGTGATGCCAACCCGTGGGGAAAATCCAATTTCATGGAATTTAATAAATAAACTTCATGGTTCTGGATAATCACAATAACATTTTAAAACAATTTCTGACCAGAACAAAATGAATTATTTAATAACTATATGATTTTTGTTACAGTTTCAAGTACCCAGCGTCCTCTTCATCACACATTGAGAAACGACAGATGACAGCAAATCTTATATCTTCCTCAGCCGTTAATTAGCATATTCATTTATATAATTTTAATTAATTAATTTATATAATTTATATAATTTTAAACTGTAACAAAAATCGTATAGTTATTACATAATTCATTTTGTTCTGGTCAGAAATTGTTTTAAAATGTTCATGGAATTTGTTTGATATTAATTATTCGCAAAGGGATAAAGAGAATTTTCGTCGAAATTGACAGCATATAATGGATTTTTCACTATATGTATAGCCCGCGCCAGTAAAGTTCTCTATGAGCGAGAATCAGCCATAATGAGTCATCAACGAGCATGTCAGTGTTGTCAACTTTTAGTTTGAGTTTTTTTCTTTGTTATAAGCAAAGCCCATGCTAGTGAGGAGCGACTTAATCATATGTGATTCTTAAAAATCAGTTACCAAGAAACGAAATTTGTGCTCTGATATTTGAAGAAAGAAGAAAACAAAACAAAGAAACGAATGAAAGTAAAATATCGAACCAGAAAGAATTATTCTCAAACATTCCACATTAAATGTATGGCTAACAAAACTTTTCTAGTATCATTGGGCTCAGTATAAGGTGATGATACAAGAGCGTATGAAGTTACCGCATTTCTAACAACAACAAAATATACTTGTTCTCGATTAAGGAAAATGAACTATTCTATATACATAGAAGATTGAGATTTGTTGATAATTCACCCTGAAATTAAGAAAAGTAACACATGTCATACTTAAGTTTCATATCTATATTTATTATTATTATTATTATTATTATTATTATTATTATTATTATTATTATTATTATATAATACAACGTGGGAAATTCAGATGCAAAATGGGATTTTTTTGCCTCTTGAGATGGTATTTTATAACGTTTCAGATTGGCATCACTGTACTTAAGTATTATTTAGAAAGCAGAAGTTAACGTTTCGTTCTGTGCAGTAATAAGTCTAGACTGTTATTTTACACTGCAACTTCAAAATGGGAGTGTGTAAAAAAAAAAAAAAAAAAAAAAAATGATGTGAAATAAGATAACGTATTTGAGACTTTTTAAATAGTATTTGAACTGCATATTGTGTATATAAATAGTCGGCACAAAAGAGTTGTTGTAGTGCTCATGTTTCATCACAGTTAAGGTGGATCGCTAGGTGTTCTCGGTGCTATGCTAAACGCTGCTTGTATCGTGTAGCGTTGCCAGATAGTGTCGAGTGTTTACTTATGCCAGATGTTATCATGGAATTCTGCTTGGATACTTACTGGAGAAATTAATTTTCGACCCTTACCGGAATTCACAGCTAAGTTTCGCTTCTCAAACTGCAGCGCTACAATCTAGGAATTTCCTTATTATGACTACCAAAGTAAACGTACAAATTTGGCAACAACGCATTATGGCGTTCTGAGCAAATTTCTTTTCAAAATCTATTTCCTTAAATGTGAATTAATTTTTAAATAAAGTGTGAAACATAAGACGAGAAACAGTCAAACAATATATCTATTTCATAATAAGATTGTTACTTTAGCATCTTTACACATACAAATAAACATTTCATAAAAATGAGCATTTCTAGTAAGATCTAACGGCAAGCGCCATCTTGTGTGCTCATTGTAAAACGAATCAAATATTTTCTTTTATTTGTTACTTTTTTCGATATCAGAAGACACAACCAAATGAATCAGTGTCCTGTATTGTAGCTGAAACATAACTCTGTCTTATAATACAATATTTATAATATGTAACGTTTCATTGGGCAGTAGTTAAGGGAACGAGCTAAAATATGTAATGACTTCCGGGTGGGGATTCACCTTAACGGTTACTTCAAGGCCCGAGATAACTCGGGATAAAAATAAAAATACTTTTCTTTAAGCTTTTTATTTTACATTGATAAATTTTGATGAAGAAAAGATTTAACACTGCAGTGGTCGTGTAGCCCACTGGAACGGCATTAGTCGTGTGTAGAACAATAGTCCTCCATTTAAAATTTAATATATTTTACTGTAATTTTTATATAGTTAACGTTTATTGTGTATGAATTCCATGTCAATGGATTATTTAACTACTTTTAAATGAAATATTAATAGGATCTATTAAGATAATTTTAAAAAAAATAATAAATTGTAGTAACAACAGACTTTACTGAAATGGTGAAAAAACAAACCGTCTGGAAGACTATTGTCCTTCACGCGACTATTCCATTGTTAAATATATATTACCATACACCAGAACAATTAAAACAAGAAACAAAAAGGGGGTTAAAAGATTTTTTTTTTTTTTTTTTTATGAATATCGATACTACTAAATTTAGACCTCCTGAATAGAAGTATAGCCGGTTAGATAAAGGATGTTCGATTTCCAATGCCATTATTTTTGACTTCTCAGGGCGGTAGCTTTCCAATGACCCTTACTATATTAACAACGAAAAATTACTTCCTCATTGGCAATTTAACCTAGATCTAGTACATGAACCTTTCGATTACAGTGGAGTGTTAATGATGGGCATTTACTTGATAAAGGAGTAAAATTCGAAATTGTAGTTTGCAATAGTGTTTCGAAAGACGCAAACATGGAGCTCGGAGAGCAATGGTGTTCAGTGTAGAGTTTACGCGGGATTTCATAAAACTTTGCAGACTAGGGTTCAAGATAACATTTATACAAAATTTCAAGTTCCTATGCTCAACAGTTTCGGAAATTTGCTGAATGATGAAAAATATCTTCAAGTTCTCTTTCCACGCGTAAGAGTCAGACTTCACGAAACCCCGTTTCATCCGCAGCCAAGAGTTCAAGAAGAATATTTGTGTAAAGTTTAAAATTTCAAGATCAAATAGTTTAGAAGATTTCATGATGAGTGAGTTCATGGATTTACTTAGATATATTGGCATTGAATACAATTGAATTTGATCTATAAATATTAAAATTATAAATCATAGAATTTAATTTGTATAAATTAAGAGGCATTTAAATAGACTTAAATAAAATTAAAACATAAATTTAAAATCACATTCATTTTAAAGAGAAAAATACATTTCTATATAAATGCATTCAATAAACGAAATCATTGAAACTATGATGATAATATATATGTGATGATTATAAAGCTTTTTTTAAAAAAATCTTTACCGACTTTACACACGTAACCCACTTGTTCAAAATGTTACAAACAATAGAGACAGTATAATGTACTATGAAAGTGTTCCGAAACTTTGCAGCAACCATAATCACCCTAAAGTATGTATAGTTGCATATAGGCAAGTTATTTTTGCGTGATTAAGCCAGTATTTGTTGAAGTGTATTATAGTCTAGCTTCAAAAATTACGATCAAATTGTAAGGAATTTTTTATGGAGTCACTTTCAAAAAAAAAAAAAAAAAAAAAAAATCAATATCGGCGCCCCTATATAAATGAGTTAAATTGAAACCTTTTTTTAATGGTTAAGAGCAAAGATGGCAAATGTAATGCAATACCCTTAATGTAATAAGTAAGAATGTTTTAAGCCATAAGCCATTACAATATGGCTTGAAACATACGCCGTCCGTATTTCTAGAAATCGAGTACAAATAGAAATTTTAGTATCAGTAGTTGAAAAGTTGATGTAGTATGATTGGTCTGTTCTTTACATATATTAATATTGGAGATGGTTTTGATGAATCATCATCAGTGCAATATGAACAAATTCCACGCATAATTAAATGTGAAGTTTTGTCTGATTTGCAGAATAATGTTAGGATTAAATACAAGGATTGATTTTTCCCCCCTTGGCGTTCATTCCTATCGCACTGATGATGATAAGGGGATTCATCGAAACCGTCTGCAATGTTAATTTATTTAAAGGACGCTTAAGGTGAGGCTATTACATTCAATATGTGTCCAATCAAATTTAATGTACTTAAGAAATATATTTCAGATTAAAAACTAGTATATCTTTAATTAGTGTAAAATAAATTTAAATTCTTTTATCTTCTTGTTTTGTATTTGCCCTTACTTTTTTTGATTTCATTAGTCTTATAATAATAATAATCTTAAACTTTATTTCAATGTAGCGAACAGCTTTGAGCAAAAATACACCATTTTGTATGGTATCGTAATATAAATATATACAGTATCATAGAGAAAGAGAACTAATATCGTATATTATAGAAAATGAAAGTTAACAAAACAGAATAAGTTGTTTATCGAGTTGTCACAAGATTGTTTAGATTTAATATGGCTAAAAAATAAACAGGCAAATAAGGAATAAACTAAAAGAAGCCATTTTAAAATTACATTTTTAGGAGATTATTGCTAATAATCCTGTTAGTGAGTAAATCTTCTTAAAATTTTAGATTTCCAGTAAAAAGAGATAGTATGTCAGGAACAGGGGAGCCCGAAGAAAATTTTCTAGAGGGGGGGGGGCATCTCCATGGTTGCTATATTACGCCTGGTATTTCTGATATTTAATATATATGGTTTACTATATTACGTATACATTTTCGTGAGCCAGGGAGGGGCCCGGGCCCCACCGTGCCCTCTCCTTCCTGCGCCCATGGTCAAGAATAAGGCTATTTTAGAAAGGGTGTCCAGAGGGTGCAGGTTGAGCCAACAAGATTATTTGTTTGAATATCACATCCGTCAACGAACTCGAGTCCTAATTTCTAATTCTTGGATTGAATTCCGAAGTTGGTCGTCTGTTTCTAGCAAACTTTTGAAAATTTACCTGGAAGAAATGGATAATTTGCTCGTTTGTGAGCTTGATATTATGTAAGGAGACTGGAAGTTGTGTTTATTTTTTTTATAAGCGGTTATAAACATGGAACTATTTGGCAAGCAGAGGGAACTACTTCGCACAAGGTCATCGCATAGTTAGATTGTGGGAAATTAATGAACATTTGTATCTGAACACGGTTGTAGGTATACAGCGACGCACTAGTTGGTATCCTTTCGCAAACGAGAAATTACACTCTACTAGTTTTAACAAAATGGGTCCAAACTACCCTAAGCTAACTCGACCCTACCCTACTCTACTTATCCCTATCTTACTCTACTCTACCCTACCCTATACTATTATACCCTTTTAAGCCGGGCCCCAAAAATTGATGATTTTGAAATTTTCATTGCTGTTATTGCGTATTTTGACGAAAACCAGGCGGACGATCAACTTCGGAATAAATGCCTAATTCTCTATATCCTGGCTAAAATTGATGATCACTGATGTAGTTCTTGAAGTTTTCTGTCTCCCGGACGGACACAGGGACAGACAGGCTAAACATATAAAGACATTTGGTTGGTACTAATTGAACTACTTAAAAAAATAGGTTTCACCAACTTACTCTGTCAGTCGACTGGCAAAATCTCCTGTTTGGTGTGTATCATACCAGCTAATATCCTGGCGTAACACAGATTTAAAAAATAACTCTCTAATACGGAGGACCTGTAATAAAGAGAAGCATATTGAACAAACAAGAGATCAACTATAAACATAAGTTAAAGACAATAATGAAGCAGAAAAACAATGTCAAGCTACATGGTAATTCTTAAAATAACATACGCTTGATATTTTAATGACTTACGTGCACTAGTTTCTCCTTCTTCCAGTAAACGATTTTCTTAACTTATGATTGGATCGGAAGTAATTTCTTAACTTGAATTATCTTTTTTATACGAACTTACCACTACCTGGAGAATTGTTTGCTATAATTCTAATAAAGGGATACCTCAATTTGGGAGGTTTCGACTATCGTGATCCTCGATTTATCACAGTTACCAATCCAATTATTGCGCCTCCCGAATTCGAATAATCCCGGCTTGCAGATGTACACTCATGTCCAAAATTATTGTCGCATGTCTATAAATATGTTGTTGTAGAAATATAATTTGATAACGAATTCCCCGGTATTTCTTATAATGTTAGTATGTGTATAATCGGCAAAGAAATGTATGTGGCAAATTTCATGTCAAAAGAGCAGTAAATAAGAACAATAAAACGAAAACAAAACTTTCTTGTCCATTTACCAACATTTTGTTTTACTCATTCTAATTTTCGTATTTATAATTCTTTCCCTATGAAATTTATCACAAATATACATTTCCCGATTATACACATAGTATCAATATTAAAAGTACCCTTCAAAATCATTATCAAATTATATTCTTACAAGAAGAGTTATAGATATGCGACAATCATTTTGGACATGAGTGTACATGTTTCTCACTTATTTGGCGAGCACAAACTCCTTGACTTTTTCAGGTTTTCCGGGTCACGATTTACAAATCTCCAGGTTTATATATAATATAAAAAAGCAAAAATATTCTTCTCGACCACAGGGTTCCTTGCCTACTACATGTGTAGTGTTTGTGTGTGTATGTAGGTAGTTTTGCAGAGCAAACTTATCTATTTTACAAAATTTACCCTAACAAATAGCCGGGTAAACCAAAAAGAGAAATACATACTGAGAAGTAACAACCTGTACTTAAAATTCCAGATTTTTTTTCATTTTTTTTTTTTCTGTTTTACATTAAATTCCTGACTTTTCCAGGTTTTCCAGGTCGGTGGAATTCTGGTTGTCGCCCAGTACATACTCTGTGATCAAAATTAGCGCTACTTGTTATCTGACCAGCACAGGGTGCGAAATCCCGGGGGGGACGGGGGGAATTTCCCCCCCACCAAAAATTTTATGCTTGAAATTTCCCCCCACCAAAATCTGCAGGGGGGGACATCTTATTAATAGACTAGAAGGCCAGATGAAAAGGAAATGCCATAAATAAATATAAATGAAAAATCTTCATGGTTACAGCTTCTAGGGGCTTTAACACAAAAGAGAAACAAATGTTTGCCGTCGTTCTCTTGTTTTAGTCGAAGAGTGCAGAATGTAAAATAAAATTCTACAAGAATTGCTTTAACTCGTTCGGATGTTAAGTGAGGTCCTTTTCATAAACGAGCAAAAAGCGGTGTATCCGGGAAATCGGGCTTAATTACTATTAAAAAAAAAAAAAAACGAATCCGAAGATTGCGGAACAATTCGCCAGATATGACGATAATCGGACTGTGAGTGAAAATCATGGAACAAGTGACAACAAGGTGCGTAAAATAGACTTCGAATCATCGAACATTGTGGAGGTAGATACATCCCTTCCTCTGGAACAACTACGAAGTCTATCTCATTTTAGTTATTATACAGCACCTATATTAACATCAAATTCAATAAGTGATACGTCTGAAATTGTATGGACAAATTTTTCATGATCTTGGAGAAAGGACCGCTAGTGATTGATATTCATGAATCATGAAGACAATGGGGAAGGAGTTGTGTTGTGTAGCGTTTGTGTGTAGCATTCCCATGGGTTTCGTTTCCATCACATGTTCAACTCTCGTTACACACGGAAAGAAAGTGAAGAGAAGTTTAATCTTAAAAATTTTTTCTAAGGTAAAATACGTTATTGCAAACTATATTTTAGGTCTATAAATACAGTAACACAATACTCGTATTATTGTGGCCTCTCTCTGTTGGTCTAGTGGCTAGCACGCGTGCACCATCTTTGGTATACGGAATTGCGAGTTTGATTCCAGGTGGGAGCGTCTTACAAAAATTTGAAAGGTAGCCAGCGCCGCAAATCAGATTTTTTGGGTGAGGGAAAGCATTAATATTTGTGCCCCCTAGAAAAAGTTGTTTTGGGCCCTCCCGCAAAATTCGAAAATAGGCCCAATCTTTCTCTTACTCTTTCTGGCCCCCCGGCGCCTGTAGGCCCTCCCGCACACCCCTGGGCCCGTTCCATGCATGACAAATTAATTAAGGGGAAAATATTGGCAAATCACAAAGCCATCGAATAAATATTATTTCTAGGGCCCCTAATAGTAGACATTCTTTTACTGAAATAGGCCCACGCAGTGGCGTATTTAGGGGGGGGGCTTCCGGGCTTAAGCCCCCCCCCCGAAATCTTACTTACTATAGTAAAGTATATGAAATATCTTGCAGAATTTTCACATTTTCAGGCAAAGCCCCTCCCGAAAGTTAGCAAAGCCCTCCCCGAAACAAAATCGTAAATACGCCACTGGGCCCACGACTCATTTTTGTTTTATTTAACTTTTGTGTGCTGTTTTGTTTATGTAATGTAGTGAACCTGTTTGATGCTTCATTTATAATTTAATATTCCTATCGTATATGGAGTAAGAAAATTTTGTCTTAAAGTGGGCCCCCTCGAACGGTGGGGAGCTTCCCTGGGGGTTGCCCCCCTGCTCATCACAAGTTATGGCCCTGACGATAGTGGATTCCACCTTAAACTGTAAGCCCACATCTCATGGTCTCGCTGCTGAAAAGGGACGCTAAACTAAAATCACCAAATCAATCGTATTATTGTGCTTGTGCTTTCATTTTTTAAAATTTGGCGTCCTACGAATATCCGCCAAGGCTAAGGAAGACGGTCATGAAGAGATAGATGATAATGGTGGATTAAGAAAGTAGAAGGAAACGGGAGGACCCTGAGTAAACCCACACACACAGTGTTTGTATACCAGAATCAAAATTTGCCGCGAGCTAGGATCCAGCCAGGGATCCCATGCACATAAGATGAGCGCTCTGCCACTGAGGCAACGCGGCTTTTCGTTGTACTTTCAAGTATTTGTATTGAAATCATATTTGTTATTTATAATGGTAGTATATTCTTGCTAATAATACAATATAGATACATAGTACTATTCAGACTAGGTGACCGGATATCTGAGCGACCAAATTGTAACACTAAATATTTAGGGAAGAATTTCATAAAAAATAATGAAAACTATACTCTGACTCTAAAGTTCGTGGGGATCTATGGCTGGCCAGATGGAGCGCTGCAGCTTCGTAGGTCTAATGCTTGGTTAGCACATCGGGTCTCAGGTGCTATTATTCTGACTTCTAGATCTTTAACCGCTATTTTCGTGAATGAGGACCTCAATGTGATGGTAAAGACAAGGACACTGTGCTCCCACGGGACTCTAATCGTGAACCATACGCACCGAAGTGTATATTAAACGCAGCAGATAAGTATACAAATTTAGGTTAAATGAATAAATAACATTATTAAAGAATTTTAAATAACAATAACGACTAGTGTGAACATTTATTATTATTATTATTATTATTATTATTATTATTATTATTATTATTATTATTATTAATAATAATAATCCATGAATATTTCAACTTTCTGGAGCCCCCCACTCCATGTGTAAAGCACAGTACGGCATTAGTGTGAATCGCTGAACTTCTTCCCCCCCACCATTTTCAAACGATTTCGCACCCTGGACCAGCATCACCACTGCATACTATGTGACATAATTACTACTACATACCATGTGACCAGAATTACCGCTACAAATTATGTGACTAGAATTACCACTACATACTGTGTGACAAAATCACTACTACATGCTAAATGATCAGAAGCATCATTACATATTATGTGACCAGAATTACATGTTCCGAGTTTTCACTCTCAAGCTAGCATGCGCTGTTGTATCACTTCGTTCGTATTCCTGTAATTGCTTGCCTTTCCTGAAGTACATGTGGATACTTATTAAGATTACCAAGCAGGACTTATAAGCACTGGCGTGTAAGCTTGTAAATATAGGGTAGAACATGCTACATTTTAGACGAGCAAGTAATTTTTTAACTGCACACTATTGTTCGTCCGGAATTGTTACGAGATGGCTCACAGAGATAGAAGACGAAGAAATTCGGGTTGAGGGGCCGTTCACATATTAAGTTTTTTCTAACCACTTTTTACCCCGTCCCTCCCACTTGTCACATTTCGTAACGCAAAGCCGAACTTCTTCTTATCCCCTTTGTCACGTACGCTTTTTGAATTTTTTTTTTTTTTTTTTTTTGTTTGTTCATCAATTTTGCTTACTTTGGGGATTATTACAATAAAAAAAGTATTTCTAATGGCAGAACTTACTATTACAAAATGTTTGTATTCCGAATAAATTTATAATGGTTTTATCGCCAACAAATCGAAGTATTACAAAACGGTAGTATCATAATAAATATTTTAACCCCATAAGGTTGTTTAATTAACCAGTCTTAATTCTTCGGAATTGCATACTGTCGTTTTCCCAAGAAGATTGTATTCATTCTTTTAAGTCACCGATGATCTGCAAGGAGGAAGTGCTCCCGGAAGATGCAGCTGAAACAGGATTTAAAGAATTGACGTCGATCTCCTATTCCTGGATCCAGGATGCTTCCTGTATTTGAAGTTCACCAGTGTGGACGATGGAAAAAAGAAATCTCTTTCCTGTTGACCACATATTTGACGTGGCTGCACACGGGTTGAAGAGCAGTGGCGTCTAGTTTGTGAACAAGTTTATGAGCATTTTTTGAACTTTAGACTTCAGTTTATCCCTTTTCAAATTCTCCTTGTCTTAAACCAATGTCAGAATTCGATTAAACTCGATTTCTTCAGGAAAATGCAAAGAGCAAAACATTCAGCACGTGATGAATATCCGACAAATTTGGTTTTTAATATCTTATTTTGCCCTGCAAATTGTGGATCGTTCCGCCGCGGAAATTATTATTTCAAGAAATAAAGTTTCTTGTATTTCACATGGGAAACACATTAGAAAGAAGAATAGAGTGGGTAGTGTTCAAATCAAAAGTTTTGAATCATACTATCAGAAATAGCGATATGAGTGGGGACGCGATAGTAATTTTAATCGGTGGTTACGATCGCTAACAACTAACTCCAGAAAAACTTTGTGTGCCGTAAATGCAATGCAGCGATACACACGAAACGGAGTTTTATTGTACCGCTACACGCAGTGTTCGTCATTAGTCATGCTGGTGTTTAGTAGCGTCTTCGAATCTCTTATGCGTGATTTATTTTATATAGGCTATATGTTCACGATTTCCCAAAATAATAGACATATTTATTTATTTATAAAAATGAAAAAAAAAACTGAATAAAATTATTTGTTTAAAAGATTGCATATAAACCTTAAAATAAAAATAAAAATTACGGCAAAAAATGCGTCACGTAACAAAGTCGTAAACCCCTTTCTTCCTCTTGATCACAGTTTGTAACGAAGGTCGAACCCCTCCCCCGCCTTGCCGTGTTACGTAATATGTGGACGATCGCTGAGCCGGCATTGGCTTTTGCCACAACTTTAGGAACATTCAGCTAATTTTCCAGGAGAACAGGACTTCTTCCACCTGGCATACACATGTGTGCACTTTCGTCGCTGGATTAGGTGTAACTGGATTCCGAGACACTGTCCTACACTTCTGGTCTCCAAGTTCTTCAATCATTACCCCTTGTGAATTTTTCTTGTGAGAAGAAGATACGTCAAGGTGTTTGTGGGTGTTTGTTTGCCACCGTTACCTACGAATCTCGCCGAAGTGCAAGACAGGACTTTAGCAGCAATAAATTTCACCGATCGCAATACCTTGGTCAAAGTGTGAGACAATTTGACACTTGTCTGGATGTTATGCTTGCTACTGATGACGGATACATAGAAAACTTACAGTCATAGTGCTGAAACTTTGCTACTTGAGTGTTCTGCATTTACAATGTGAGTATTCCATTTTTCACGAACAAGTAATCGAATAACTAACTCTTTCATCGTATAATTAGTGCTTTGAACAGATAATGTTGTCCATATATATAAATATAAATGAAAATAACTGTTTGTGACTTAATAACTTTTGAACAACCCGACAGATCTCGATCAAATTTTCAACATAGATGAGGTTCGGGCCTGGGATGTTTTCTATCATTTCACTTTGACGTTGCAACTTCTGAGAGGCGGAGGGGAATATATATATATATATATATATATATATATATATATATATATATATATATATATATATATATATATGTAAATAACCGATATGAATGTTGAATCCATAGCTTTTGGGGTTATTGAGATGGACAGTGACACTTCCGATTCCGTTTAAATCCAAATTCAGCCCCTCAGCTAGGGGGAGGGGAAGATATAGGTATAAAAATGATCGAAAATAACCGATATCAGAGAGCACTTCAATAATAGTAAGAAGTGACTGACTAACGGAAAATATTACTATTTTTTCTTATTCTAACCCAGCAAAGCGGGTCGTTGACGCTAGTTTATTCTAAGTTATGAATCTCCCATGTTAAAAAGAGAAAATGTGATCTATTGTTTTTCTGTAAAGAAGCCCCAGAATATAGAGAATTCTATAATATCTCAAAATACCTACATATTTGTATTGTGAGCAAATATCCTAGCAGCATTTAGCTCCTATTTAGGCTGTGGTCAGCACGATTGACCATAGCACGTTGAAAATTACGTTGGCTCAACATAGTTTAGAGTATGTTGGCCAACCAACACATTGCCATTAATTATCCAAAACTTTTGACTTCATACTCTCAATTGCAATTTGACATCTCTCGCAGGGACTCTATGTTGGCAAATGCTCGGTAAAACAGCCAACGACTAGGGTTAACGTTGGTAGTTGGCTAGCGTATTGTTTTCCGCTACTTAGGCCTACTGTCTGCGCTGCTAGGCTAGTACTCTTGGTTATGGAGTAAAGATAACTTAGCCAACTTTCAAACTTTAGCCTGATGCTATAGACTCGCTAATTGACCTTTGCTGAGCATTTGCAAAACCGAATCAATTGCCAAGTTACTACGAAAGAAGTTACGGTAAATTGGAAGTGAACAGTCAAAAAGTGGAACAAATGATGCCAAATAATGGGTTGGTTACCTGGTAATATAACGGCAAATCGTGGGTTGGTCAACTATACCCTAAACTACGTTGAGGTAATATAACGTCAAATAGTGGGTTGGCCACATACTTTAAACTACGTTGGACTAATTTAACGTCAAACAGTGGGTTGGTCAGCTATACTTTAAATTATGTTGAGCTAATGTAACGGCAAATAATGGGTTGGTCAGCTATACTTTAAACTATGTTGGGGTAATATAACGGCTTGACTTACATCTACTTTAAACTATGTTGGAGTAAATAACGACAAATAGTGGGTTGGTCACCTACGTTTTGAATTACGTTGGGGCAACGTACATTTCATCTTGTGTCCGAGATTACAAATTCCCAACGAAGCCAACATATGGCGTACCAATTTTGTTGTTAGGGTACATGTATATACAAATGGAAATACGTATACACACAAATATAGATAATTTCGGGAAAACAAGAGGGGAATGTTTTTTTAACATAGTAAAGGTAATAAGAATATATTACCTGCCTTTCAGCGGCAAAGTTGAAAGCAGATACGAAAATATAATCCATAACTAGTATTAGAAGCCCCAGACAAGAACAAATAGTACCAAATCTAGACATTTCACTTAAAAATTCATCATTTGTCATTGGTGGAGGTGCACTGAAAAAAAAAAGTCAAATATCCAATTAATGTCACAAATAAGTATTCCACAAACAAATTTTCCATTAATTTACAACTATGTATACACATGTCCAAAATTATTGTCGCATATCTATAATTGTTTTGTTGTGAAAATATAATTTGATAGTGACTAACCAGGATATTTCTAATACTGTTACTATGTGTATAATCGGTATTTGTGGTAAATTTCATAGGAAAAGAATTATGAATACGAAAATTAGAATGAGTAAAACAAAATGTTGCTAAATGAACGAGAAAGGTTGTTTTTCGTTATAATGTTCTTATTTACTGCTCTTTTAACATGAAATTGTCCACATACATGTTTTTGCTGATTATGTACATACTAACATTATAAGAAATACCGGGCGAAATCGTTATCAAATTATATTCCTAGAACAACATATTTATAGGCATGTGCAGTGGTCAAAGTGAGGTGGTATGCGGTGGTACCGCCTCTAGTTTTTCAGTTATGAAGGCATACCGCCTCTGGATTCTCAATGATCAGGACATACCATCACTGGAGAGTAAATACTAAATACCTTTAATAAATCCATTTTTATACACAGTAATTGACGAATGGCTTTGCACGTAAAAAGATTTTATTTCTTATGTAGAAATAATTTATAAGTTGACAACACGACATTTTTGTTATCTTTTTCCTACCTTTTGTTTTTAAAATGATGTCTTCAAAGAAGTTCATCTAGTTTATATTTTGATGTGCCATATTAAATTTTCTTTCTTATGTGTGTGACTTCTTGTCTTAATGGATATAAATGTCGAGTAGGGGTCCCGGAGTTTTCCGTTAATATAAAAAATCGGTTTTTGAGCATTTTCGTGTATAATTCTCTATAATACAACAAAAGGGGATATATTTTTTTTAAGAAAGTTGTTGGCAGGGAATCAAAGTCTCTCCATGTTCCCCCCTGTGACTACAAAGAAGCTCTCTAATGGTTTTCAGTCTGTGTGTAAGTAGAAATGCAATCTTTTAGGCAACATACCCTCATTGTATTTCAACATTTAGATAGCCGGTATGTCGAGTCCAAATCGTAATAAAACATACCGCCTCTGCCTTTTTTCCACTTCGAACACTGGGCATGCGACAATCATTTTGGTCATGACTGTACATTGTTGACTTGTAAATAATAGATAAAGATTCTAGTAAGCTGTAAATATAGCTTCAGACTCGTAAATAATCTTCTAGGATAGAGACTTTCATTCTTCTTTTAATTTGGTAGAAAATAGTAGATTTTTTATATGTAATGCTCAACGAGTATGCATCAAGGCTAAGAGAAACGGCGATGATGATAATAATTGAAAATGTAGAATGAAGAAAGTGCGAGGAAATGGGAAACCTTCGAGGACACCGACGCACACGGTGTTTCTCCACCACAAAGAATTATCAAATATGACTTGTGAAACACAAACGAGTACGGTGACAAATGATAAAACGAAATGTTCTTGACTAAATAATAATAATAATAATAATAATAATAATAATAATAATAATAATAATAATAATAATAATAATAATAATAATAATAATAATAATAATAATAATAATAATAATAATAATAATAATAATAATTATTATTATTATTATTATTATTATTATTATTATTATTATTATTATTATTATTATTATTATTTTATATAAGCTGACCAGACTTTCCGGGTTTATCGGGACACTCCCGGCCAACCGTTAACTGTCCTGGTGTTCTTAGAATATTTTTCTGGACAGCTAAATGTACCGGTCTTTAAAAATGGTTACTTAAGTTGAAAAACTTAAGTACTAGGCACTACACATTATTGACGACATCTTCAAAATAGTTTAGTTTGCTTTGTGTGTTCCTGGCGCTGGCACAAGTGCTTATGTGGAACTCATTTTTAATCTAATAAACATGTATTAGACCGAGACACCTTAATGTAGAAATATTAAAAGTAGTTTGAGAATATTTTCATCACTCCTGCCCAGACTTTCTTGATTACGTCATGCAAAACAAGGGACTCTCGGAGAATATTTATGGAAGCCGCGGTAGCTCAGTGATAGAGCGGTCAGCTGTACGTATAAGGTCTCTTGTTAGATCCTAGCTCGCGTCAAATAGGCTTTCTAGTGGAGGAACACCGTATGTGTAAGTTATTCTCTGGGAAACGGGAGGCTCCCGAGAAAACCCACGCTGTATTTTTCTTCTCACTTTCTTCATTTCACCATTTTATTCGTTATCATCATCATCATCACTGTCTTCCTTAGCCTTGGGCCATAAACATAGGACATTAAACTAAAAACAGAAGTATTCCTGAAGTATGTATATATATAAAGTGTAAGTCAAACTATATACCCTTTATTTGTCATTTATATTGTCAATGCTGATGTCGTATGGTGTACTTTAATTCATGTTACACTAATTAAATTGCTCTATTCTAAGGTGTTATGTTTTAAATAGCCTCTTGTATAGTAATGAATACAATTTTATGTTCTTAATAACATAAAATTGTATTCATTACTATAGCAATGTTTAGTGGATTAACAAATAACATGCTAAAATTAAAATCTAACTAAATGATATAAGGTATTCCGGTTTTCCCTTTAAGAATCTGGTCAGGTTGATAATGTAATATTTTATTAAGGTGGATCATTAGGTGTTCTCGGTATTATTCTAAACGCTGCTTGTATCGTGTGGAGTTGCCAGATAGTGTCAAGTGTTTACTTATGCCAGATGTTATCATGGAATTCTGCTTAGATACTTACTGGAGAAATTAATTTTCGACCCTTACCGGAATTCACAGCTAAGTTTCGCTTCTCAAACTGCAGCGCTACAATGCAGGAATTTCCTTATTATGACTACCAAAGTAAACGTACAAATTTGGCAACAATGCATTATGGCGTTCTGAGCAAATTTCTTTTCAAAATCTATTTCCTTAAATGTAAATTAATATTTAAACAAA
Organism: Thermobia domestica; assembly: GCF_964235325.1. NCBI lineage: Eukaryota > Metazoa > Arthropoda > Insecta > Zygentoma > Lepismatidae > Thermobia > Thermobia domestica. The sequence goes on from NC_137471.1 coordinate 10,999,430, forward strand.
ATGTGAAACATAAGACGAGAAACGGTCACACAATATATCTATTTCATAATAAGATTGTTACTATAGCATACTTTACACATACAAATAAACATTTCATAAAAATGAGTACCTCTAGTAAGATCTAACGGCAAGCACTATCTCGTGTGCTCATTGTAAAAAATCAAATATTTTCTTTTATTTGTTACCTTTTTCGATATCAGAAGACACAACCAAATGAATCAGTGTCCTGTGTTGTAGCTGAAACATAACTCTGTCTTATAATACAATATTTATAATATGCAACGTTTCATTACGCAGTAGTTAAGGCAATGAGCTACAATATGTAATGACCTCCGGATGGGGATCCACCTTAAAGTAGATTGTTTTAGACACTTGAACCGTTATTACAATAAGCACTTGTTAGATCGAAGGACAGTATTAAAACTGGAAAGGTGCCGCTTCGCATAAGAATCATGTTATCTATAAAAAACACGTGTATATTAATTAACATAGCGTTTGCCCATATTTACCCTATACGTCATGAAAGGGTGCAATCCACTAGCGTACAAAAAAGTGAAAGTGTGCGCTCATGGGATGTAAAATATGCCACGAGCATACAACATCCGATTGTGTGTTCTCGCATTTTGATTTTTGGCAAATATAAATAAGAGGATATGTTCTTTATGTTGCATAAAAAGCGGTATAAGGGATACTTATTATAACACAAGTAAGGCATTTACTTGATATTAAGTTAGAAGTCCATGTTCCAAATTTCATATCTGTAGAATTCAAGAATTCAAGTCTATGGACATTTTAATATAATAATTGCCACACCCATTCCCCCTATACTGTTGAATTTCCAAAAATTCTTCCATAATGGAAGCTTACGTCACAAATCCTATGCCCTTTTCAAATTTCAAATTTCAATAATTTAAGCGGTTTGGCCTGGGAACTTGCTCACTCAGAACTTCTTCGTTTATACCATAGATATTTCTACAACTTTAAATTATGTTTCTTTGATTATACTTGCGTACATTTGTGCTAGCTGTTTAATTTGAAAATTATTACCGTGAGTAATAACATAGCATACAACTTAATTTTTTTTAAATATCAGCAAACAATATGAAAACAAAGACTGAAACATAATATGTTAACCACAACTTTATTCTTTTCCAGTGCGAAATTGACAGAATTTGTGCCCAGGAAGCACAATGAACGGAACATCCATCGCCAAACATGTTAGTCTTGGTTTCATTGTGTCCTGTCCCTTACGTAAAATGAATTTTCATCTTCAATATGCATTATTGATTCTATTTGTCATTTGCATCGAAAGACTAAGGCATGGTGAATGCTGGGTCGCTGTGGGTCACGTCCTGTTGGCCCACGACCCACTGACTCACTCCATTTCTGAATGAAGCATAGGGGATAATGCAATATTTTGTCTTAATGGTGGTTGATGGCGCTTTTGTAATGACAGGCCAATCAATTAATGCAAAAAACTGTTTAATACAATGTTGTATCACCGCAATGAATTTTGTGCGCTCGTGGTAACTTATAGGCTATATTGCATGTCCCGAGCAGGGGCGGATCCATGACGGACTTCTGGGAGGGGCGGTGGGTTGTAATACTGCCACTTAGAGCTACTTTTAAGAGTTCCAAACTCTGGGATGGGTTTTGTTTATATATAAAATAAGAAAATATTTCCTCTTCTGGGGGGGGGGGCGATTGCCCCTCTGGATACGCCCCTGGTCCCAAGAGCATGCAGCCACTTGTTTGTGCTCCTTCGGCCTACGGCCTCATGAAATTCAGTCATGTAACTTGTTAATCGTTTGTAGAAGAATAATGAACTATTGTTAATGCAGTCAAACATCAGAATGTCAGCAGTAATGAAGAAGGTATATGAGCCTAACACGTGACCACAAATGTTGCAGTCGATACTGGTCGCCTGCACTAGGGTATAGGACAAAAATACGTTGGGACTAAGGTGCGCATTGGGAGTTACCTAACGGTGTCTTGATGTTTCTCAAACAAAGCCTTACAGATTTGGCTGTATGTATTAGGGCAGTCATCTTACAATCTGTGGCCAAAAGATATGGGCATTGTTTTCGTGTTATTATAGATGTTACTACTGGTTGACGGTCAGTTCAGTGAACCCAGAAGTACGTCTAGCATCGTTCGCGAAGGTCTGTGGTTGTTCAGATTTGTAGCTTGTGAGTACGCGTTGGGGAAGTGAGATGTACTGCAGCCACACCATTACGGGTGAAAAGGAACAAACAAGGAAACGCATAAACAGATTTTGCTTCAAACTTAGGAAAACACCAACGGAATGTGAGATCCACAGTGTTTGGAAACAGTACTTTATTGAAAAAGTGTGTGTATTAGTGACACAAGCGATTCTGTGAAGCTCTAAATAGCGTGAAAATCGTGCAACTCGTGACGTCACCATTGATGGTCTGAATGTTAGTGGAGGCCACAGGAGTATCATATGGAACTGCTTATACAACTGTAACCGAAAAGGTTGAGTTAGCGTAAAATGTGTGCGAGCTAAGTGTCTCACGCCATGTCTTCTGTTGAGAAATAAGAGAAGATAGAGTCGTGCGGAGACTTTGTCGCCAAGGTAAACAATGACCTACCTTTCCTGAATGAATCGTTACGGGCAATGAGTCGAGGTGTCTGAAGTAAGATCCAGAATTGAAAAAGTTCGCATGGAGTGGCGCTGCCCAGGGACACCGAAATCCAGAAAGGTTAGATGCGAGAAGTCACGTATCGAGGCAAAGCTGATTAACTTTTTTGATCCTGGAGGAATCATTCATAAAAAAAGCCACGTCACGCCATTGAATGCGACATCCAAGGTGAATAACTTGGATCATCTTCTGAAAAGAATCAGACGTATGTACCACAGTCCGTTGAAAATAGATCCTGGTATCTGCTACATGATAATGCGCGCTCACATACTCTCATAACTGTAGAGCATTTCAATCACTCCTATTCACCAGATATGACTCCTTCTGATTACTTCCTTCTCTATCGTTTGAAGGAACACTTAAAAGGACAACGGTTTTCGGACATTGTCGACATCTAATGCAATGTGAATGCTGAATTCAAGCGCATCGCAAAGGTTGCTCCCGCAGTATGCAAAATCTTTACACATGTTATTATAAGTGCATAACAGGTGAAGCGATTATTTTGAAGGACGATAAGCTGTATTCACGCATATATGTACCACCCTTCCTGCAAATAAATAATTCACCTATTTATTGATAAGGGGTCATATACAGTGGCGGATCTAAGCCGGCGCCGGGGGGCCTAAGCTGCTCAGTTGGTTTGAGTAACAAGAACAATTGAAGCAATTATTTATATATTTTTGAAAGTTTATAGTAAACTCATGATATACCTATCATAGTCAGGGTTCTTGCTGCCCCCGCCCCCAAGTTTTTACCTTCTAGTTCCACCACTACTCATAAGCTACGAAACAATTTTTCCAACCCAAAGTACAACTACAATTCACAATACCGAGGATTTTAAACTTATATAAAATTTACTCACTCTGTAGTTTCCGAGTCGTTTCCTCCAGATAATCTAGTCATATTCCTGACTAGACCAAGCTGATAGTTTACAAATACATCCGTTAGTTGACCAAAAAATACCATAAATGTTGGCATGGACATTCCTGTACATATGGCCGCCAATGTCCCTATTGCTATGAACAACTTATCCAGACAAGTGGAGAATCTGAACTGAAAAAAAAAAGGAACAAATTATTTGAAATATTATTATGATTTTGCAACAGTGAATAATATATATATATATATATATATATATATATATATATATATATATATATATATATATATATATATATATATATATATATAGTGCATTTTTACTTTCGAGCGACGAAAGGAGAGAATAAAGATTGGTGCTCGTGGAAAAAAAAATCGAATTTAAGATTTTGCGGATTTATGTGTTTCATAATCCATAGATACAGAAAATGTGATTTTTGACATTCTCCCATCTGTTCGTTCTTTTTGTCCTTGTGTACTCACCTAGAGGCCATACCGTTTAACGTCTCAACTAAATTTTAAAGTTTTTATGTGATCCTCCAGTTTTTTTTTTTTTTTTTTTTTTTTTTTTTTTTAATTCTTCCTACCCCTAAAAATAAGACTATCCTTTCGGGAAGTAATACTCCCGGAAGTATCTTTTGCGTGCTACCCTGTTACACAGGTGAAAAGGAAAATACTGCGGAAAGCGTAAAGAATGAAAAAAAAAATTGAAAAGACGGTAACAAAGGACAAAAATGTAAATAAAGTAGAGAAAAGTCAAAAACGACAAAGTAGTTTTCAGGCAAAGAGAAGGGGTAACATATATATTGTAGGCGATAGCCATGCAAGAAGTATAGCCAGCATTATTCAAGAACAGAAAGTGAACATGCAGGCTAGTGGTTTCGTTAAACCAGGTGCAGGTTTAGGTGAGGTAGTTAGCTGTTTGGCACAAAAATGTGAACAAATGTCAAAGTGTGATACGGTAGTAATAATTGGGGGGATCAAATGATGTGGCAAAAAACGAAGCTGACAACGTGGTTAGGAATTTGAAAAACATCTTGCCAAAACTTACACAAACAAATGTAATTGTAGGCCTATTTACTCTGCCTCATCGGCATGACTTAATCGGTATATCAATTGTAAACAAGGAAGTTGAAACAGCAAATGCAAAAATGATTAAATTGTGCAGAAGGTTCAAAAATGTAAAGGTAATAGACATAAGTATGTATCCTAGACAATACCATACCGTACATGGTTTGCATCTAAACGGTAAGGGGAAACAATGCATGGCTGATAAAATGTGTGTATTAGTGGAGCAATCGGAAACCTATAATGATACTGGTGTTATAGCTTTACCATTTAACAACAGTCTCAAAAGTAAGACCACCGTTGCTGTCAGCTCTGATGTAAACAGTACTAATGCATATAAACAAAGGGAATTAGACAGGATCTGCCTCGTTCAAAAAATACACGCAGATACTGAGAGTACTGTGGAAAATCTTGAAAAAGCAGATAATGTAAGTTCACCTAGTCCAACTCAGCGAAAATCAAATAGAATAAGAAAGGTTCCTACAAAGTATGATGATAGTAGTTTTTTAATGCAAGTCCCAATAATAATTCCAAGCACTTAGCCAATAGAGGTAACAGTGACTACAATGTAATAAATGTATATTACCAGAACGTGCAAGGTCTAGCTAGCACGGAGCAAGGTAAACCTCAACATAATTCTATACAAGAGTGCACGAAAAACAATAGAAAATTGTTTACAGAGTCATATAATGGTACAGCAAAAGAAATTGAGCTAATAGATAATAATGAAGTTGGTCGAATTAAACAATCTAACTTAACTAGACTTCTTAATGTTAGAAACATAAATGATATAATTTTAGCACAAAGTAACTCTGGTCTGTTTTCAAACATGAAAGGTGTTATAAATTGTGACTTTGAAAATATCTTGCTGTTCCACATTAACGTACAATCAATAAGAAACAAATTAATTGAAATTGAAATTTTTCTTGACTCATTTCCGTGCCATATTCTTTGCGTTAATGAACACTGGCTTAGAAATGAAGAAATATTTCTATACGTACCTAAAAAGTATATCATGGCAGCAAGCTATTATAGAAGTAGAATTACCCATGGCGGAGTAGCAATTTATTTAAGAGATGGCTTCACCATTGACTATATTGTTATTAACGTAGATAATTTCTGTTATGAGGGGGAATTTGAAGTAGTTGCAATTTTATTTCCTAGCGTGAAAACAATTGTGGTATCAATTTATCGAAACCAGATACGGATGTCAATATCTTTCTTGCACGCTGGGAAGACCTTACTAACTACTTAAGTAAGCATGATAAATATAAAATATTATATTTGGGGGATGTAAATATCAATGTTTTAGTTGATACTCCTACCAAGAATTATTTTTCTGGTATACTTAGATCATATAACTTTTATTTTCTAAATGATCAGCCAACAAGAAATGAAGCTTGTTTAGATAACATTATTACAAATGTATATAGAAATGATTTATCGTGTGGTGTAGTACAGTGCTCATTGTCAGATCACGATGGCCTATGGGTGTTATACCCCTTTGTCAAACACAATAATACTAGGGTGGTGACCAAGAGTTTTCGAGTACTTAGTTTACATAAATTAATAGAAATTGACTGGCAGCAAATATTCTTCAGATGTAAAAATGTAGTAGAAGCGTGTGCATTTTTTATGTATAATTTAACACGATGCCTAAACGAATGTTGTCCAAGAAAATTTAAATGCTATAACTTATCTACAAACACATTACAGTAAAATGTTAGTAACTGGTACACTCCACAACTAGCAGAGTTTCGTAAGGTTGTCATTGCTTGGTAGAATAGGGCTAAATCGGGCTGTCCTGTTCGAAAAGAAAAATACATTAGAGCTAAAAGACGCTACAGAAAGGAAATAAGTGCGGCAAAAATTAAAGCAAACGACAATTTTATTGTAAACCATACAAATAAATGTAAAGCAGGGTGAACAATTATAAACAGGGAAATAGGGATACGAAAAGAAAATGATTCAATATCAATATGCCCTGACACTTTTAATGAATTCTTTGTAAGTAGTGCTAAGTATGTAAATGGTAATACAAGCAATATCTCTAAGTCCGCAGAAAACGGTGTTATAGACTTTAAGAGTATTCTAAGTTCATGTAGTAATCAAACTAATAACTTGACATTTAAATGAACAAACGTAACACCTGAAGCAATTTTGTCAGTGGTTCGTAAGTTTAAGACATCTGGTAGCGAGGATTATTATGGGTTTACTAATAGTACAATTAAAAACATTATAGACGTAATAGTGGAACCCCTTACACACTTAATTAATTGGATACTAGTAGAAGGAGTGTTCCCAGATTGTCTTAAGATTGCGGTTACTATTCCCATACATAGAAAAGGGGACAAGAACTGTCCCAGCAACTATAGACCAATATCTCTCGTACCAATTGTATCAAAAATTATTGATCATTGCATGAAAGAACAATTAAAATTCTGTACTTTGAAAATAACAATCTCATTAAGTGTGCACAATATGGGTTTCGGAAAGGTATGCCCACAATTAAAGCTGTTGAAAAAGTTGTATCTGAGATAATTTATGCCTTTGAAAACAGTTAATTCTCTTGCGCAACATTATTAGATTTAAGTAAGGCTTTTGATACTGTTTCACATGAAATATTGATTCAGAAATTACAGTATTATGGGATCAGAGGAACTGAGCTCTTATTGATCAGGTCTTATCTAGAAAGTAGAAAACAAGTTGTGTGTGTACAAAATAAACAGTCAAACGTACTTGAAATATTAGCAGGAGTGCCACAGGGAAGTGTCATTAGACCTTTTCTACTTCTGGTATATATTAACACATCTGGTATTCTATTTCTAGTATGATTTCTATTCTATTTCTGGTATGATTTACCTGACTAATTCTTAGAAGCCACTTATGTATGCCGATGACATTACATTTATAACGAAAGATAATAATATCAACGCAATACACACGAAAAATAATAAAGCAATAGATAAATATACTGTTTGGCTGTTCCACAATAAATTACATTTGAATCATAGTAAAACAAAGAAGTTATACTTTCATCTCAGCAGCTCCACAACTGATACAAAAGAATGCTCCTCAGTTAATCTACGAGGGGGGACCCAAAAAAACGGGAATTGTGCTGCAGTGGGGAGGGAGAGTGGGGGAACCCATTGTTGTACCAATTGTCCGTTACGACCACGTCACCTGCGTCAGTGTGCGAAGTTGTGTCGCTGTGAGTGCATCGGTTCGCTCTTGAGAGTTTGTTTAGTAAACCAACTTTTTCCAGTTCGGCGAAAACGTGATGGCAGATTATCGAGGCGGCTGTGAAATTTGGTTTCCTGTTGGGGAAATCGGCCGCGGAAACTACTGTAATGCTGAAGACTGCTTATGGGGATACTGCCCTAAGTAAAACCAGAGTATACGAGTGGTTTGCACGTTTTAAAAATGGAGAACTGTCAATTGAAAACCAACCCCGTTTAGAACGCTCCTCAACGGCAAGAACTGACGAAAACGTCGAAAAAATCAATGCCCTCGTTCGTGAAGACCGTCGCCGAACCATTAATCAACTCTGTGAGATGTCTGAAATATCGTGGAGTTCAATTCAGAGGATTTTATCAGAAGATTTACACTGAAAAGGGTTGCAGCCAAATTTGTCCCTCGCCTTCTCACGGACGAGCAAAAGGAGCGTCGACTTGAGGCATGTGTTGAACTTCAAAATCAGCTCAAAGAAGACCCTGACTTTTTTGCCAAGGTGATTACTGATGATGAATCGTGGTGCTATGGCTATGACCCCGAATCAAAGCAGCAATCAAGCCAGTGGAGGAGGTTTTGCCACTGTGGAGGAGGTAAAACAAAAATCGCTGGAGGTCATAAAGAAGATCCCGATAAGTGATTTTCAAAACTGTTTTGAACAATGGAAGGATCGTTTGCAGAAATCCGTTGCGGTCCATGGACAATACTTTGAAGGTGATGAAAATTTGGTGTAAAAATATTGAGAAATAAAGAAGTTACGACGAATTTCCCGTTTTTTTTGGGTCCCCCCTCGTATTAGGGATATACTTAGATACGAAATTAAACTGGAATGTGCATACTATGCAACTTTGTAAAAAATTATCAAGGGCAGTATATGTGTTACGTAAATTAAAAATATCTGTAAGTAAAAGTCTATTAATCACTGCATATTATGCTTTCTTTCACTCTCATCTGTCGTATGGCATACTATTATGGGGTAATTCTTCTGGGGCACAAACAGTATTTAAGTGGCAGAAAAGAGCGATAAGAACGATAACAGGAATTCCAGAGAGAGAATCTTGTAGAGATTTTTTTAAAAGAATTTTGAAATAATGACCATCCCGTCCTTGTACATATTATCGTGCCTTATGTATATCAAAGAAAACTGTACAATTTATGTTACTCGAAGTAGTGTTCACTCACACAATACAAGGCGCAAAAATGAAATAAATATTCCCCATGTGCGGCTGTGCAAAACTCAAAATAATTATAAATATATATGGATGAAATTGTATAATCTATTGCCACATAGAGTGAGAGAAATGGAGATTAAACATTTTAAATGTTTTTGTAAAAAATAGCTCTTAGAAAAGTGTATATATAGTATTTCAGAATTTCAGGAAGAAATTTCAGGAAGAAATTAATATAGTATGGTATTCTTATTTGTCGAACGTTACATCTACATTTGTTCGTTTGTCTGCCTGTACCACACAGACTACAGGGTACAACTTTCGGGCTTTTAAGTTTAAATTTTCAGACACTCAAAATTTCCTGTATAGATTTTGGCGGCATACCAACATAAAATTTCAAAATGGCGGCCATTTTTTTCAAAATAGTTGGTATTTACGCTACAAAGTGCAATTTTCGGTCTCTTAAGTTTAAATTTTCCGAGTAGAAGCATCAGACACTTTAAATCAGCCATATATATTTTTGGAGGCAATCCAAATTAAAATTTCAAAATGGCGGCCATTTTTCAAAATATCGGGTATCCACTTTACAGGGTACAATTTTCGAATTTTGAAGTTGAAATATTGAAGGTAGAAGCACGAGACATTCTTAATTTGCTATATAGATTTTCTCGGCTATCTAATGTAAAATTTCAAAATGGAGGCCATTTTTTTCTAAAACAGCAGTGAGTAGAAAATTGTTGCAAGTTGAGACAATGACAATCTTGAAATATAAATCACATTTTAATATTTTTACCCCAAAGACATTGAAATATTAAAAAAAAACAAAAATACCCGAAAAATGGACCCAGGTGGGTTTTTTTTTTCAAAAATACCCGGGATTTTTCAAACCCTGGCAAGACTCTTGCGTAAAGATGTGGGTCGGGTAAATACCCAGTGGGTAGGTAAATAAAAAATGGGTATTTACCCGGGTATTTACCCGTTTTGTATTTACCTACCCAAAAAATGGGTATTTTACGAAAGTTCAATTGTTATGCAGTTTTAAGAATTGTTAACCGTACCGGTGACGTTTTTCTGTATTTTGGGGTCTCTCGAGCGTGAAGTCTCATTCGTTCACTATGTATATGCAAACAATAACCAATTGACCCCGTTCAGGCGCACCAGCGTTACAATTTTGGACATTATATGTTATTCTAGGTTAAAGCGATATCTAAAAACCTATTTTTCAAAATAATTTTTCTCAAAGAGCTTCATACGTAAAGAGATCAAAATATTGAATCGAATGTTTTGAATGAGGGAAATGGTGGGGGTGAGTTGTTAAATTTTTCAGACGAAGCCCTCGTGTACACCTATACTAACATCAAAGTTTGATCGACGTCGATCAAGCCAATCTTGAGAAATAATGCACACCACATTTCCGAGTTTACGTCATCGCTCACGAACAAATCAGATTGAGAATCAGAATTAGAGTTGAAACTTGAGGGATTAATGTCTCCTCGGGGTACCTACATTACCACACACTTGTCATCTCAAGATTGATCTGGGGCTATTTTAGTATACTTATCCGTCTATGCCCTTTCTTCACCAAGGTGTGAACGGCTTTTAAACTTGGACTAGACTTAAAAAAATAACAAATCGTAGTATGACTTCAAGCCTTAGGTTGTCCAAACATAGAAATCGTACATAAACCCTCTTTGTTGAATCTTTGGGAGACAGCCACAGTTTTAAATGTAAAGTCTGCAATACGCCATCAATTTTCAAGAAGCCTATCAAGTTATTGTGTATTTTCATTTCAGAACAGATGTTTTGAGAGTCCTTCAATTCAACAATTTTTCCTGAAACGTGCAATTTTTAAATTTTAAATCTCTCAGAAATGTTTCACAGAAAACAACTCAGACACCCGACACATAAATAAAAGATAAACGAAAGCTGAATCATGTATCTAAAGCATTACATATCAGAGGCTATAACTAGCTGAATAAAGACAACCAAAATTATCAAAATCTTTCCGAGTCGAACATTATGGACTTTAAGTTAATCATGAAAAAAGTGTGCCCTATACTAGTTTCGAACTTAAAAGGACACTTTAGAGTAGTTTTATCATGAAAGGAGAAAATGAGTTCGATATCTTTGATGTAGTTGCATCTATTATATGAACATATGCTGGAGTAAACAACATTACATCAATTTCCATCAAATGTACAGGCTTTCCTTAACTTTTTATGGCTTCTTAGATTCAACGTTACTATTTAGGATTTTTGATAAAATCTTAATATTGACGTTTCTTAAAACAAATACCGACGTATAGAACGTTAACGAAGGCTTACAGGAAGTGTTAAACGAAAGTTTTGCCAACGCGATCTCGTTAGTGGGTGTCCCCTGTCACTTCTTGGTCACCCTTTGTGGATTGAATTTTTAAAAGAAAATTCGTCCTTCGTATGCTCTCCCATCACTGTATCGCCTGGTTGCAAGTTACTTGGATGCTCAATACAGTGAAATGCAAGGAGAAGCTAAAATGAGGTTAGAGGAATTCTCCAAATCTACATTTACAGTGTGACGGTTGGAGTAACTTGAGAAATGAATCTATCATTTATTTCGTCATTTTAAAGTTTTAACCTGCTTTTGTTGATTTCGCGTTGTCGAAAGATGCAAATTACTTATCTGAAGAGATCATGAATGTTCTGTAAGCAATATAACCCTGAAAAAATTTTAGTAATCATAGGAGACAACGCGTATAACAGACATGAGAACAGCTTTTATATTAGTAAAACAGAAGTATTGTAATATTGTATCTTTGGGTTGTCTTGCTCATTTCCATTTCCTTTGTTCTGACATCCTCGGATGTCCATCGGTAAAGACATTACTGGGAAGTGTAAGTGATGTTGTTAATACAAACATAAACATCACTTGCAAGCACTATTTACACAAAACTCAAGGGAAAAGGATTACAATTTCGTTAAATTTGCCTAGGAAAACAAGATGGGGAAGCCATTTACACTGCCTCCAAAGTTTTCTTGTCGATAAAACTAGGCTTCAGACGCTCGCTGTGAGTGAGGAATTGTCATTACTTTCAGAAATCAAGAAAAGACTTCTTGATGATGTACTCTGGGTTTGTATTGAAAAACTTGCAGCCAGTTTGAAACCTATAGTGGATTTGATTAATTGCTTCGAGTGAAATAAGCCTTATATAGACATTGTGCACTCAAAATTCCAGAGAATTCATCAAACTCTGACAGAACAGCTACCATCGTCAATCCTTTCAAAAACAGACGAGCAATCAATAATGGAAAAATTTAAAGAATGAAGTGAATTCGGCTTGGGTCCAATTCATCTGGCTGCAGATCCCCTCAGTTCAACTTTTCAGGGCTTCAAATTGACAGCTGAATAATTGTTTGATGACGTAAACTTCATTTGTGAAGTTGGAAAACAAATGGGATTGAATTCTGTTTTACTGAAAGCACATTTGACTGACTATAGGGACAAGGAAGAAATATGGGCAAGCAAGTTTTTGTGGGACGGAATGGAACAAATGAGCTCACTGCTTTGTTGGAGAGGGTTTTGAGGCATCACTGAATTAGCTGATGTCGTCATTCGAATCCTTAGTACTCCGGTTACATCTGCTGCCACAGAAAGAACTCTCTCTACATTTACTTGGACCATAGTAAAACAATAAATTGTTTACCATCGGAGAGGGCAGGAAAACTAAAATATTTTTCATATAACTGGAAGCTTTTAAATAAGAAGTTACCTGAAGTTTCACAGATGCAACACTCAGAACCAGAGTCTACAACGAAGAAGTCACCAGCTGTTGGCATGGAACAGAACAAAATACCAGAGGCATTGAAAAAGGATACAGAAGAAATGAATGACAGAAGAAAATAAAGAAACGAGTGATAGTAATGTTGATACTGAAGAAACGTATGATGATTCCGACTCTGATCTTACGGTTGATACTGAGTAGAACAGTAAAATTTTTGATCGTTTTATTTATAATGCTCCAAATATGGTAGTGGTTAATTGCTGTTCTATATTGAATGATTTAAGGTATAAATATTACCTTCATTTAGTTACTATACAACTTAACGGTTTTATCACATTAATATTTTAAATACGCTATTCAAATAAATACTTTCACAAAGCATTATTGTTATTGTTAAACTCCCTTTAGTGAACACTTCTAAAAATCAGAAATTAGTTACTTAAGTGTTTTACGAAGTGTTATTTCTCATTTTATGGATCATTTTCTTTGAACGGCATATTTACTAAATAATTTGATCGAACAATTTATTAAATTCAGTTACTTTGATTATTCTGCAACTTCTGTAATCATATAATTACTTCTATAGAATGGCAAATTAGTAAATGTGCAATTTATTTAGTTTCTAGATATTTTCTAGGTTATTACTAAAGTCGAGTTTCTTTACTTTAATATAACTATATCAACAACTTAGATGTTACAGTATAATTTCTTAATCAGATTTAATTTGTTAATTCAGTAAACAAGGACTAAAATATAAGAAACTTATTGGCCCATTTTTTTAGTTTTTATTTTATTTTTTATTTTTATTTTTATTTTATTTTATTATTATTATTATTTTTTTTTTTGCATAATTGACAATTCAGTACATCTCATTGCGTAATAGATAAAATACCAAAAATAATATTTTACGTGAAGAAAGTAACCAGCTGTATTTGGAATATCAGTTCAGTTTTTTTGAATTATTAAAAAAGTTGTTTTTCTTCAGTACCGGTACTATTCACATTTTTTAAGGTAATGTAAACTTTAGATCCTTAAAATAGGAAAGTAATTATTGATAATTCATTTTCTGCAATTGATGAATTTGGTAAACCTAAAGAAAAAGTAGTTGTTCAATTATAGAGATCCCACTGTTACTTAAATAGTTTAATTAGTGTGATCATCGGTGATTTGAAAAACTGGTGAAGGTATTGGAAATAAAAGATGTGCTAGATTGAGAAAAATGGAGAAAGCAATTTCATCAAACGCGAACCTAAGGAAGAACTTAAATTTCGCGTCATTAATACCAGGAGCTTCTGGCAGACAGAATACTTAATAATAATGTATGGTTAGTTTGGTGACAACTGACTATACTTTGTTTGGTCATCGTCATGTTCTGTCATAAATTTTATATTTTCATGTTGGTTTGGTCCACTATCTAATTCTATACTGTGCAACTGATTGGACGCCTCTAGGGCACACTAAGGTAAGAATTTACGGGGTAAATGGACAATTATTTTCCGTTAAGGATAATAGAAGGAAATTTAGTGTAAGTAGAAAGAAAAATAATGGGGAGTAGCTAGGAAATCCGTACTGTGTTACTTAATAAATATCAAATTCATTCTTTGATTGCTGGAAAAAATATTAATTTAGTGGTTATTTAGTACTCCTGTTGCAGGTGATACAAATGACCATTATATTTTTCATTGACAACCATAAAGTTCATTTATTGGTAATTGACACATAAAATACCCACTAAAATACCCATTTTGGGTAAATACCCGGGTATTTACCCTGGGTATTTACCCGCTGAAATAAATACCCAGGTATTTTACATCCCTACTCTTGCGCAAGAGTCTTGGTCTTGGTCTTGCAGGTATGGTCTTGGTCTTGTATGCAAGACTCTACCGCTCATCACTAATCTCAAGGGGTAGTTTACTCTTGGGGGTAAGGATTCTTTTGACAAACTTGTGAAATGCCATTCATGTGATTTTGTTATTCTATAGACAAATTTTCAAGAATAACCCTAGAACTTTTCACACTTTTGGACCACCCTGTACATGATATTAGATATTGACAAACATAATTGAGAAATATTTTTCCTTGTAACTCTTCTAGATATTAAAATGAAACCTGGCACAAGAAACGTAGATAGTAGTATTTTGCAAGGTAGATTACATTAGGGTATCTGTAGTGCAGGTCGCTTCAAGGGGGCACCAAATCTCAAAAAAGGATTTTTTTGGGGGGAGAGCATCTTTCACCCCAAATTTCCCATCTTTCGTGCATCATGCACATATGTGCACGATACCATTTGAAAGGTTGTTTTATTCTGAAGAGAATGATGTATCAACCATGATACTCGGATGAATAGCACTGAAGTAGTAATTATTTAACTGAAAGTCAATATTTTCCTCAAAAAAATGCATGAATCTAAATGGGTTAATTGGATATTTTTTTAATATTTTCCTCAAAAATGCATGAATCTAAATGGATTAATTGGATTTTTTAAAATATAAAAAGTGTTTGTTTTTCATTTGGAAGAAATGAAATGTAGGATTTTTCCCTTTAAATTTCACTTCCAGTTGGCAATTTGCTTTCTTATATTTTACGATTATAGGACATGTATAACATGCAATAATCGTGCAGGATCACATATTCCATCAGATATGCAAAAAGAATTATAGAAGTTTCTCGATCTCCTTTTTAATACAACTTTTTTTTTTTTTTTTTTTTTGTGCGTGTAATTACTCAGGTGTAGTGTTGAGAAAGTAGAGGTATGTCTTTAATAATTTCCTTTTGTAAAAGATAAACAAAAAAAAGTCTGATTCGTGCTTTTGTAATTAACGTAAGAGAAGCTTCGGTTTCCTTTTTAATTCAACTCTTTCTCGTTTGTGTGTGTTTAATTATCCAAATGTAGTGTTGAGAAATCCATTTTTTTAAAGTGAAGGATTTTCGATTTGTAATTAACTACCACATGGAGAAAGACATTCTATTGTTTTTTCATACTAATATGCCAGTATGTACTACAAGAACAAAGGGAGGTAATCGCGTTGCCTCTTGTTCCAGATAATAGTTGAACACCATTACAGCGAGTTTGATCGAGCGTGAACTAAATTCGTTATGAATGATTCCCAAACATTATATATTTATATATTTAATGGGGTTCTGTTCTGGAGACCTCATTTTAATAAATGTATATTTAAAGTCAATCCCGAAACTAGGGCTGTACTGAGAAATAATGGTAAGTAGGACAGCTGAGGATACTTTAGTGTCCCTGGGTCTCTGTCCATAGGCTATAGTCCTGCTAGGGGTCATGGCAAGGAATGCATAGGATCACTCCCTCTAAATTTTGGCTAGGGTACCTTGGCCCACCCCTAAATTTTGGGAGGGTGCCTGGACTATCCCTCTTAATTTTGGAAATTGCCAAATTTAAAAATTTGGTATGGTAGCATAGGACCAAGGTATGTACGTCTATAAGATTGAGTGGTTCATCTCGTGCTCTTTCATGGCTACAAAATTGCCAAAAATTCAAATTTTGGAGGTTTTAATCTAATTTGTCCTCTTGGTGAGATCTTATTACCTTATATGGTTACATGGGTGTGTACAGGGGTTTATTCCGTTTCTTATGATATTGGTACCTTGAATCATCCCTAATTTTTAAGAGGGGTACCTTGGCCCATCCCTATTAAATTTAGGAAAGTCCCAAATCTAAAAAATTGGTACGAAAGCATAGGACCAGGGTATGTACCTATGTAGTTTTGTGTAGTTCTTTCTCTTTCATGGGTAAAAAAAAAATGCCAAAAATTCACATTTCGGAGATTTTTGACGCAATTTACCTTCTTTAAAGAGAACTTATTACCTTATATGGTTATAAGCAGGAGTAAAAGTGAAGAGGAACGCGGAGAGACGCCGTTCCTCACTTTCTAAAAAGTCACAATGGACAAAGGTGGGCACGGTGGACAGCATGCCGTCATGCGTCCCCCTACCTATCTTTTCAGATCCACTTTTATCCCTGGTTATAAGAGTGTGTACAGGGGTCCATTCCCTTCCATAATATGTGGGTACTTCGTTTCAACCCTTTGAAAAATTCAGAGGAGTGCCTAGGACCACACCTTCAATTTGGGAATTGTCAAAAAAAAAATATTAAATTTCTCTTAGACCTTACCACTGTAAATGTTAGTGGTCCATCTTGTTCCCTTTTATGGGTATAAAATTGTCAAATATTAATATTGTCACTTGTTTGCCACGAGGTCGGTTATTGATCTAATTTATTCCCCTTGATGAGTCTTTATTACATTATATAATTATGTGAGCGAGTATGGGGTTCATTCTCTTTAATAAGATCTGGGTACATTGTGTAATTGTAAATTTTGGGAGGGAGCACCTAGGATCACTCTTTATATTTGGGAAGGATCAAAAACCCATGATAAATGTTCTCTAGGACCCACTCTAAGTTTCGATTTGTCCTGTTTATTTTCTTTCTATGGGTAAAAATTACCAAAACGCAATCATGTTATATTACGTGGTGGATTATTGACCTTATTACTTTATAAGTGTGAAGATTGGAATCCAAGATATGGGTACATTGATATATCCTCGTCCGAAACTTCGGGAGGAGTACCTACTATCGCTCCTGTAAAAATAATGGAAATTGTGAAAAAAGATCAATAGTTAGTAAGTGTTCTCTAGGAAAATTTATTATTTGTTACGTCAGAATTTTGAATGTTGTATTACAAGGTTCATAACATTTAAACAAAAATTTTGTTTTCAATGAATGAATACATTTTCAACAATTTTTAGACAAATTTTTTTCAAACAAATTTCAAAACGAAAACTTCTCAAATCAAAATTTTTAAAACTAAAAAAATCAAAATCAAAATTTCAAACTAAACATTTCCAAATCAAAAGTTTTTCAAACAAAAAAGTCAAAGCAAAATTTTCAAATGGAAAATTTCACATTCAAAATTTTAACCAAAATCTTTTCTAACAAAATTTTCAAATTAGAAAGTTTTCTCAATTATGGCAGTATTCTTTTTTCTTTTTAGCAAGAATATAAAAATTTGAAGAAAAATGTATCAAAACAATGCTTATTGGAACTGTTTAAAGTCTGTTAAATCTGAATACCTTTGTAAAAATTTGTGACAGATACCGACATTACAGCTGAAGAATTTCTATTTCGATGTTGATGTAGTGGACTGAATTTTTCGCCCTTATATCCTAAATAAATATCAACCATTTATAGTCGAAGTTAGTGAAATGGCAGGGTAAAATGTACCAATAGATTTTCACGTATAAGGGTGAATTTAAATCAGCGGCGTGCCGTCAAGGGGACTAGGGGACTAGGCTAGTCCCCTGGCATTTTAATTAAAGCATTTTGTGATAAATATATACCAAAGAAAACGAAAACATTGTATTTCTCTATTTTCGTAAAATAACACTAGTTCAATTGTTCTGACAACTTTAGTCAGCGCACGTGTGCTGGATGCGACAGCGAGGTGGAGATCGGAAACGCTGGGGTTTTAATCGGCTTTTCTCGGGAAAGGGAACAAGGTCCAGCCAGCTAGTCCTCATATTATGTTGTCTAATCTCTAAGCACGGGCGTTCTGTCGTAAGCGAATTTAATGCTCGTTTGCTTTCTACAGTAAATACTTTTAACGCAATTAAATTTACAGTATTAATCTTGACACTTTAAGAGATCTAGTGAAGTGTGAACTTTTTAGATTATCAATATATTTTGCAAATGACTCGAAGAATAAAGTATGGAAGGGGACTCGTCTGAGAAATCGAGTCCCTTGCAGCAAAGCGATGGCGCAAGCAGTGATATTACTTCAATTGGTACAGGAGACAGTAGGGGTGGGGATCGGCCATTTCAGTGTTGTATTCTGGACCAATTATTCATGATATCATTTGGATTCTTTAATTTTCAAGAAAAGCAACAAATAATAACCAGTGGTAGAACAACTTTAAGCATTTCCATTCAGACAAAAATGAAAGATTATATACATAATATCAAAACGGATTATTTTGCTTCTTCAAAAAAGTTAACTGTATGTAAGACAAGAAACAAACTGTATTGCTAGCCTTGTATTCTGTTCCACATAGAAAAAGGACGTGTGGAATAATGATGGCTTTTGTGACATGAACAATTTTCACAAACCCAAGTTGCGCCACGAAAAGTGTTATTCACACCTGTCCACAATAACTAAATTAAAAACTTTCGGGAAACCAGAATTGATTTTCAATTGAGCGAGCAATGCAGAAGTTGATTCAAACCGAGAACTAATGAACCGATTGATTTATGCCTCTTGTTTTATGGCTAAACAAGAGCTATCATTTAGAGGTCATAACGAACAGGAAGATTCTGTCAATTAGGGAAACTATATTGAAATAATTCATTTACTTTTTAAGTAAGATACTAAACGAACTTGCAGGGGCGCCCGAAGAAAATGTTCTAGGGAGGGGCCCATCTCCATGGATGCTATGTTGCGTCTGGTATTTCTGGTATTTAATATACGTGGTTTGCTATATTACGTATACATTTTCGTGAGCCAGAGGAAGGCCCATGTTGACTTGTCATCTTCACAGCACAGGCGTATTTAAAGAAACATCAAACAGAATTCAGAATTATATTATTAAATGTGTTGGTGATGTAATTCCTGATAAAATTAAGTCAGAAATAAACAGTACACTTTTTACAGCAATAATGTTGGACAAAACTACGGACATTGGAAAGATCTCTCAACATTCAATCGGTACGTGAAAGACGGCAATATTCATGAAAGATTTATTTGTTTTGCGGATGTTACTAGTGATTGCACTGCGACTGCTCTAAGTGCAGGGGCGAATCCAGGTGGGTGAGCAGGGCGATCGCCCCCGCAGAAGAGGAAACTTTCTTATATATATATATATATATATATATATATATATATATATATATATATATATATATATATATATATATATAACCCATCTTAAAGTTTGGAGCTCTTAAAAGTAGCAGTATAACAACCCATCGCTCCCTCCCAGAAGTCGGTTCTGGATCCGCCCCTGTCTAAGTCAGCATGCTTTCCAAGTCCTCTCTCACTTTAATTGTAAGCAAACTCTTGTAGCACTAGGCTATGGACGGAGCTGCCACATTTCCTGGACATTTGAACGGTTTACAATCTTTTGTGAAAAGGTGTTTGAGTGCACTCACCATAAACTGCTATGCTCACAGACTCAATGTCATTGAACCACAGTCTGTTAATCATATCAAGGAATGTAAAATATTTTTTAGAATAAGTGGCATTCCAAATTTCATTTCATATTAATTGAAACGCTGTAACGCGCTTGCTGAATCAGAAGTAACTAAGCGATTTCCAACAGTTGCCAGTAGAACCTGACGACCTTCTACACCCGAAAGCTGGAATGTTAGCGGTACTTTACGTAATAATGATGTTCTAACATGGTTCTTTAATGGATGTTGTCAGACGGTTTGGTAGGTCATTAGGGGTTGATGACATGGATTTGGAAAGTTGTTATATTTCTGTTTTTAGTTGTGCTGACATGGAAAGGTCATGTACTCTTTTTCGAGTGTGTATACGTGTCTGTAGAGACTTTATACTGGGTATTTTTAAAAATAATAATAATGGAAATTTGAATTAAATCTGGTGATACGTCATTCTGTATCACGTACTTTCGTAGTAGTGATTAAATTAATATTTGAGTCCCACCTGTTAGGCTAAAGGAGATGGTGATTATTTTATTTGTTAAAAATAAGAAGCTCAGAACACTTATAATGTGTGATACGCACTGGGATCGAACCCGGGACCCTTAACAATATTGGTGAACAATGTATTGTACTGAAAATGAGCCTGGTACCCTTAGCACAAGAGATGAATGCTGTATTGTACGGAGATTGAACATGGGACCTTTAGCAACAGAGGTGAACGTTGTATTGTACGGGGATTGAACATGGGACCTTTAGCAACAGAGGTGAACGTTGCATTGCACGGGGATTGGATATGAAACTTTTAGCAACAGAGATGAATGTTGTATTTTATGGGAATTGAATATGGGACCCTTAGCATCAGAGATGAATGCTGCATTGTACGGGAATTGAATATGGGACCCTTAGCAACAGAGGTGAATGTTGTATTTTATGGGAATTGAATATGGGACCCTTAACACCAGAAATGAACGTTGCATTGTACGGGGATTGAATATGGGACCCTTAGTAACAGTGGTGAATGCTGCATTGTACTGTGAATAAACCTGGTACCCTTAACACCAGAAATGAACGTTGCATTGTACGGGGATTGAATATGGGACCCTTAGCAACAGTGGTGAATGCTGTATTGTACTGAAAATGAGCCTGGTACCCTTAGCACAAGAGATGAATGTTGCATTGTACGGGGAATGAATATGGGACCCTTAGCAATAGTGGTGAATGCTGTATTGTACTGAAAATGAGCCTGGTACCCTTAGCACCAGAGATGAATGCTGTATTGTACGGGGACTGAACCCGGGACTCCCCCAAACACCAATGGTGAATGCTGTATTGTACTGAGAATTATTGCAATTCTCACATGTAAATTGGCGAGAAAAAAAAACATATGGGAAATACGAAATGTGTGTATGATTGAATGCTTTATTTATTTTGTTAATATTCATTATTTTTATTCCTTATAGTTAACTTAGTGTTTACAGCCAAGTTTGAAATACGGAGCGAGTGAATTGTTCTTCCGTCTCTGAGAGAAGGCTGTCTTAGAATGAATAGAGTTTTATTTTTGTAAAATGCCATTATTTCCGGGTCGTTGCCTTACACGATTTCTCCAGGCATCCGTTAGAACTATGGCTTGTGACACGCATGTATAGAGTGTCATTGCATTTTCTAATTTTATTTCCGCTTGTACTGGAATAACCTTAGACACTTTCTCCCTTGTTTGTTGGAACTTTGACTGATGACATACTGAAATATTTTTCCATTAACGATGATTGTCACTGCGATACCTATCTGCAGTGATGAAGAAGACAGATAGAAATTTCATGTTTCTTCCTCTTTAGAAGATGTATTTTTGTGGCAATATCTGATTTTGGCAGAATATCTAATATCTGATGAACATGTAAGCATTTTCCTTAATTAGATGAAAACCGTACATTGCCTGTCCTGAATGTTGATCGATCGATACCCTGTCTGAATGAGATTTCTCCAGCGGTTGACGAACTTGAAAATAAGAAATTTTTAGATGTCTTACCGTAACACTGAATAAACGATGTTAGCGGATATGATGACCTTATTTATTTATTTATAATTAATGAAATCGGGCTGAAAACCCGATGAAAACATGATGCTTGGGGGAGGGACATAATGAAATCCTTATATATATATAGTATTGAAATAAAGTTTGTTATTATTGTTTTTACACCGTTTCATAGTGTGTGTGTGTGTTGATTTTTTTTGTGTGTTGAACTTTTTTGTGACTGATTTAACAGAACGAACTCTGATTTTTTAAGGTGAGAACTTTTTTAAATGACATGTATTATTCACTTGATTATAATAATGAGTTTTTGAATAATTATTGAAAAACTACACGATTTGCTTCTGAGAAACATTATCCGGGAAATAAACCTACGACCATTTTTGTAATCATGCAAGAGGATAAGCTTTGCGATATACTGAAAACGCTTGAAATGTAATTGCGATTTTCGATTACTAAAGTTATTATTATTATTATTATTATTATTATTATTATTATTATTATTATTATTTACGGATCGTATCTTTTTTATTATTTCGTATGCTAAAGCATACTCCTAAGAACACTTGCAGTGTGATTATTTTATTCGTTCGTGTTATTTTATTTTATTGGTTCATTTGCGTAGTAAATTCAACTTATTTATTGGATTGTATGCTAAGCAAGCGCAGAACATATTAAAAATGTGAACCTACAAATAAAAGACGGACCATTTACTTGTAGAGTTTTATTTGCTTAATTATAGGATGCTTAATTACAATATGTTTGATTCATTTGTTACGATTTTTTTTAACTGTTATACCGAGCACTTTAAATCAGTTATACCTAATATATATATATATATATATATATATATATATATATATATATGCACGTTGTACAGATGGGACTTGAACTGTTTAAGTAAGCTCATTTGCCAATAGATGGCATACTACTACGCTTTGGTAACACAACTGATAATCTTTTTAGGAACGCAAATGTTTGAACTAAGACTAGTATTTGCTGAAAGAAATGTTTTAGTCTTGGGGGGGGAGCGCTTTTCCCCCAACATTATCGTGTTTTAATAGTAAATATTACTGAATGTTAGTTATTTTGCGTGGGTGGTAGCCACATAGCGCAAACAATAGCTTTAATGTCAAGAAAGAAAATTTACTTGAAACCCCTAAATACATTGGTTATTGAACACTGTCTTTTGACTTGAAAACCTGTTGTATATTCGCAAAGCAAAAGGAAAATTACGTAGCTATAACTGACGGGACCCATTAGTTATAGGCGATCCTAGATTTTAGCAGTATTATCTTATAGCAAAAAGAGAATTATGTACGACTATTTGTAGTATATTTTTAGAAGTAACGGGGGCCCTTTCCCCATAGTTATGGGTTCCTCTAGATTTTAGCAGTATTGTATTATAACGAAGCGAATTGAAATGATGTCCCTCCAACTAAGTGGCTTTTGCCTCCCAGATAGAGCCCATGTCCCTCAACGAGGGGCTTTTGCCTTTCAGATAGCCCAACATAGATTTAAACAGTATTGTATTACAAGGAAATTATGTAGTCCTATTTGCAGTATAACTGGCGGGTCCCAGTCACAGGATTACTTAGAAATTTTTGAGTCCCACGGTTATGCCGGTTAGGTTAAAGGAGACGGTGATTATTTTATTTGTCGAACAATATGTGAGAGAATAAAAGATATTCTCCTAATAAATTAGTCGGAGCAACTTATTTTACGGATCGATTTCTATTTTTTTATATTCTCCTTTCTTATAGAAAGTCGTAAGAGCAGCTACCCTGCGAAATATTAAAAAGCTCGTAATGAATTACTCGAACACTTATAGTGTGAACCTACAAATAATTTCGAAAATATTTTAAAAATTGCGAACTTGCAAAATAAATCGTTTGCTGTGCAAACTCGTTGTTAAAAATAAGGTGTTTGAACTAAATATGGGAGCTAAAATAAGCTCTTAAAAGTATATAGGAAGTGGGAGGAAACGGGAAAACTACCGAGAAATTTTCATATGTACGATATTTGTCCACCACAATTTATAAAAAAAAATAAATCCAAACAATGTTTGTCATGAAAATGTTGAAATATTTGGTATTGAACCCGGGACCCCCAAACACCAAAGGTGAACGCTCTACCACCGAGCCACCGCGGCCCCCAGGCTTACTTAGATTTTAACAGTATATTACATTATAGCAAAAGGAAAATTACGTAGCTATAACTGGCGGGACCCATTAGTTATAGGTGATCCTAGATTTTAGCAGTATTATATTATAGCAAAAAAAGAGAATTATGTGGGGTTGTTTTTACCGGTTCCCCATTAGTTAGTTTTTACAATTACGGGTTTTTCTGAATAGGTAATAACATAATGATGATGATAATTATGTTCAACTGAAGGGTCATATGTGTTGGTGGGTCCCCCTTAGGGATTTGTAATATAATGAACGTTTGGTGGTTTACTGATAGAAGAAGAATCAACTATGCCCTCACAAATTATGTTTTATTAACAGAACACAACTGCGAGAAGGGTACTTATTTAATGCTATCAGTAGTATTTAATGGCTAAAAAAGAAATATATATCATACTTTACCTTTTAAAATATAAATATATATTCAGGACTAATAATAAATACGTCAACACGGCACACGGCTTATACTAAACTAAAGTTAATTTAAAATTTCTCCGACAGATGGCATAGAACCACAATTTTCTATTACAGTTGATTTTGTATTAAAGTAATGAAAACAAATGATTGAAGAGAATTATATAATAATTAGTACGGGGTTATTCGATGAAAGAAAGAAAAAAAAAGTATAGAAGAAAAAGAAATGTAATTTTACTGTTTTAATATGGTTATTGAAAACACATACACAATCTTATTTTTGTTTCTTGTTGAAAGAATATTTATAAGTTTAAAATTGATATAGAGATGCATAAGAAAACTGATATACATTTCGTTTGTTTATTTATGACCGATTCAAGGTTTGAACTAGAGACAATGCTTATATGAAGCGAACGTATTTTATTTTTAATAATCACTTTGTTTGTTTGAGTTTGTCTGGGTGGAAATTTGATTTATATACAGTGAAAAAAAAATAACTTAATTTGTTTAGTCCGTCAGATTTTGAGGGAAATGGCGTGAAAGATATATTTAAATATCGCAGAATACATTTGAATGTGGGAGAATATTTTATAGCTAACTGGATTGGAGTAACATTGAATAAAACCCGAGATTAAATATAATATTTATTATTGAAAATTAATTTCCAAACCTTTATAGCGTTGTTGCTGTAGGGCATTTAAGAGTGGTTTGTTTATACGCGTAAGCGCACCTGGGATTTGAACCCGAACGCCAATGTTAAGGTGACTTTGCTTATATGCGTAGGACCGCTTGGAATTTGAACCTGCACGCCAGTGGCAGGTCTACGCGGGAATTAAATCCGCATTTTAATGTTAAGGTGACTTTGTTTATGCGGGTAGACTTGCCCGGAAATTAAAATTGTACGTCTTAGCACGAAAGGCAATAACATTAAAAAATTATGACATGTGAAATTTGTACTTGAGAACGGAAATATGTTTGCAGTAAAGATTATGATAACTTTAGTGAATACGGTACCGTGGTTTTGTTTGCACCAAAGGCAAAAGCATTAAGGGTTAGAACATGTCGAACCATTACAAATTAAATTGTGATTCATTTTAACAAAATGCACCATCCTTAACGTGAAACTTTTAGGATACAACCGGAAATTGAATTCGTGTTTGTTAGCAGCGTTTATTAAAATATAAGAACATACTGTAAGATTTATTAATAGTAGCTTAATTTCAGTTAATCAAGGCGTTCACCAGCATTGACATATGAAACATGAACCTATTAACTAACTAATAATTATTGGAAAATAAACTTGAAAACTTCGAGACGTATGCTATTACCTAAGTTAAATTGATTTTGAGTTTGTTGTTGTTTCGTTCAGTAACATGGGTTTATGAGACGTATACCTACATAAAGTGAATTGATTTTAAGTTGCTATCCCGTTTAGTAGTATTGGGTATGAGACATGTACCTACATAAAGTGAATTGATTTTAAGTTTACTGTTTTGTTCAGTACCATGGCTATATGAAACTAGTATTTTACCACCACCGGAAATTAAATTCGGGACAGTTTGTACCAATAGCGTGATTATTAGCGTTAATCACCATGTTAGGCTACACAGGAACACTAGACTTGATTTAAGATTGATATTTTTCTTATAGGTTTTTTCAGAACAAAAAAAACTGAAAATTAAATATATATCTCACACAGATTTAAAATTTTGACCCAAAAATTCACATCGAAAACCAAACATAACTTCTTACATGTCGGTCAAATCTTTGTGAAGTTAACCCCTTTAAAATTATATATATATATAAGTTGTTCAAGTTAAACAATGTAATTGAGTTTGTGATTAGAATAATAGAATTTTATTACTGTTGATTATAATTGATTTCATTTTGGTGAAAATAAGTTGTACTAATAATACTTTTTCTTTATTTTTATTTTAGAAAGATGGAACCGCAGCCAAGCACCTCCGCCGCTGAGTCCTCCTCCTTTTCCTCCTCCTCTCCTCCTCCGCCCGCCTCTTCGTACCGCCCATCA